>NC_133523.1:24608750-24923214 GCF_049354715.1 Callithrix jacchus
GCAGGCCAAGGCAGGAGGGCTGTTTGATCCCAGGAGTTCAAGACCAGCCTGGGCAAAATGGCAAGACCTCGTCTCATTTAAATAAAGAAAAAAAAACACAAAACATGTACATGTCAGACATGACTTTCAATGGCCAGGCGTGGTGGCTTATACCTGTAATCCCAGCACTTTGGGAGGCTGAGATGGGTGGATCATGAGGTCAGGAGTTTGAGACCAGCCTGGCTAATAGTGTGAAACCCAGTTTCTACTGAGAAAGTATGAAAATTACCTGGGCATGGTGGCAGGCAACTGTAATCCCAGTTACTCAGGAGGCTGAGGCAGGTGAATGGTTTGAACCCAGGAGGTGGAGGTTGTAGTGAGCCAAGATTGTCTGACTGCACTCCAGCCTGGGCGACAGAGCAAGATGCTGTCTGGGGGTGTGGGGGAACAAAAAAAAACTACTTTCAATAATATCCAATAAGTATTTGGTAACTATTTACGTGCACAGTGACGAACAACACAGCAATTGTCTGCTGCCTTCCAAAACTCACAGTGTTGTGAGGGAGATAAGGAAACAGAGATAACCCATCCCAAGAGATGGTGGCAAGTGCTCTCACTTATACAGGTCAGGGTACTATGGGAATCCACAGGTACTGGAGTTGGAGTTGTTAAGAAATTATTTTAGGCAGATAGAAAAAGGGGTCCTTGGGAAGTTTTTATTTTTTAAAGCATTTCCAAAAAAGTTTCTTGTAAAGCCCTGGTTCTTAGATCCAGGCTGGCAACCTTTGATATGCAAATGAAGGCCATTAAAAACTGGGTCTACTCAAACATGGCAATTCTCACCCTCTTCTTCTTGCCCTTGCCCCACATGTGCATTGCAACATGGCCACCCCTACATACCCCATGTGTGTAGAATATCCAGATGCCCTGCATTTGCATATTAAAAGACTAGGGTGGGAGGGCCAGTGATGATCAGAAGGATGAGGAATTTTTCAGACAAGGAATCACCTGCCTCGAATGCTCACAAAATCCTGGGAAGTGATCAGATAAGTATCCTCAAAAGTATTACCATGGAGGCCCCGAGGAAACTGAGAGACTAGCCCAAGGCCACACAGGGCTGGGCTCCTTTTCAGTGGCATGACCCCTCCCCTCCTGGCCCCTTGTGTTGGGCCCTGGCTGCTCTCTGCTCATGGCCAACTGCCTGCTTCTGCAGAGCTTCTAGACAGTTGACCAGTTGCTCCCACAACTCACCTACCCATGAAGTTACAGAAAAGCTGCTACTCTAATCTTCCCCAATTGCCCTTCCATCATCAGAGAACAAGCAATCAGAGGCTCAGCAAGCCACATACTCCAGAAAAGAAGCCATGCCCTGGGCCACTCTGTAGAACTGCTTGACAGGTATGAGATCTACTCGAACAAGCCGAGGGTTTCAGTGTGTGATCTAGACTCTTCCAGAAGGATTGGGATTTCTCTGAAGACTGGGGAACTGTATTTAAAAGTTCTCAGTGGGAACCCCATGAACAAGATTTGGAAGCTAAGACTTAGGGGGGTTCAGTGACATTAATGGTCACATAGTTTGTTAGTAACTATGTCAAAAGTGGAAACCAGGTCTTTTAATTCTACAACTTGTATTTTTTCTGTAACATTATGCTGCCTTTCCAACATCCTGGAAAGGCATTCAAAAAACCTGTGTGGGTTACACCCCAGCATTAAAAAAACTGTGTGATGATCTTCAGATGCTCTCACTATAAGCATCATATGACAGTAGTGATGCCCTTGAGGCCTTGACCTTTGGTCTAGAAAAAGCTTTTGTTTCAATCCACTGCAAGCCACAAGGATATTTACATACTTTCTGATTAAGAGAGCTGGATGTTTTGGTTGCTGTGATGCCATCATTAATATCTTCCCATCCAGCCAAAGTGATACAACAATCAATAAACAGACAGCCTCTCTGAGGCCTGAGGCAAACAAATGTATTTACCCAGCCAGGGTCTTGTTAATTAGATGAAATCCCTGGATCAATGTGCAGGACATTTACCTATGCTGTACCTAAGCACATTCTGGACACCTCAATCCTGGCGCATGGACAGCAAGTGCCTCAAGCCCCAAACTGGGGCATCCAGGGACAAGAACCAATCCAAGCCATCAATGCAAAGCTAGAATAAATATGTTTACCTCTCAACAATGCCCAACCCTTTCTTTCCTGAACTGTAAACCAAATCAGATTTTTTTCCCCAAAGCTATCTAGTAAACCACTTTGGGCTGGTATGAAGTTCTTTATTTTCTAAAACCAGAAAACCAGAAATCAAAACAGGACACCAAAAGAATCTCCTAAATGATAATTTAAGAGGCAGCATGGTACGTATAGCAGCAAGAGTCAGAAAGATCCATACATTCTACTGCCTAATTGACGTTTCCACATGTGTATCTCACTGGCATGTTAAATTCAGCATGCTTAAAACTGAACTCATAATCCTTCCCCCCAAACCCAGTGTTCCTCAGGGATCCTCATCTCAGTGAATGGCAAGAGCATCTACATAGATGATCAAGCCAGAAAACTGAAATTCATTAAGAACTTCTTCTCCCTAATCAACCATATCCTATTCTAGTCATTCATTTATTGAACACTTACTGTGCAGCAGGCACCGTACCAGACACTGTCCTAACCATCACCAAGTGCTATCTAGCTGACTTCCTCCATTTCTGCTGCTGACTTCTTAGTCCACATCACATCTTCTCTCATCTGGACTACTCCAGTTGCTTTTCACCCAGTCTTCTGGCATCTACCACGGATCTCACACCAATCTGTTCTCTACCAAACAAACAGAATGGTCTTTTAAAATTGCAGATCTATCAGAGAATAAATGCATGGGAAAGAATTTCAAAAAGAAAAAATAGAAAAAAATAAAATTGCAGATCTATATCATGTCACAATGTGTACCTGTTAGTCCCTCTTTCTCACACATACATATAATGGCTGAAAATTTCTCCATGGTTGCCCATGCTCTTAGGAAAAAACAACTTATGACCTACAGACCCAATGTGGTATGTTCCCTGCTTAACTCTCCAACTTCACTTGACACCACTCTCCCCCTTGCTCTTTAGGGTCCAGCCTTATTGGCCTTCTCTCAATTCCTCCACATCTTTGACTCAGGACCTTCCATCTGCTGTTCCCTCTAACCTGTCTTCCACCTTTCTCTTCATCCTCAAGAGTTCACTTCAATCTCATCTACACCGAGGCTTTGATGTAGGACTTTGATCTCTACAACTGACAGCAATACATTTCTGCTGTTGATAAATCACCCAATCTGTTGTATTGTTACAGAAGCCCAAAAAGACAAAGACAGTGGCCTTTGGTGACTAGCTTCTTTCACTTAGCATATTTTCAGGGTTCATCCATGTTGTAGCATCTATCAGTATTTCCTTTGAATTGATGAGTAATATTCTGATGTACTGTTATATATTTTTATGCAAAATGTATCAGGCCCAGAGACACCTGAGTATAGGATTCAGGCACGACCCTACACTCCTGCTCCATGCCTGGGGACCATTGTTTAAAACCATTTTCTTCTTTCTTTTCTCCGCTGTAGTTTCCTATCTAGGTGCCTCACCCAGTATTTTTCTGTTGTTCCTAGAATATGTGATATAAAGAATAACGTACAGCCAATCAATAGCTTATGTGATTCTAATGTAAATTCTTGGTAAACAACTTAGAAAGTGCCTCTTCTGCATAGCGGCTCAGGTCTGTAATACCGACATTTTGGGAGGCCAAGGTGGGCAGATTACTTGAGGCCAGGAGTTCAGGATCAGTTTGGCCAACATGGTGAAACCCCATCTCTACTTAAAAATTAAAAAAAAAAAAAGCTTAGCTGGGCATGGTGCTGTGCACCTGTAATTCCAGCTACTTGGGAGGCTTAAGTCCAAGAATCACTTGAACTCAGGAGGTGGAGGTTGCAGTGAGCTGAGATCATGCCACTGCACTCCCAGAGTAGGTGACAGACTGAGATTCTGTCTCATAAACAAAAAAAAAAGTACCTCTTATTTTCCCTTCAAAAACACACTTGCTATTTTCTCAAAACACAAAAAGAAAAAAAATAAAAGCCAAAAAAAAAGAAAAGAAAAAAGTTTTTTTAAAGAGAGAGTCTCACTCTGTTGCACAGGCTGGAGGGCAGTGGTGCAATTACAGTTCACTCTAACCTCCAACTCCCAGGCTCAAATGATGCTCCCACCTCAGCCTCCAAAGTAGCTAGGACTACGAGCACATGCTGCCACACCCGGCTATTTTTTTTTCTTTTTTAGAGGCAGATTCTTGCTACATTGTCCAGGCTGGTCTCAAATTCCTGGCCTCTAGTGATCCTCCCACCTTTCAGGCTCCCAACTATGGCCAGCCCATTTTAAAATTATCTTTTTATTGTTGAATTGTAATGGTTCTTTATGTATTCTGATTTAAGTCCCTTATCAGATATATGATTTGCAAAATAATCTCCCATTCTGCAAGGGTCTTCACTTTCTTGATGGTATCATTTGAAGCATAAAAGTTTTTAATTTTGATGAAGTCCAATTTTTGTTTCTTTCATTGCTTGTGTTTTGGTGTCACATCTAAGAAAGCTTTGCCTAACCCAAGGTACAAAGATTTACTCCTATGTTTTCCTCTAAGAGTTTTCTAGTTTTACATTTAAGCCCATGAACCACTTTCAGCTTATTTTTATATATGGCATTAGGTGAGGGTCCAATTGTGTTCTTTTGCATGTCGATATCCAGTTGTTGAAAAGACACCATTTGTTGAAAAGACAAATTGTACTTCACTTTAGAAATACATAATTATAATTGCATAATTAGTCATCTGACTCCCAGTTAGACTGTGCCAAGAGGGCAGGGATTGTGCCAGTCTTGTTCATTACCATTATCTCCCACATTCAGCCCAATGCCTAGCTCTGAATATGCACCCATAAATACTGGTCAAATGAATTAATCATTTTGTTATTAGTAATAATAACTCTGCCACTCTTTGGGGTAGGTGTTATCATCTTCACATTACTTGGAAGGTAGGTAATTTGTCCCTTGCTTTGCTGGCTCTCAAGGTTTTGACTCATGTCCGTCCTCCTCACCAGAGGGCACACAGGCTTCTCTAGGGCAGGGACCGTTTCTCATTCCTCATTTTGTTGCCACCCTCCCTCCTCCAAGTTCAGCTCAGGGCTAGGCACAAAGCACAGGCTGGAGAGACAGGCGACTGAGGGACAAACAGAGAGTCAGTCAGTCTTCTCCACCACCAGGTCCCTACCTATCTCCAGTCTCTTCTGGCCTCTGACTGTGATCCAGCCTCCAGCACTGAAGGGCATGTGATGTCCCCTCCTGAACACCCCACAGGCTGTTCTTTGCCTCGTGCTACCACATCTGTGACCCTTTTTGCCTGGAATGCCTTCCCATTCTACTTACAAAGCCCAACTGATACTGTCTATGACCAGGTGCCATTTCCTCTAGAAGCTTTCTCAGATCCCCCAGGCTGTTTGTCCTCTGGGCTCCTGCAGCCCCTGTAATTTCCTGTCTCACAGCACTGACCACCCTGTTGCCACAGTTTACCCCCAACTCTGTCATCATGGGCAGGAATCATGCCTGCTAGTGTTCCCTGTGTCAAGCAGAGGAATCAGGATATGGCAGGTGCTCTTTGTTAATTGAACGAATAAATCCTGGAGAAAAAGGGCAGGTAGACTGAGGCCCAAGATGGATCTCACCAGGCTTCCTTTATTAGAGGGCTTGAACTGATGAACAACTGAGGTAAGCACTCAGCAGAGCCTCACCCCCTGCTGGGAGAAAGGAGCCAGGTAGGGGTGTTGTCTTTCACCCAGTTTGTCCTGAAGGAAATGTGATCTCCACTGGGAGAACAAGAGGCCTCACTTTTCCCAGTCCTGACAGCTCCTCACAAGTCTCGGTCTGAGCCTGGACAGATGTGCTGCCAGTCTGTCTTGTGCCCTAGGTTTCGGGTGAGCAGTTCCTGAGTCCAGAAGCCAGGCTCAGTTCTGAGCTAAGCCCAGGAACAGGGACACTTGCTCACACTGCTGACAGGTAAGAGAGGCCAGGCTTCCACTTCCCAGGAGCCAGAGATGGATGAACTTAAGTGCCTCAGGGTAGAAGGGAGGAAATGGATGCCACACAGGAGGGAGGGACGGAGAAAACAGAACAGACCTGGCCTCCCTCTGATATAGCCAAGCGGGGTGTGAAAGTGGACTCTGGACTGCTTACTTCAGGTACACACAGGCTGGATGAAATCTAGCCCACAAACTTCTTAATATAAAGAACAAAGTATGGCGAGTGGCATTCAGCCCTACTTCTTCAACCTGACCTCCAACTTCTCTTCCAAAAAAAAAGTCCCCTCCAGTGACAAGCTGGCATGGCCCTTCCTTGATGACCCTCAAACCCTCCCAGACCAGAAGGGAGGGGTAGGATGAATGTGGGGGGAGGGGCAAAGAAGACAAGATCACAGCCAGCTGGGAGGAATCCAGGAAGGCTCTGTTAGGGAAGTAGCACTGGAGCTTTGAAAGGTATAAGTGGAGGATAATGAATACAGAGGGCAGAGGGCTGCTGGTGTGGAGGGCCTGCATCCAGGGCCCATGGACTGAAGATTCCAGGGCAGGAAAAAGGAGGACCAAGTCTGGGCATCGTGGCTCAGGCCTGTAATCCCAGCACTTTGGGAGGCTGAGGCGGGCAGATCAAGAGATCAGGAGATTGAAACCAGTCTAGCCAACATGGTGAAACGCTGTCATAAAAAAAAAAAAGAGAGAATCAAGCACTGACCCCTCGAGCAGAAGAGCCTCAGGCTGCTGCCTTTCACTATCAGGAACTTTCCCAAGGCTCTGTAGCTAAGGACAGGAGCTGGGGGAGGTCAAGTAGAGACAGGCACAGTACAGAGCCCCAGAGAAGTCAAGGGGGGAAGAAGGGTAAAGGACAATATTATTATTATTATTATTATTATTATTAATTATTATTGTTTGGTTGGTTTGTTTTTTTGTGGCTTTGTTGTAGGAAGGACAATATTATTTATGAGGTCTGAGTTTTGTTCTAAATACTGATATCTTTGAACGTACCGATTATAAGGTATAGTCACGTGCTACACAATGACATGTTGGTTAACAGACTGCATGTATGAGGTTATCCTGTAAGATTATCATGAAGCTGAAAAGCTCCTATCCCCTTGTGATGTTGTAGCTGTCTCAACATCACAGTGCAACAAATTACCTTTTCTGTATTTAGATATGTCTAGATACACAAATACTTACCATCGTGTTACAACTGCCTATAGTGTTCAGGACAACAAAGTGCTATACAGATTCTTAGCCTAGGAGCAACAGGCTATACAGATTAGGTACAGATTAGGTGTGTGGTAGGCTATTACCATTTAGGTTTGGGTAAGAATACTCTATGATATTCACACAGTCATGAAATTGCACTTCTCAGAATGTGTCCTTATTGTTAAGCAATGCATGACTGTATGTATAAATTAAAAATATATATACATACTGAGCATGGGATTCTATCCTATTATAAGTAGGTCTGTTGGGCAGAGGTAAGAGCCAGGACACAGAGGAAGAAATAAAGAGCAGCATGAACCACCTGTGCAGAGTCTAGGGTACAGAAAGGCTGAATAAGGACCTGTTGTAGGAATTCCAGAGTTTTTTTCTAGCAAAGATGGTCAGGCTCCTTTTGCCCTCTACTGCCCCCCGGCCTGGCTCATTTGCAGGAAGAACTACAACTGGTGGGCTACATGTCTGTTTCCTTGAGACCAGGGTCTGGGTCACCATCCCCATCCCCCATCTGCAGTGCCCAGCAGAGAGGCCCAGTCATTCTTTAATAATCAAGAATGGCTTTGGGTGAGGGGGAGGGAAGGATATGCTCATTCAGGCCTTCATCATCTTGAATCTGTCTTATTGAAACTGAAACAGGTTCTGAACAGATCAGCCCTCAGTCTTTTCCCAATGCAGTCCATCCTTCACTCATCTGCCAGTCAGCCTTACCTGGGTCATGCCCTTGCTCAAAAACTTCCCACATCTCCCCGCTGTGTAGGGAATGAGTTCAAAACTCCTCACCCTGGGTATGGCAGGCCTTGCACATTCCAGCATCTCTCAGACCACCTTCCCTCTTTGCTGACACCCTGTCGAAGTCCCACCTCGGGAGCAACAACATGTTCCCCACACCGAGAAGCCAGCCAGCAACTGCTTCCCACCTTTGCTTAGCTTGCTCTTGGCTCTATGTCTTGTATGAGATGGGGCTGAAGGCAGGTCTGTACCTTGCTCATCTCTGACTTCCTCACGTGGAGTGAAGGGAGATTCTGAGGAGGTCAACCTGACCAAGTGAGTGGGACAAGAGAAGGCAGGAGAAAAGCAGGCTAGAGCCTGGGGACACACATGAAAGGCCCCATACAAGAACAAATGTTCAGAAAAATTGTCTGAATCACACACACACACACACCATAATTTCAACTACTTTCTGTATTTTGGGGGTGGGTGTTTAATTGCTATTAGAAAAACATGTTTTTGAAAGAACTAAATAATCAATGTTAATGGAATAGGGCAGTGGCATCCCTGGGGGATGGAAGAGTAGATTCCCAACATTGCTGCTCTGCAAATGCAATGCCAAAAGGGGAAAGCTGCAGCCTGGCAGCCATTGGCAGTAGCCAACAGGTGATTCCAGGGTCAGCAAGGGTCAGCTTCCATCCCCTTACTCCCTTGTACTGCAGCAGAATGAACCAAGGCACACCTGCTTCTGGAGGAATGAAGATGCCACACGCAGCCTGCAGTTGTCAATGGCTCTTATGATGAGATGACATCTGTGGTTGGTTTTTAAGATGCATCACTGCATGTTTTTAAAACTATTACTCCATCATATTTATTTGGCTACAAAACAACTCCCAGCCCACATTTCTAAAAGTGGTTTAGTAAAAACTAAAGCTTGAACATTAATACTCAAAAGCACTCTTGAGAATCAATAATAATGCTGCAGATAAAATAAAAGGGAATCAAAGTAATAAGTCTTGGTGGGGCTGCAGCTGCTTTTCAACACTTTCTTGTATGTTCGGGAAGCTAGAGTGGGGAAGAGCACCAAGGGCCTGAAGCACTGGGTGCAGAAATAGCCACCCCAACACCTGACTTCCTGACTTCCTGTCTAACATGCAGACATGATGGCGATGAAGAGGGGTGTCCTATGGCCACCTAGGTTTATATAAAGGGCCAAGAGAGGCCAAGGTTAGGCCCAGTGGAGGCCCGTAGTTTCACCAGGAATAAGACCTCTGCACTTAACCAACAGCCCTGTAACTGATGCCCCATGCTAGCCCCAGTCTGAGCATCCATCCTGAACACAGACTCTGCCCTATACCTGGCACTAGACTGAGCTGAGCTGAATCTTGTCCTTGCTGAAAAATAAGCCTCAAATTTAACCTGCCAGTAGTCACTGGGACTAGCCAAGCCAGTGAGGCTACAGAAATGCAGTCTGTCCCTGGGCTGGGCCCAGCATGGGCACCTAGCCCTGGAGCAGGCATTTCTAGCCTCAGGCCTCCTGGCAGATGGTCTCTTCCAGCTCTGTACCAAATCCCCAAGCCTTTCCATGGATGCCCACCTGCAACCTGTCAAGGCAGCAAGCAATAACGAACACATGGCCATTCCCAAAGAAATGAGAACAAATCAGAAGTTTCAGAGAAGAACCCACAAGATATGGGGATCAGGGAGAGTGAGTCCAAACCAACCCAGTGAAGAACAAAATAGCTGAAAGATCCAGGATGTTTGGGAGCTGACTCCCTGCCTAAAGTACCTAAGGGTTGATGTGGGTCAAGGGAGCCCAGGTGACTCTGTAACTAGCAGGGAAGTCACAGGGGACAGTTCCCAGCTTAGGGTGAGGATTTCCTCCAAAGCAGAGCCATCAAACAAGAAGAGGCTCACCCTGCTCAGTCCCTCCTGTGGGGAGAGCAAGGCCTGGGGTTCAACTCACCTGCTGACTTCTTGCAGATTGTTGGCACAGGCAGCTTCCCTCAGGGCTGCATCTGAAGAGAAAGGGGGCACTGGTCAGAATATGTCCTATATTCACCTCAGGACTGCGTGGAGGGCACACTAAGACAGTGGCAGTGCTTTAGAAACACAGACTTTAACAAGCAAACTGATGCCACAATACATAACAAGAAAGCTAATCATTCCCTCCCCACATGGTGTCCACTGTTAACAACCTGACTTCCACACCTTGCTACTACAGAGCCCAAACTCGTAACTCTCTCATCAGACAGGGAGTGCAGCACAACCGCTAGCACTGCGTCTTGCTTATGATAACCAATGCGCTCTTCATAATCTATGAAGCTCTGCATAATATGCTTTATGTTCCTGTAAAAGTTATTGTTAGCCATTCCCCGACCTTGTCCACTTTCTCCCTCAACTCTAGTTCTTCAAACCACTTCTGAATGTTGATGTGAAAGGTCATAAACCCAAAGGGAAAGGTAGAATGAGGGAAGGAGGCAGGGTGCAGGGCTGTCTGAGGATGGAGAGGGCCTCAACTAGGAGTCTTGGAGATCTGCCTCCATTCCATACCATTCCACTACCCACCATGTGACCATGGCAGCTCCTCTCCCTCTCAACCACAGCTTCCCTGACTGCAGAACAGAGACCTTTGCCCTGCCAGCTTCACAAGGATGTCAAAGAGATGAAATGACAGTTGAGACATCTGCAACCCCCGTAGTGCTAAGCCCAGGGAAGGGAGACCCAAAGCAGAGGGTCTGGATACAGTGAGACCTGGGCTCCAGCCCAGCTCTGTCGCTTACTTGCTGTATGACCTAGCCCACTCATCTAACCTCCTGAGCCTTAGTTTCCTTATCTGTACAACAGAGATGAAACCCACCTTATCATGCATATGAAAGCCAGTCCTGTGGTTCAGACATGCCTCCTGGCCTAGATTCCAGTAAAGGGTCCTTTCTAATTACTTTACCAGATTGTACCCAAAGCACATACCCAAGCATGGCTCAGACAGCCACCAGCTGGGAGGGGAATCAAGCCTTCCTTAGACATGGCTGTGTCCACTCTCCCCTCACTCCGCAGGAAAAAAATGTGGTTTCTGCAAGGTTGCAGATAGGAAGGAGTTAAGAACTAGGGCTGCCTGGCTTCTGAAAGGGTTCAGTTTCTACCACACTGCACTGAGGGCCTCAGGTCAAAGCCCTAATTCAGGGGTCAGGGTAGCTGGCAAGTCAATTCCAGCAGGAACTGGTCACGGTTTTGACCATTATCTATTTTGTAAATAGGCCCTGGTATTCTTGCTGGAGTTCAGGCTACAAAGTCCAGTTTGGAACCCCCAGGAACTTCTTAGGCAAGACCTCACCAAATACACTGGACTCAACATTCCCTGCTCATGAACCTTCCATGTCTCTCCACTGCCTAGAGAAGAAATTCCAACACCCTTATCCAACCCACCACCAACTGGCATCCAGGCCCACTCCATCTGTTCTCATCTAATTCCAAAGACCTTATCCTCCAACCAAGCTGGCCACTCTGCTAGCCCCTGCACATACCACGGTGACCTGAAACTGTTATTTCCATCCCTGAAGCCTTTGCATAGAATATAATCCAACTCTCACACATTTACTGGGCATCTACTAAGTTCCAGACACTGTGGTGGGCAAAAATGATGTCTAGGTATAAGGGAAAGTTGCTAGTATAACCTGGGGGGGAGGGAGAGAGAGAACATCTATTTCCTTGGGGCTCACAAGGTCACTCTCCTTTTCATCCTTCAGAACTTAAGTTTGAATTTCTCATCCTCTGGGGGCCTCCAATACTACTGGAAGGCTTTCCTCACCCTACTGGCCCTCTCATCCCCCAACCAACACATAGCACCACTCACCCGCCCTGCATTCCAACTGCCTGCACTGTCCTATTCACTGATTTTGTGTTGTTAGGGCTTCCCACACAGCTAGCCTAAAACCAGACAAACAGAGGGTATCCCACAAAAACGCTGAAGGTTATAGGATTATGGCATGCCTAAGCTAGATGCCCTTAGTGTCGTCTTCAACACCCTCATTTTGTAGATGAGGAAACGGAGGACCAGTGAGGAAAAGCAGAAGTCCAAATTCACAGTGGGAGTTAGACACAGAACCGAAACAAGATCCTGTTTTGTCTCTCCCAGACCAAAGTCCTTCCTTTACAACTGGCCACATCAAACGAATAAAAGTAAAGGCACTCCCCACTCCCCCAACTCTTGCACCAAATTCTCAGAGCTTCAGATGCATGGAATCCATGGACACCAGGCCTCAGTCTTTCCTCTTGAGGAAGGACTAAGAACCTGAATGGCTGGACTCACACAGGTTATAAGTCTGACTCTCTGTCCCCTCTCTCAGTGGCTGCTCTGCTCCATGCATCCAGATGAGATGCTAATAGAGATCAGCCATCCCCCCCCTCCACAGTTGGCCCTGGGCCTCCAGGAATCCAACCTCCTTCTCCTGCCAACTATCCCACATGGCAAGACCACCTCACAGCATGTGAGACCAGACACAGCAAAATCCTGAGACTGACAGACTCAGGCCGCTGAACTCCAAAAGGGGTTAAAGTCGCAGTATTGTAAAAATGTTGAGAAATTATCCTTCACTATATAAAGAAATTGAGGTCAAGCTGGCGTTAGATCCAAGTCAGGTTCTTCCTGACTCTAGCACCTCTGGTGGGCGGGGATGGGAGGGTGGCGGGGTGGGAGATGGCAACTTCTCTAAACCATCTAACGGTTGCCCTTAAAACACCCCACAGTTTCCACTTCCTGGAAATCTCAGGAAAGAGGAATTGGACCAAGCAGAATATCAGAAACATAAGGGGACCATGCTATAATAGATGTTTAGTCCAGTATCCCATTGAATAGATGGATAAAATGATGCCCAGCAAGGGGAGGCGGACCTATGATAGGAGATTATACAACTCCGAGATGATGAGCTCTCCAGGGCAACACCCTGCCCCTGTAACCAGATGATGTCTGAGTCCCTCCAAGACTCGGGCTCTAAGGATCTAAATTTATTAAGTACCTCCCACCCTCCTAAGATACGAAGTTAGGACAATCTTCCCACCTCTTCCTTCCTCAAACCCAGATCTCATAATCACCCTTGTTGGACGGACTCTTGCTGTAGCAATGAACCACAAGCGCTGTGGCCAGGCCCCACATGCCCAGTCCAGTCCTGCTGGGGACCTCGGTCCAGCTGTCCTGTCCTGGGAGTGTTTCTTTCGGGCCAGGAAGGCGTCCCCAAATGGTAGCTGCGGGGCATTTGGTATCGAAGCGTCCTCCATGGCGCCCCCCAGTGGCTGCCCCGCATCCAGAGAACAAGGCTGGCTATATTCCAGGGCGCCCCCTGGCGGCTGCCCTCAGCCACTGAGTCTCCCCGAGAGCCCCGGTAGTCACATTCTGGCCGAAAGCACCTCCATGGCCCCGGAGCACAGGGTACCTGAGTAGCTGGAGGAGTAGCCGTGGCGCCAGTGCTTTTCTCCTCAACACCAGGGACCCCAGCATTGTGACAGCTGCTTCAATAACCCCGTGGTGCCGGCCCCTCTGGGGCCAAGTCCAACATGGCTGCTGCGGCGCGTTCGAAGACGCCGCGAAAGGAGTGGAGTTACGCACTACCTCACGGGAGGGGTAGTCCACAGTCCTACGTCTTTCCCCAGCTGGTGAATAAATAAACTACGCTTCCCAGAAGGCTGTGGGATTGCGTTATAATGATAGCTAACTTATAGAAGCCCGGAGCATGTTGGGAAATAGAGTTCGGGTGAAGGGGCGTGGGGATTGGAGTTGAAGATTCGAATCCCAGGACTTCTTTCCTAGGTTAGTTGAAGTACAGGACACAATCTTTTTTTTTTTTTTTGGGACGGAGTCTCGCTCTGTCGCCCAGACTGGAGTGCAGTGGCGCGATATCAGCTCACTGAGCCTTCCTCTCCTGAGTTCAAGCAATTCCCCTACCTCAGCCTCTTGAGTAGCTGGGATTAAGGCGCCCACCAGCACATCCAGCTAATTTTCTCATTTTTAGTGGGGACGGGGTTTCATCTCGTTGACCAGGTTGGTCTCAAACTCCTGACCTCCAGAGATCTGCCCGCCTCGGCCACCCAAAGTGCTGGGATTACAGGCGTGAGCCACAGCGGCCGGCCCACAGTTTTTGACTGGTGTAAATTACACAAGAATCTTTAGCTGAGGTGTATTATGAAACTTATGCTTTAGTTTAGCCTGTTTCTTTTTTCAACCTGGATGGCCTTTCAAAACGATGTTTTGGGTAACAGCTACATCTGAGATAGGAATACATATTATTTTCCTTCACAGACTTCACTTTGGTTATAGAGTTGACTTCCAGTCTTGCTTATGTTATCATCGTTTTTATTTATTTATTTATTTATGAGATGGGGGTCTCACTCTGTCGCCCAAGCTGGAGTGCAGTGGCGCCATCTCTGCTCACTGCAACCTCTGCCTCCCTCCCCCATGCCCAGGTTCAAGAGATTCTCTCACCTCAGCTTCTGGAGTAGCTGGGATTTCAGGCTCACGCAAGCAGACTCAGCTACTTTTTGTATTTTTAGTAGAGACCATGTTGGCCATGCTGGTCTCGAACTCCAGACCTCAAGCTATCGACCTGCCTTGGCCTTCCAAAGTTCTGGAATTACAGGTGTGAGCCACCAAAACTGGCCCCACTTGTGTTATTTTCAAAGGGCTTTCACATTGGGTCATCTCATCTGATCCTCAAGGCAGCTGTGTGAGAAGCTGGGCAAGAACTGTTATTCCCCTCTACAGCAAAGGGAATTGAGGCTCAAAGGTGAAAAGACTTGCCATTAAATCACCTGGATTAATGCTCAGGCCTTCTGACTTTGAGCACATAGTTTCCATTAACACCTGTACTCCCATCCCCCGCCCTCCACCTGCCCCCTGCGCCTTTCCCAAACTGAACCCATAGGTAGTTAAAGAACCAACCCTAATGTCCATCGATGATAGACTGAAATGGGAAAATGTGGCACATATACACCATGGAATATTATGCAGCAATCAGAAATGATGAGTTCGTGTCGTTTGTAGGGACATGGATAAACCTGGAAACCATCATTCTCAGCAAACTGACACAAGAACAGAAAATCAAACACCACATATTCTCACTCATAGGTAGGTGTTGAACAATGAGATCACATGGACACAGGGAGGGGAGCATCACACACTGGGATCTGTTGGGGGGAAATAGGGGAGGGAGAGCGGGGTGGGGAGTTGGGGAGAGATAGCATGGGGAGAAATTCCAGATATAGGTTATGGGGAGGAAGGCAGCAAATCACACTGCCATGTGTGTACCTATGCAACAATCTTGCATGTTCTTCACATGTACACCAAAACCTAAAATGCAATAAAAAAGAAAAAACAACAACAACAAATTAACCAGGCACAGGGGTGTACACCTGTAGTTCTAGCTACTCAGGAGGCTGTGGCAGCAGGATCCCTTGAGCCTGGAGATTAAGGCTGCAGTGAGCTGTGATCACACTACTGGGTAACAAAATGAGACCCTGTTCCAAAAAAAAAAAAAACCTTAAATTATAAACAAACGACCCGCCTCACCGCCATTAAAATTAGCTAGGACTCAAAGTGAATTCCATATGGTCAATAACCAATTCAAGGAACTTTAGGGCCAGGGGCAGTGGCTTATGCCTGTAATCCCAGCACTTTGGGAGGCTGAGGTAGGCAGATCATTCAAGGTCACGAGTTCGAGACCAGCCTGGCTGACATGGTGAAACCCTGTCAACTAAAAATACAAACAAATTCGCCAGGGTGGTGGTGCATGCTTGTAGTCCCAGGTACTCCGGAGGCTGAGGCAGGAGAATCACTTGAACTTGAGAGGCAGAGGTTGCAGTGAGCCAAGATCATGCCATTGCACCCGCCTGGATGACAGAGCGAGATTCTGTCTCAAAACAAACAAAAAAACAAAAAGCTCTTAGGTCACATTTGGAAAGATTTTCAACTCAGGAGGGCTTCCTTTTGGTCTGCTTGGAAAGCAAGAATTTATATTAGGTTCCAGTTACCCCACCTTGGCCCTAAGCTTCTAGCTGTTCAGATTCATTTAGTTTGTAAGAAGGTGACTGAGGGATATCTGAATGGGGTTTAGGAGGCAGAAAGTGAAGAATCAATGCAGTTGCTGTGGTCAGCTACCTCTGGCATGGAGCTGAAGGCCATTCTGTGCACACATCCTATAGGTTTCTGAGAAAAAACTTTTCCAGGAAAACAAAACAACAACACACATACATTTTTAAGCAAATAAGTAAATAGGTAGCAGCTGGGCTTTTCACTGTTGGAGAAAGAAGTTATAAATAAGAAAAGAAAGCTAAAATGAACCTTGTAGTATTGAACTAGAATCAGGTGTACCAGCATAAAGTCATCATTTTAATTTTATTTTTATTTAATTGATTAATTTACTTTTTGAGATGGAGTCTTGCTCTGTCACCAAGGCTGGAGTGAAGTGGTGTGAGCTTGGTCACTGCAACCTCCACCTCCCAGGTTCAAGTGATTCTCCTGCCTCGACCTCCCAAGTAGCTGGAATTACAGGCATGCACCACCTCCCAGCTAACTTTTGTATTTTTGGTAGTGACAGGGTTTCGCCATGTTGGCCAGGATTGTCACGAACCAGCCTTGTTGGTCTCAATTGATTATTGACCATATGGTTTTGCTATATTGGCCAGGCTGGTCACAAACTCCTGACCTCAAGTGATCTGCCCATCTTTGTCCCCCAAAGTGCTAGGATTACAGGTGAGAGCCATCACACCCAGCCATAAAATTTATGGTTTTAAAAAATATAGAGAGACAGATCAATACAGAAATATAATTTTTTTTTAAGGACGGGGTTTCACCATGTTGGTCAGGGTGGTCTTGAATGCCGGACCTCAGGTGATCTGCCCGCCTTGGCCTCCAAAGTGCTTGGATTACAGGCATGAGTCATCATGCCCGGCCAGAAATATAGATATTTTTAAGTATGTATGGGTTGATATATTAAATATATTACCTAGTTCTAACCTCTGATAGGGCCTAGAAGCAATGACACCCTACAAATTGAACACACCTAACACCCAGATCTAAACAGCCTTCTCCAATAAATCAGAAACGAGTTACCCTTGGTGAATGGTTGTTTTTAGGACTGGGCAGAGAAAATACAAAATGAGTCAACAACATCTTATGTGCCAGGAAGATGGGAAAGGCTCAAAACCCGATGCAGGCCTGTGAAAAAAACACAGGAGACAGTGTGAAGGAGTTCATAATGACCTAAGTGGGAACAATTTAACTGAAGAGTAATGACAGTGTGGGGTTTTGACTCACAGAGTAAAACAAATATGATATAAATAATCAAATAAATAAATGGATAAATAGGGGAGGAATGAGGGAAGAGGCAGCTCTTTCTTACAGTGGAAGTTCAATCAATAAATGTAGAAGAAAGAGAAATAGAGAATTATCACTAGGTCAACACTGCAGTAATAAAAATTTCCGGCTGGTCACAGTGACTCATATAGTGACTCACGCCAGTAATCCTAGCACCTTGGGATGCCAAGGCAGGAGGAGGAGGAGGAGGATTACTCAAGCCCAGGAGTTGGAGACCAGCCTGAGAGACAAAGTGAGACCCTGTCTATACAAAAATATAAAATAAAACAATTAGTTGGGCAGGGTGGTGCTCACCTGTTGTCCCAGCTACTTGGGAGGCTGAGGCAGAAGGATTGTTTGAGCCTGTGAGGTCAAGGCTGCAGTGAGCCATGATCACACCACCGCACTTCAGCTTGAGTGACAGAGCAAGACCCTGTCTCTAAAAAAATAATAAAAATAAACATTTTAGGCAAAATCCATGGATGATGCTAAAATTAGTGGAAGACAAGGAGGAGAAACAGAATTCATATAGTCTCAAAAGTACTTCCTTCAAGATACTACAATAACTTTACAGTGGGGAAACCTGGCAGACACCGATTTAACTACATGATCAAGGTAAACATCACCCATAATAAGACATATATAGAACAGACAAAATGAATCCCTTGATATGAGGCACTGGGAAGGACACAACATCATTTCTGTGCATTCTTGTCAAGCATCTATAACCTCATTTCAATCATGAGAAAATATCAAACACATATTGAGGGACATTCTGCAAATAATTATTGTGGTATTTGTATTCGCTTTCTATTGCTGCATAACAAATCACCATAAACTTAGTAGCTTAAAACAATTGCTATCTAATATCTCACAGTTTTTATGGGTCTGGAGTCTAGCATATTTTAATTATGCTTTACTCTGGGTCTGAAATCAAGGTGCTGGCCAGCTGCATTCACATCCAGAGGCTCCATTACAGAAAGGTAGTTTTCCAAGCTGCCTTACATTGTTGGTCAAAATAATTTCCTAGCAGCTGTAGGACTGAGACTGAATTGCTAGCTAGCAGCAGCTGAGACCCTCTCTCAGATCCTGGAAGCTACTCTCAGGTCTTTGCCGTGTAACCTCTTCCTTAGATTCTGTTGAATTTTTTTTCTTTTTTGTATTTCTTTTTCTTCCTTAGATTCTCTCATACCTGCAAGGAAGCTCTCTGACTTTAGGAAGGGCCTAGTTATTTTAAAGGGTTCACCTGATTAGGCCAGGCCCACCCAGATAATCTCTCCTTTGATAAATCAAAGTCAACTGATAAGTAATGTCATCACAGGAGTGATATCTCATTAAATTCACAGGTTCTGCCTGTACTTGGAGTGTATACAAAGTGTGTACATTCAGCAGTGGAAACCTTAGGGATCATCTTAGAATTCTGCCTATCACAGTGCTCTTCAAAATGTCAAGATCATGAAAGATAAGGAAAGCCGGAGGGGCTGGTACAGACTGGGGATTAAGGAGAAATAAATACTAAATGCACTGTGTAATTACGGATAAAACCAGGGAACAGAAAATGAACATTAGTGAGAAAACTGGTGGATTTCAAGTAAGTTCTAAGGTTTAGTGAATATTGTACAAATGTTAACTTCCTGTTCTTGATCACTGTATTATGGTTATATAAGATGTTCACATTGGGGAAGTGCAGTGGGGGATATAAGAGAACTCTGTGTACACTTTTGTAACTTTTAAGTATAAAATTAAATTTTGTATTTTTAGTAGAGAGGGGGTTTCACCATGTTGGCCAGGATGGTCTCGATCCCTTGACCTTATGATCCACCCACCTTGGCCTCCCAAAGTGCTGGGACTACAGACTTGAGCCACCACACCCAGCTCTGTACACAATTCTTAACATACGTAACAAAAATCTAAAAAGCCATGTATTGTAATTCTTTTTTAGTTAATCCAGTGACTTTCCAGCTTAAAATTTGGAAGCAAATTTTCCTTAAGAGGTTATTAAGTCCCCGTATCTTCTTCACACGTTGATAAGCTGTTACCTACGTCCCAACAATTCACAACTAATTAACTCCAGATGGATTAAACACTTAAACATAAGACCTAACACGATAAAAACCCTAGAAGAAAATCTAGGCAAAACCATTCAGGACATAGAAGTAGGCAAGGACTTCATGACCAAAACACCAAAAGCATTGGCAACAAAAGCCAAAATAGACAAATGGGACCTAATCAAACTCCACGGCTTCTGCGCGGCAAAAGAAACAGTCACTAGAGTGAATTGGCAACCAACAGAATGGGAAAACATTTTTGCAGTTTACCCATCTGACAAAGGGCTGATATCCAGAATTTACAAAGAACTAAAAAAAATTTACCAGGAAAAAACAAACAAGCCCATTCAAAAGTGGGCAAAGGATATGAACAGACACTTTACAAAAGAAGACATACATGAGGCCAGCAAATATATGAAAAAAATGCTCATCATCACTGGTCGTTAGAGAAATGCAAATTAAAATTAAATTGAGATACCATCTCACGCCAGTTAGAATGGCGATCATTAAAAAATCTGGAGACAACAGATGCTGGAGAGGATGTGGAGAAATAGGAACACTTTTACACTGCTGGTGGGAGTGTAAATTAGTTCAACCATTGTGGAATACAGTGTGGTGATTCCTCAAGGACCTAGAAATAGAAATTCCATTTGGCCCAGCAATCTCATTACTGGGTATATATCCAAAGGACTGTAAGTCGTTCTACTATAAGGACACATGCACACGAATGTTCATTGCAACACTGTTTACAATAGCAAAGACCTGGAATCAACCCAAATGCCCATCGATGATAGACTGAACAGGGAAAATATGGCACATATACAACATGGAATATTATGCAGCGATCAAAAATGATGAGTTTGTGTCCTTTGTAGGAACATGGATGAACCTGGAGAACATTATTCTCAGCAAACTGACACAAGAACTGAAAATGAAATACCTCATGTTCTCGCGCATAGGCAGGTGTTGAACAATGAGAACACATGGACTCAGGGAGGGTAGCACTACACACTGGGATCTGTTGGGGGGAATAGGGGAAGGACAGCGTGGGGTGGGGATTTGGGGAGAGATAGCATGGGGAGAAATGCCAGATATAGGTGAAGTGGAGGAAAGCAGCAAATCACACTGCCACGTGTGTACCTATGCAACTATCTTGCATGTTCTTCACATGTACTCCAAAACCTAAAATGCAATAAAAATTGAAAAAAAAAAACCAATTCACAACTGAATAGCATGGACACTTCATATTCAAAATTTTAATCGTTCACAGCACAGTAACAAAGTTATTAGGAAAACAGGACTACCACACCAAAGATGTTACAGAGTGCACACAATTCTGACAGGGAGAGCCCCGATCAGAGTGGTTTTCCTTAGGAACCAATTCTACTAAAAAACATGGAAATAGAAGTAATTTAAAATGTTTAAGAGATTAAATGCAGGACTGACTCCATATTGCCATTTAATATGCTTTGTATTATAGGATATAAAATCTAACCCCCCATCTGTGGAATGTTAAGCTGATACCTGAGACAGTGAAAGCCTCTCAGAATTCAATATTCCACACTATTTTCTGATTGTACCAAAAAATAACCAGAAAATGATTTCACCTCTTAGAAAAAAGCATTTACACTTAAAAAATGGGATGAGGTGGGATTCTCTCCTTCTTAAAACTATCTCTAGAGCTACCGAAAAACTTGCATTTACAAAACAGAGACCACTGCTAAGACATGATACATGGTATTAATCAGATTTGGCTTCTTTCTCTCCTGCTTCATCAGAAACTGGACTCTTCTCATTTATTGTTTCCCCGTTTTCTGCAAGTAAATCTTCTTTAGTTTCTTGGTTAGCCACTTCACGCTGTTTTCCATTTGCTCCCCTTTCCCGTTTGGTTTGCACTGTTTTGTCTGAAGCTTTACCATTCAGGGCTGCCTTTTTCGGCTTCGCTTCCACTTTTGCAGGCGGTTTCGCTGATAAGGGCGCGAATCTTCTCTTGGGCTCCACCTTGGCTGACCCTTCGGCGGAGCTGACCTTCCTTTTGGGCATCCTGGCGGCAGAAAGGAGCGTGCCAGGTGCCTTTGCGAAGCTGGGCTGCCTGGCCACTGCCACTCCTCCTGCGGCCTGAGCTCAATGATACATTTCTCAAAAAATACTTTTTATTGTCACAACCTGGGTTCCTGCTCACTACTGACATCTAGCGGATAGAGGCCATAAATGCTGCTAAACTTTCTGCAATGCACCCACCAAGCTTTTATTTCATCACAGCAAAGCATTATCTGGCTCAAAATTTCAATAGTGCTAAGGTTGTAAAATCTAAACCAGAATCTGATTTTTTTTAAAGATCTCGATTCTAATTTCTAAGACAGTAAATATAAATACAGATTCTTTGGGATTCTCAGTAATTTAGGACTTAAAAGAGTCTTGAGGGTGAATGAAAACACAAATAATTTGCTTTAATATTTTAGTAGACACAACACAGCTTACGACGTCTATAGCTGTGAACTAATGCTGAGCCTGATATTATAAACAGGAATTACCTGGAATAACAAGAAAGGTTTTAAAAGAGCTCACCTTTTCTTCATGTGATAATATATCACTAAGGCCACACTATAGAAAGAAAAAAAACCCAAAACAATAGATTTTATTATTTGTTGGGCCTAAAGACTTTTTTTAAAAGGGGGAGGAAGAAATTATCCCAGTGGCCCTGAAGTTTAAATCTTCTACTTCAGAACAGTACAATTAAGGCATTATATTCTTGTTTTAGTTTTTTAACAAAAATAGGAGGACCAAAACGCTAGGCAATATACTCTTAGAAGACACGTTTCTGTTGATGATTATAACATATAAATAATAACCGATTTCCCTTTAGATGCTCTTCTACCCACAAAACCTTTCATCCCATGCAACTGTACCACTATATACATATGCTTAAATTTAAGCCATACAGTGGGTTTTTTGAGGTTGTTACGCCCTGCACTTTAGTTTATTTAACTCTCTCCTGCCCATCCACGTTTTATTATTTTTTAAAAATTAATAATCAAAGTGTTTTATACCAAATTAAATCCTTTAAAATCACTTTTGTATAATTAGAAACATGTTAGTAAACCTAAGTACCCATAAAACCAATGATAGCTCTGTGAAAATACGCAGCGCTAAGAACAATGCAGCACTACCACTACACGGTATATTATTAATGGCAGGTACTCTCAATTAGTTCAAATAAAATATTTATGAACTGATAAAACTTCAGATATACATTATTATATTTTTATGTTATCCTCAGACACTATGTATCAGAAAACAAGAAGTTATCTTACATAAGTTATGTTCTTCCATCTGCCCACAGCATCTAAAATGAGGCTCAAATAATTGAGGGAAGGCAAATCTAAATTTTAACAGTAGGTCTACATAATATTTGCACTTTTTTTTTGGAGACAAAGTTTCACTCTTGTTACCCAGGCTGAAGTGCAATGGCACAATCTTGGCTCACCGCAGCCTCTGCCTCCTGGATTCAGACAATTCTCCTGCCTCAGCTTCCTTAGTAGCTGGGATTACAGGCATGTGCCACCATGCCCAGGTAACTTTTTGTATTTTTAGTAGAGACAGTGTTTCACTATGTTGACCAGAATGGTCTCGATCTCTTGACCTTGTGATCCAACCGCCTTGGCCTCCCAAAGTGCTGGGATTACAGGCATGAGCCACCGTGCCAGGCCCGTATTTGCACTTTTTAAAAAGCCTGTAACATTAGCATCTAGGATGGCTATGTCTATATTGCTTCAAGAAGCTTTCCTCTCTAAAATAATTTTAAAGTTACAGAATTTGAAGTTACCTGATGAAAAGGACCAATGCTCTAAATGAAATGTAATCCAACACCATTTTACAGATTAAAAAAACAAAGCTGAAAACTGACTTGCACAAGATCCCACCAAATGGGAGGAGCTCGTCATCCTAAACTCAAAACAGGCAGCGGCTATCAAACTTTGTGACACATTGGAATCACCTGAGGAGCTTTAAACACTGCCTTTCTTTTAACATGAGACATTTTGATTTAATTAGCATTGTTTATAACTTTGGCCATCAGGGTTGTTAAAATTTTCTAAGTCATTCCACTGTACAGCAAGGTTTGGGAATGATTGAGTTGGGTTAAAGTCGGAACCTTCTGGGATGCTTTTCTCCATATAAGGATGCCTCACATTCATCCCTATTTTCCTAAAGGGCTCTGAGTGCCTAGTTGAAGGAAAGGTGGAGGTAGGAAGAAGCATGTGATTGCAGACATATATTTTAAGAAAACTTGCATAAGTAACCAAATGTGGTCCATGCATTCCATTGAGAACAATGTACTACTCACCTATAAAAATATTTTCCAAAACTTGTTCATAAAGCCACTTTCCCTATTAATTTGCACAATAAATCTTTATTTTACCCATAGTGAATATACCAAGTGGTCATTTCTCAAACTTGCTGACAGGAAATTAAAACTTGCTGTATTTCCAAAAGTAGAATTCTAAAACTTAGAGTGATGGAGAAAAAAACATAAAATGTTTTAATACTGGTTGAGCAAGATTAATATTTAAAACACTTTTGAATCACATACTAACACGTTACAATCTTCTGAATAGAAGCACAGGACTCTAGCTGAGGTACACTGATTTTTTTTTCTCAAGAATTTACAGACTTGGCTGAATACAGAAATTTAATTATTACTCAATAGGTCACAAAGTTTAGAAGTTTAAACAGAGTTTGAGTCACGTTTTTGGTGAAACACAATTTTATCTCAACCATTGTTAGAAGGGAGAGAAGAAAGTGACATTAATATGAGTGTAAACTTCCTTCTTTTAATTAAAATAGAAGTTACTAACAATTGGTTTGGCTAGAAAAGCTAGTGAATTAGAAATAAAGTTGTTGAGGGAGGACTCAAGATGACGCTGTGAGAACAACCCAGGATTGGAGCTCTCCTTGAATCCGCGGAGAGGTGAGTTGGAGCTGCATTTCCAGACTGATCTTTGTTGCCCACAGAACGGGGAAATTCCCAAGTATAAAGGAGACGTGGGATGCCTGGCAGTACCTCTGCCTGGTGAAGCCGGCAGCCTGGGTGGTGGCAGCAGGCCCTACCCAGCACTACCCACAGGGCGTGCTTGTCTGGGTGCCCTGTTGAACCGGCAACCTGAGACTTGAGAGGGCTGGACTTGAGACTGAACGGGACTTGGACAGTGGGCCAGCCCAGGGGATTGCAGGGACAGAGCGTTTGGGCTAGCCCAGTGGGACGAACAAAACCACAATTTCAAACGATCCCCGTGCAGTCAGTCTGAGACGCTCTGTGGAGGAGGGGCGTCCACCATAACCGAGGCAACCCGCCCCAACTGAGATACATGCCCACCGCTGACTCAGCCTGCCGTTGCCGAGGCAACCCGCTACAACAGAGAGACTCCGCCTCAGGGCGTGGCGGAGACCACAGCAGAACAGCAGAGCCTGCCCCAACAGGGCGAGCCTCACAACAGCAGGGTGGAGCCTCGGCAGGCAAACAGTGGCTAGTCTGCCTCCTAGCTGAGCAGAACACCTCAACGAACATCCAAAAATAAAGCCTGAACCCCCCAACACAGAGCATTTGAGAAGAAAAGGGTTTTTTAATGAGCTCTATTGCAGCAGATTCAAACATAGGAGCCTAACAGCCCTGATTGAACAACAGAGATCACAGCTCAGCAATTGAGCTCCTATAAAGTACAGACTGTCTCCTCAAGCAGCTCCCTAACCCCTCTATATCCAAAAGACTGACATTTGGCAGGCATCATCCTGGGACAAAGATAGCAGAAAAAGAAACAGGTAGCATCCCTCACTGTGCCACAGCTGCTAGAGGTGCACCCCAGACAAGCAGGGCCTGGAGTGGACCTCAGCAGTCATACAGTGAAGGGGCTAGACTGGTAGAAGGAAAACCAAGTAACAGAAATACTTCATCATCAAAAATCTGGGTGTCCACTCAGAGATTGAATTGAAAAGTCAGCAACTACGCAGACGACAAGTGGATAAATCCACAAAGATGGGAAGAAACCAGCGAAGAAAGGAGGAAAACACCTGAAACCAGAACACCTCGCCTCCTAGAAAGGACCAAAACTCCTCACCAGCAAGTGACAAAGCTGGATGGAGAATGACTGTGACGAAATGACGGAATTAGACTTCAGAAGGTGGATAATGAGAAACTTTTGTGAACTAAAAGATCATGTATTAAATCAATGCAAAGAAACTAAGGAACTTGAAAAAAGATATGAGGAAATTATAACAAGAATGGATAACTTAGAGAGGAATATGAATGAATTAAAAAAGCTGAGAAACACAATACAAGAACTTCGCGAAGCATGCACAAGCTTCAATAGCCAAATTGACCAAGCAGAAGAAAGAATATCTGAAGTCGAAGACAAACTCAATGAAATAAAACGAGAAACCAAGATTAGAGAAAAAAGCGCAAAAAGAAATGAACAAAGTCTCCAAAAAATGTGGGACTATGTGAAAAGACATAACCTACATTTGATAGGTGTACCAGAAGGGGACGAAGAGAATGAATCCAAGCTGGAAAATACTCTTCAGGACATCATCCAGGAAAATTTCCCCCACCAAGCAAGACAGGCCAACACTCAAATACAGGAAATACAGAGAACACCACAAAGATATTCCGCAAGAAGAGCAACCCCAAGGCACATAATCGTCAGATTCAACAAGGTTGAAATAAAGAAGAAAATACTAAAGGCAGCCAGAGAGAAAGGTCGGGTCACCCACAAAGGGAAGCCCATCAAACACACAGCAGATCTCTTGGCAGAAACACTACAAGCCAGAAGAGAGTGGGGGCCAATATTCAACATTCTTAAAGAAAAGAACTTGCAACCCAGAATTTCATATCCAGCCAAACTGAGCTTCAGAAGTGAAGGAAAAATAAAATCCTTTGCGAACAAACAAGTACTCAGAGATTTTGTCACCACCAGGCCTGCTTTACAAGAGCTCCTGAAAGAGGCACTACACATAGAAAGGAACAACCAGTACCAGCCATTCCAAAATCACACTAAATGCTAAAGAGCGTCAACATAATGAAGAATCTAAAACAACTTACAGGCAAAACAGCCACTTAACATCAAAAAGGCAGTATCAAATTCACACATAACAATATTAACCCTAAATGTAAATGGACAAAAGGCACCAATCAAAAGACACAGACTGGCAAATTGGATAAAAATCCAAAACCCATCAGTGTGCTGTATCCAGGAAACCCACCTCACATACAAGGATACACAAAGGCTCAAAATAAAGGGATGGAGGAAGATTTACCAAGCAAATGGAGAGCAAAAAAAAAGCAGGAGTTGCAATTCTCATCTCTGATAAAATAGACCTTAAAGCAACAAAGATCAAAAGAGACAAAGAAGGCCATTACATAATGGTAAAAGGATCGATACAACAAGAAGACCTAAGGATCCAGAACATATATGGACCCAATGCAGGACCACCCAGATACATAAGGCAGGTTCTTAATGACTTACAAAGAGACTTAGACTCCCACACAATAATAGTGGGAGACTTTAACACTCCACTGTTAATATTAGACAGATCAACCAGACAGAAAATAAACAAGGATATCCAGGGCTTGAACTCAGACCTGGAGGAAGCAAACCTGATAGACATTTACAGAACTCTCCACCACAAATCCACGAAATACACATTCTTCTCAGCACGATATCACACCTACTCTAAAATTGACCACATAATGGGAAGTAAAGCACTGCTGAACAAATGCAAAACAACTGAAATTATAACAGCCTCTCAGACCATAGTGCAATCAAGTTAGAACTCAGAATACAGAAAACAACCCACAACCGCACAGCTTCATGGAAACTGAACAACTGGCTCTTGAATGTTGACTGGGTAAACAATGAAATGAAGACAGAAATAAAGAAGTTCTTCGAAACCAATGAGAACGAAGACACAACATGCCAGAATCTCTGGGACACATTTAAAGCAGTCTCTAGAGGAAAGTATATACCAATAAGTGAACATATGAGAAGAATGGAGAGATCCAAAATTGACACCCTGTCATCAAAATTGAAAGAGCTAGAGGAGTAAGATCAAAAAACTCAAAACCCAGCAGAAGACAAGAAATAACTAAGATCAGAGCTGAACTGAAGGAGATTGAGACACGAAAAACCCTTCAAAAAATCAATAAATCGAAGCGCTGTTTTTTTAAAAAGATCAACAAAATAGACCACTAGCCAGATTGATTAAAAATAAAAGAGAGAACAACCAAATAGATGCAATAAAAAATGATAAAGGGGAAATCACCACAGATTCCAAAGAAATTCAAACCATCATCAGAGAATATTACAAACAACTCTATGCACATAAACTAGTAAACCTGGAAGAAATGGATAAATTCCTGGACTCCTGTGTCCTCCCAAGCCTAAACCAGGAGGAAGCTGAAACTATGAATAGACCAATAACAAGGTCAGAAGTCGAGGCAGCAATTAAGAGCCTACCACTCAAAAAAAGCCCAGGTCCAGACAGAGTCACAGCCGAATTCTACCATACACACAAAGAGGAGCTGGTACCATTCCTTCTAAAACTATTTCATACAATTCAAAAAGAGGGAAGCCTTCCCAAATTATTTTACGAGACCAACATCATTCTGATACCAAAACCCGGCAGAGACCCAACAAGAAAAGAAAACTTCAGGCCAATATCCACGATGAACATAGATGCAAAAATCTTCAATAAAATATTGGCAAGCCGATTGCAACAGCAAATCAAAAAGCTTATTCATCATGATCACGTAGGATTCATCTCGGGTATGCAAGGCTGGTTCAACATATGCAAGTCTATCAAAGTAATTCACCACATAAACAGAACCAAAAACAAAAACCATATGATTATCTCAATTGACGCAGAGAAGGCATTTGACAAAATACAACAGCCCTTTATGCTAAAAACTCTCAATAAACTCGGTATCGATGGAACGTATCTCAAAGTAATAAAAGCTATTTATGACAAACCAACAGCCAATATCATACTGAACGGGCAAAAACAGGAAGCATTCCCTTTGAAATCTGGCACTAGACAAGGATGCCCTCTTTCACCACTCCTATTCAATATAGTACTGGAAGTTCTAGCCAGAGCAATCAGGCAAGAAAAAGAAATAAAGGGTATTCAAATAGGAAAGGTGGAAGCCAAATTGTCTCTATTTGCAGATGATATGATTGTATACCTAGAAGACCCCATCGCCTCAGCCCCAAAACTCCTGAAACTGATAAGCAAATTCAGCAAAGTCTCAGGATATAAAATCAATGTGCAAAAATCACAAGCATTCGTCTACACCAATAACAGACTTAAAGAAAGCCAAATCAAGAACGAACTGCCATTCACAATTGCTACAAAAAGAATAAAATACCTTGGAATACAACTCACAAGGAACGTAAGGAACCTCTTCAAGGAGAACTACAAACCACTGCTCAACGAAATCAGAGAGGACACAAACAGATGGAGAAACATTCAATGTTCATGGTTAGAAAGAATTAATATTGTGAAAATGGCTATACTGCCCAAAGTAATTTACAGAATCAATGCTATCCCCATCAAGCTACCATTGACTTTCTTCACAGAACTGGAAAAAACCACCATGAACTTCATATGGAACCAAAAGAGAGCCCGCATAGCCAAGTCAATTCTAAACAAAAAGAACACAGCAGGGGGCATCACACTACCGAATTTCAAACTATACTACAAGGCTACAGTAATCAAAACAGCATGGTACTGGTACCAAAACAGAGCTATAGACCAATGGAACAAAACAGAGACACCGGAGGCAACACAACATATCTACAACTATACAATCTTTGATAAACCTGACAAAAACAAGCAATTGGGAAAGGATTCCCTGTGTAACAACTGGTGTTGGGAAAACTGGCTAGCCATGTGCAGAAAGCAGAAACTGGACCCCTTCCTGACACCTTACACTAAAATTAACTTCAGATGGATTAAAGACTTAAACATAAGACTTGACACCATAAAAACCCTAGAAGGAAATCTAGGCAAAACTATCCAGGACATAGGAGTAGGCAAGGACTTCATGAACAAAACACCAAAAGCATTGGCAACAAAAGCCAAAATAGACAAATGGGACCTAATCAAACTCCACAGCTTCTGCACAGCAAAAGAAACAGTCACTAGAGTGGATCGGCAACCAACAGAATGGGAAAACATTTTTGCAGTTTACCCATCTGACAAAGGACTGATATCCAGATTTTACAAAGAACTCAAACAGATTTACAGGAAAAAACCAAACAAGCCCATTCAAAAGTGGGCAAAGGATATGAACAGACACTTTATGAAAGAAGACGTATATGAGGCCAACAATCATATGAAAAAATGCTCATCGTCACTGGTCATCAGAGAGATGCAAATCAAAACCACATTGAGATACCACCTCACGCCAGTTAGAATGGCGATCATTAAAAAATCTGGAGACAACAGATGCTGGAGAGGATGTGGAGAAAAAGGAACACTTTTACACTGCTGGTGGGAGTGTAAATTAGTTCAACCATTGTGGAAGACAGTGTGACGATTCCTCAAGGCCTTAGAAATACAAATTTCATTTGACCCAGCAATCCCATTACTCGGTATATATCCAAAGACTATAAATCGTTCTACTACAAGGACACATGTACACGAATGTTCATTGCAGCACTGTTTACAATAGCAAAGACCTGGAATCAACCCAAATGCCCATTGATAATAGACTGGATTGGAAACATGTGGCACATATACACCATGGAATATTATGCAGCAATCAGAAATGATGAGTTTGTGTCATTTGTAGGGACATGGATGAATCTGGAGAACATCATCCTCAGCAAACTGACACATGAACAGAAAATGAAACACCGCATATTCTCACTCATAGGCGGGTGATGAAATATGAGAACACATGGACACAGAGAGGGGAGTACTAAACCCTGGGGTCTATTGGGGGGAATAGGGGAGGGCTAGTGGGAGGGGGAGGTGGGGAGGGATAGCCTGGGGAGAAATGCCAAATGTGGGTGAAGGAGAGAAGCAAAGCAAAGCACACTGCCATGTAGCACACTACCTACGCAACTGTCTTGCATGCTCTGCTCATGTACCCCAAAACCTAAAATCCAATAAAAATTACAAATAAAAGAAATAAAGTCGTTAATAAGCTACTTTTATAGAATGAGGAATAAAATGACATACATCCTGTATGAAGACAAAAAAGGTGAAATGAAAAATAAAGACATTGATATTCTAAATTAGCACTTAGTGAACTGTCTTCCATGTTGTGGAAATTAAACGCTCATAATCCAAGGAGATGATAATGGTGCTCTCTAGACAACCCCAACAAAGCTGGTGTTGTTGCTTTTAAAATAAATTTGAAAGGCTCATCTCAGGCTATTACAAAAGTGCATCTTCAATTATGCCCTAAGAGGTGTTCATGCAAAATGAAGGAAAGTCAAATGCAGATACACTATGGTGCTAGTGGAGAAAAAGATGTTCTTTCTTCCAAGATTAATGTCAAAAGCAGTATGCCCTAATAGATTTGGGCCTATAACTCATAAAAAAATAAAAACAACTTTTTCTTGGAAAAACATTCAATCAAGGACATCTATCTTACCAATTGTATTCAACATTGTCATAAGGTATAAAGGCATCAGATAAATAACTACACTTTTCCAGGGACTGAGTATTTACTAAGTAATTTTTCCTTCCACCATGAAGTCTAAAGCTAGAGGAGAAACTGAAAATTAAAACTGAAATTTTTTTTTGATAATTAATATTTAGAATCTGAAAATCCATATATAATTGACACCAATTTCTTAAACTGCTTGCTGCAAAGAACAACTAAATGGGTGAAATCACTGAGGATGGCTGAGATGATTTTAGAATAAGGGGATCTGTCCCTTGACATCACAGTTGTACTCACGATTTTACTGTGGTTGTACGATGAGGCTGGCTGGGCTGTCACCTAGGTATACGGTTGAACACAAGCTGTAATTTTTAGTAAAATCTTTAGTAAAATGATTAGTAGATACCTGAAGTAGAAGGGATATAGAAAAAAATCACACTCAGTTAAACCTATAAAAGTGTACTTTCTTCCATTGGTTAAAATGTCAAATGACAAAGCGCTAAGGTATTTCTTACACTTTGTGAACTGTCTGAGTGTGGAATCATATGCACTCCATGGGAAACCTTTAAAAAATTTTTTTAATTATTATTTATTATTATTTTTTATTGTATTTTAGGTTTTGGGATACATGTGCAGAACATGCAAGACAGTTGCATAGGTACACACATGGCAGTGTGCTTTGCTGCCTTCCTCACCTTCACCCATATTTGGCACTTCTCCCCAGGCTATCCCTCCCCAGCTCCCCCACCGCTGTCCCTCCCCTATTCCCCCCAATAAACCCCAGTGTGTAGTACTTCCCTCCCTGTGTCCATGTCTTCTCATTTTTCATCACCCGCCTATGAGTGAGAATATCCGGTATTTCATTTACTGTTCTTGTGTCAGTTTGCTGAGAATAATGTTCTCCAGGTTCATCGATGTCCCTACAAAGGACACAAACTCATCAATTTTGTTTGCTGCATAATATTCCATGGTGTATATTTGCCACATTTTCCCAGACCAGTCTATCATCAATGGGCATTTGGGTTGATTCCAGGTCTTTGCTATTGTAAATAGTGCTGCAATGAACAGTCGTGTGCATGTGTCCTTATAGTAGATAGATTTATAGTCCTTTAGATATATACCCAGTAATGGGATTGCTGGGTCAAATGAAATTTCTATTTGTAGGTCCTTGAGGAACCGCCACACCGTATTCCACAATGGTTGAACTAATTTACACTCCCACCAACAGTGTAAAAGTGTTCCTATTTCTCCACATCCTCTCCAGCATCTGTTATCTCCAGATTTTTTAATGATCGCCATTCTAACTGGCAGGAGATGGTATCTCAACGTGGATTTGATTTGCATTTCTCTAATGACCAGTGATGATGAGCATTTCTTCATATGTTTGTTGGCCTCATGTATGTCTTTTTTCATAAAGTGTCTGTTCATATCCTTTGCCCATTTTTGAATGGGCTTGATTGTTTTTTTCCTGTAAATCTGTTTTAGTTCTTTGTAAATTCTGGATATCAGCCCTTTGTCAGATGGGTAAACTGTAAAAATTTTTTCCCATTCTGTTGGTTGCTGATTCACTCTAGTGACTGTTTCTTTTGCTGTGCAGAAGCTGTGGAGTTAGATTAGGTCCCATTTGTCTATTTTGGCTTTTGTTGCCAATGCTTTTGGTGTTTTTGTCATGAAGTCCTTGCCTACTCCTATGTCCTGAATGGTTCTGCCTAGATTTTCTTCTAGGGTTTTTATGGTGCCAGGTCTTATGTTTAAGTCTTTAATCCATCTGGAGTTAATTTTAGTGTAAGGTGTCAGGAAGGGGTCCAGTTTCTGCTTTCTGCACATGGCTAGCCAGTTTTCCCAACCCCATTTCTTAAACAGGGAATCCTTTCCCCATTGCTTGTTTTTGTCAGGTTTATCAAAGATTGTATGGTTGTAGATATGTTGTGTTGCCTCCGATGCCTCTGTTCTGTTCCATTGGTCTATATCTCTGTTTTGGTACCAGTACCATGCTGTTTTGATTACTGTAGCCTTGTAGTATAGTTTGAAGTCCAGTAGTGTGATTCCTCCAGCTGTGTTCTATTTGCTTAGAATTTACGTGGCTATGCGGGATCTCTTTTGCTTCCATATGAAATTCATGGTGGTTTTCTCCAGTTCTGTGAAGAAGGTCATTGGTAGCTTGATGGGGATAGTGTTGATTCTGTAAATTACTTTGGGCAGTATAGCCATTTTCACGATATTAATTCTTCCTAACCATGAACATGGAATGTTTCTCCATCTGTTTGTGTCCTCTCTGATTTCGTTGAGCAGTGGTTTGTAGTTCTCCTTGAAGAGGTCCCTTACATTCATTGTAAGTTGTGTTCCTAGGTATTTTATTCTTTTTGTAGCAATTGTGAATTGCAGTTCATTCTTGATTTGGCTCTCTTTAAGTCTGTTATTGGTGTAGAGGAATGCTTGTGATTTTTGCACATTGATTTTATATCCTGAGACTTTGCTGAAGTTGTTTATCAGTTTCAGGAGTTTTTGGGCTGAGGCGATGTGGTCTTCTAGGTATACTATCATGTCGTCTGCAAATAGAGAAAATGTGGCTTCCACCTTTCCTGTTTGAATACCCTTTATTTCTTTTTCTTGCCTGATTGCTCTGGCTAGAACTTCCAGTACTATATTGAATAGGAGTGGTGAAAGAGGGCATCCTCGTCTAGTGCCAGATTTCAAAGAGAATGCTTCCAGTTGTTGCCCATACAGTATGATATTGGCTGTTGGTTTGTTTTAAATAGCTTTTATTACTTTGAGATACGTTCCATCGATACAGAGTTTATTGAGAGTTTTTAGCATAAAGGGCTGCTTAATATTATCAAATGCCTTCTCTATGTCAATTGAGATAATCATGTTCTTTTTGTTTGTGGTTCTGTTTATGTGGTGAAGTACATTTATAGACTTGCATATGTTGAACCAGCCTTGCATCCCCGGGATGAATTCTACTTGATCATGATGGATAAGTTTTTTGATTTGCTATTGCAATCGGCTTGCCAGTATTTCGTTAAAGATTTTCGCATCTATGTTCATTATGGTTATTGGCCTAAAGTTTTCTTTTCTTGTTGAGTCTCTGCCAAGTTTTGGTGTCAGGATGATGTTGGTCTCATAAAATGATTTGGGAAGGATTTTTTTTTATTATTATTATTTGGAATAGTTTCAGAAAAAATGGTACCAGCTCCTCTTTGTGTGTCTGGTAGAATTCGACTGTGAACCCATCTGGACCTGGGCTTTTTGTGTGTGATAGGCTCTTAATTGCTGCCTCAACTTCAGACCTTGTTATTGGTCTATTCATAGTTTCAGCTTCCTCCTGGTTTAGCCTTGGGAGGACACAGGAGTCCAGGAATTTATCCATTTCTTCCAGGTTTACTAGTTTATGCGCATAGAGTTGTTTGTAATATTCTCTGATGATGGTTTGAATTTCTGTGGAATCTGTGGTGATTTTCCCTTTATCGTTTTTTTATTGCATCTATTTAGTTGCTCTCTCTTTTCTTTTTTATGAGTCTGGCTAGTGGTCTGTCTATTTTGTTGATCTTTTCAAAAAACCAGCTCTCGGATTTATTGATTTTTTGAAGAGTTTTTCGTGTCTCTATCTCCTTCAATTCAGCTCTGATCTTAGTTATTTTTTGTCTTCTGCTAGGCTTTCAGTTTTTTTGGTCTTGCTCCTCTAGCTCTTTCAATTTTGACGATAGGGTGTCAATTTTAGATCTCTCCACTCTTCTCATATGGGCACTTTTTGCTATATATTTTTCTCTAGAGACTGCTTTAAATGTGTCCCAGAGATTCTGGCATGTTGTGTCTTCGTTCTCGTTGGTTTCGAAGAAATTCTTTCTTTCTGCCTTCATTTCATTGTTTATCCAGTCAACATTCAAGAGCCAGTTGTTCAGTTTCCATGAAGCTGTGCGGTTCTGAATTAGTTTCTGAATTCTGAGTTCTAACTTGATTGCACTATGGTCTGAGAGACTGTTTGTTATAATTTCAGTTGTTTTGCATTTGCTGAGAAGTTCTTTACTTCCAATTATGAGGTCAATTTTAGAGTAGGTTTGATGTGGTGCTGAGAAGAATGTATATCCTGTGGATTTGGGGTGGAGAGTTCTGTAAATGTCTATCAGGTTTGCTTGTTCCAGGTATGAGTTCAAGCCCTGGATATCCTTGCTAATTTTCTGTCTGGTCGATCTGTCTAATATTGACAGTGGAGTGTTAAAGTCTCCCCCTAATATTGTGTGGGAGTCTATGTCTCTGTAAGTCATTAAGAACTTGCCTTATGTATCTGGGTGCTTTTGTATTGGGTCCATATATATTTAGGATCATTAGCTCTTTTTGTTTTATTGATCCTTTTACCATAATGTAATGACCTTCTTTGTCTCTTTTGATTTTTGTTGCTTTAAATTCTATTTTATCAGAGATGAGAATTGCAACTCCTGCTTTTTTTTTTTTGCTGTCCGTTTGCTTGGTAAATCTTCCTCCATCCCTCTATTTTGAGCCTTTGTGTATCTTTGCATGTGACATGGGTTTCCTGGATACAGCACAGTGATGGGTTTTGGCTTTTTATCCAATTTGCCAGTCTGAGTCTTTTGATTGGTGCATTTAGCCCATTTACATTTAGGGTTAATATTGGTATGTGTGAATTTGATACTACCATTTTGATGCTAGCTGGCTGTTTTGCCCATTAGTTGATGTTGATTCTTCATTTTGTTGATGCTCTTTAGCATTCACTGTGATTTTGGAATGGCAGGTACTGGTTGTTCCTTTCTATGTGTAGTGCCTCTTTCAGGATCTCTTGTAAAGCAGGCCAGGTGGTGACAAAAATCTCTGAGTACTTGCTTGTTTGCAAAGGATTTTATTTTTCCTTCACTTCTGAAGCTCAGTTTGGCTGGATATGAAATTCTGGGTTGAAAATTCTTTTCTTTAAGAATGTTGAATATTGGCCCCCACTCTCTTCTGGCTTGTAGAGTTTCTGCTGAGAGATCTGCTGTGAGTCTGATGGGCTTCCCTTTGTGGGTGACCCGACCTTTCTCTCTGGCTGCCCTTAGTATTTTCTCCTTCATTTCAATCCTGGTGAATCTGATGATTATGTGCTTTGGGGTTGCTCTTCTTGCAGAATATCTTTGTGGTGTTCTCTGTATTTCCTGCATTTGAGTGTTGGCCTGCCTTGCTAGGTTGGGGAAATTTTTCTGGATAATATCCTGAAGAGTATTTTCCAGCTTGGATTTGTTCTCTTTGTCACATTCTGGTACACCTATCAAACGTAGGTTAGGTCTTTTCACATAGTCCCACGTTTCTTCGAGACTTTGTTCATTTCTTTTTGCGTTTTTTTCTCTAATCTTGGTTTTTCATTTTATTTCATTGATTTGATCTTTGACTTCTGATATTCTTTCTTCTGCTTGGTAAATTCGGCTGTTGAAACTTGTGCATGCTTCGCGAAGTTCTCGTGTTCTGTTTTTCAGCTCCTTCAATTCATTCATATTCCTCTCTAATTTATCCATTCTTGTTATCATTTCCTCGAATCTTTTTTCAAGGTTCTTAGTTTCTTTGCATTGATTTAGAACATGTTGTTTTGGCTCACAAAAGTTTCTCATTACCCACCTTCCTGATTCCATCATTTCGTCACAGTCATTCTCCGTCCTGCTTTGTTCCCCTGCTGGTGAGGAGTTTTGGTCTTTTGTAGGAGGCGAGATGTTCTGGTTTTGGGTGTTTTCCTCCTTTTCACTTTGGTTTCTTCCCATCTATGTGGATTTATCCACCTGTCGTCTGAGTAGTTGCTGACTTTTCAATTGGGCCTCTGAGTGGATGACCAGATTGTTGATGATGAAGTATTTCTGTTACTTAGTTTTTCTTTTACCAGTCTAGCCCTTCTGCTGTACAACTACTGAGGTCCACTCCAGGCTCTGCTTGTCTGGCGTACACCTGTAGCAGCTGCAGAACAGTGAGGGTTGCTATCAGTTCCTTCTTCTGCTATTTTGTCCCAGAATGATGCCCGCCAAATGTCAGTCTGATCAGTTTTTTTTTTTGAGGTGACTCTTTGCATATACAGGGGTCAGGGAGCTGCTTGAGAAAACGGTCTGTACTTTATAGAAGCTCAAGTGCTGAGCTGTGAGCTCTGTTGTTCATTCAGGGCTACGTTAGGCTGCTACATTTAAGTCTGCTGCAGCAGAACTCATAAAACCCCTTTTTTTCCTCAGATGCTCTGTCTTGGGGAGTTAGGGCTTTATGAGTGTCTGTTGTACCGTCCTGCCCAGCTAGGAGGGAGTCTAGTCACTATTTTCCTGCCGAGGCTCCACTCTGCTGGCATGGGGTCTGCCCTGTTGCTGCGGGCTCTGCCCTGCTGCAGTGGTCGTTGCCCTGCCACCACGGGTTCCACCCTGCAGCAGAGTCTCTCTGTTATGGCAGGTTGCCTCGGCAACAGCAGGCTGTGTTAGCAATGGGAGTGTACCTCAGTAGGGGTAAATTGCCTTGGTAATGGCAGAAGCCCTTCCCTGACCAAGCTTCACCATCCTGGGTTCAGCTGGCCCGCAGTGAAACTCTCCACCTGGAGTGTTTTAAATCACAGTTTTGTTTGTCTCTGTGGGGGTGAAACCCACCGAGCCTGCTCACCTGGCTCCCTACCTCAGAGAACCTTCTTTTTTTTTTAAGTTGAACGGTTGACTCTCTCCCAGGTGTTTCAGTCGCCTGCTGTTCGGGCACTGGGATCTGTGTGATTTCCCATGCAGCAACCCACTGCGCTGGCCCAACCGCCACTTCCCAGGTATCTCCTGGTCTGGCTCGCTGTCCAAGTCCTGTTTAATCAGATGGGTATGCTAATCTGCCCTCCCAAATCTCAGAGTGCCAGTTTAACAGGGCAACTGGACCAGTGCATCTCGTGTCTCTCCTACACCTGGGAATTTTTTCATTCTGTGGGCAACAAAGATCCGTCTGGAAATGCGGCTTTGGCTCAACCTCTGCGTGTTCACTGAGAGCTGCAATCCTGAGTTGTTCTTACTGAGCCATCTTGAATCCTCCCCCTCTGAAGATTTTTAAATTCCGCAAAGGATGTTTGTGAAAAGGGTTTTAAAAAACTGCCCTTAATATGGTACTATCATCAGACCCGGCAAGCATCTATTTTGAATTCCCTTTATAAATAAAGAAAAATGTTTAAAAGAAGATTTCAGTGTTTTTTAAAGTATTATTAAAAAGCTGAGTTTTTCTGTTTCTATTATTTACTGACTACAATAAATGTAGTGCACGAAATAATATTCGCACAAGAGCATTTTATTACAATGAATGAAGACTAACATTACAATGACTAAGTTACTAATCCTAAATGTCATCTTTCAAAAGACAGTGGAATGAAACAAGTGTTTTAGATTCAGAGGCTCTGTGTGCAAAGCTGCTGCATCACCAACAATAGAGAAAGCCATAGGATTCTCTAGTCTGGTTTTCTTACTTGGAAGATAAAAAAACTATCACTTTAAGCCAGGCACGGTGGCTCAAGCCTGTAATCCCAGCACTATGGGAGGCTGAGGCGGGTGGATCACAAGGTCAAGAGATCAAGCCCATCCTGGCCAACATGGTGAAACCCCGTCTCTACTAAAAATACAAAAATTGCCTGGGCGTGGTGGTGTGCACCTGTAGTCCCAGCTACTCTGGAGGCTGGAGCAGGAGAATTGCTTGAACCCAGGAGGCAGAGGTTGCAGTGAGCCAAGATTGCGCCACTGTACTCCAGCCTGGTGCCTGGCGACACAGTGAAACTCTGTCTCAAAAAAAAAAAAAAGACTATCACTTTAATATTCTCTCACACCCTGAAAACAGATAACATAGATCGCTCTAGGAATTTAACTTTCACTTCATGTTTCAATAACTGCCAGGACATCACTCAAATGAGACTCTTGGAGAATATTTTCCATGCATTTCAGAAGTTGATTTATTTTATTCCTCAAGTCATTTGACCTGCACGGAGGCATTTTTCTGCCACAGATTTTTCTGATGCTCTCTGCCAAGGATCCTTTTTTTTTTTGTCCGAGAAACCTTGACCCAATTATAGTAGAATGATTTATGGTTCTTTGAGTATATACCCAATAGTGGGATTGCTGGGTCAAATAGAATTTCTATTTCCAGATCCTCGAGAAATTGCCACACTGTCTTCCACAATGGTTGAACTAATTTACACTCCCACCAACTGCCTAAGAGTGTTCTTATTTCTCTACATCCTCTCCAGCACCTGTTGTCTTCCAAGTTTAAAATGACCACCATTCTAACTGGCATTAGATAATGTCTCAGTGTGGTTTTGATTTGCATTTCTCCAATGACCAGTGATGATGAGTATTTTTTTATATGTTTGTTGGCCTCATATATGTCCTCTTTTGAAAAGTGTCTGTTTATATCCTTTGCCCACATATGAATGGGGTTGTTTGTTTTTTTCTTGTATATCTGTTTTAGTTCTATATAGATTCTGGATATTAGCCCTTTGTCAGATGGGCATATTGCAAAAATTTTTTCTCATTCTGTTGGTTGCCAATTCACTCTAATGATGGTTCTTTCGCTATACAGAAGCTCTGGAGTTTAATTAGACCAACCTAAATTTTTATACTGTATCAAAGAGGAGGGGTTTTAAGACTAGCTGAGTCTCTAAATATGTCTTCCCATGTGTCCTTTCCCAGAAAAATGTACTAGAGCACATGCTAGTAGCATGTACCTGTAGTCTCATCTATCCAGCAGGCTAAGGCAGAGGATGACTTGAGCCCAGGAGTTTGAGGCTGCTGTTAGCTATGATTGTGTTACTGCACTCCAGCCTGGGCAACAAAGTGAGACCCTGTCTCAAAAAAATTCTCATTCGTTCTGCAGAAGGAAACACAAAATCTAGGACTCAGGGAATCTCACACAAGAGGGAATTTATGTGAGATCTCAGAAGACTTTCAAAAGATAACTTAGAAAAGCAAGCATGGAGCACATCTAAGGAAGGTCACTCTACACTGAACTAGGATAACAAAAGCCAAGGAAATTGTCTAAGAGAAATATGAAACAGTTGCATTTGAGCAGATAAAGAATATTTTCAATAGGCATGTAACAAGTGTTACCACACTTGGTACAAGAATAAAAGAGAACAGGTAAATGAATATAGTCAGACGGTTCATTCTATGCTAAAAAATACAGGATGTGAAAGCAAAGAGACCAGCCAGGGGCTACTTATTGAATTTGGCTAAGTAAACTAACATAGGCTGGGAAAAGGATAATCTGGGAGAAGAACAGAAGCGCTCAGATGTCAGAACTGTTTAAGACAATGAAGGATGTGCAATGCAGAGGCACAGCTGAAACACTGTATGACTTAGCAGCACGTAATGCTGGCATAAGCAGAATCAAGTAAATATTACTGATTTAATGAAAACGTGCTGCAATTGGAGAAAACAGTGGGAGAAAAATAAGGTCACGTTGTAGCCAGAAAGCTGTGCTGTTACCTGCTATGACAGAAAGTTCATAGACAGTGCTGCAAATTAACTTAGCGATTCTAATTTTGTTGTTTATTTTAAGATTAAATAAGGATCTTTATACCATAACCAGATTCTTAAAATTTAGCTTACATGTCCTTGAAAAAGTGGACATACTAAGCCAAAGAGTTCACTGCATAAATTTGATACTTGGAAAGATAGAAGAGATTTACAAAGTCCACAAAAGCAGTTCTATTCTACAGCATTGACTCCTCATTTTATGTTATTATTTTTTAATCTTATTTTATTTTATTTTTTGAGACGGAGTCTCACTCTGTCACCAGGATGAAATTCAGTGGCACGATCTTGGCTCACTGCAACCTCTGCCTCCTGGGTTCAAGCATTTCTCCTACCTCAGCCTCCCGAGTAGCTGAGACTACAAGTGCACACCACCATGCCCAGCTAATTTTTGTATTTTTAATAGAGATGGGGTTTCACCATGTTGGCCAGGATGAACTTAATCTCTTGGCCTCATGATCTGCCCGCCTCAGCCTCCCAAAGTGCTGGGATTACAGGCATGAGCCACTGCACCCGGCCTCTCATTTTATTCTTAAGGAATCAATATTTTACAGCAAACTATGAATTTCTTAACTTTGTGACTATTTACTTACATGGTTTATGTGGTTGCTCTTTCTCCTTTCACTAAGAATAAAAAAAATCAGTTCTGATTCAAATATTATAAAATAAAAGTAGTTGCTAACATCTGATTGCTTTCCCCTATGCCAGTGAGACAAAATTCCATTAAAAATAATTTCCAATAATTGATAATTTAAATGACATGGTATAATAAATCTCATAAAGTATGGGCCAGGTGTGGTGGCTCACACCTGTAATCCAAGCACTTTGGAGGCCAACGTGGGTGGATCAGCTGAGGTTGAGAGTTCAAGACCAGCCTGACCAACATGGTGAAACCTTGTCTTAAAAAAAATTAAAAACATAAAAATAAATCTTATAAAGTAAAATATATAACATTGATTTTACTTTTTGTCCTAACAGATATTCTATTACATTCATAGCTGGGGTTGGTGGCATACACCTGTTATCCCAGCTACTCAGGAGGCTGAGGCAGGAGAATTGCTTGAACTCAGGAGGCAGAGGGAGGTTGCAGTGAGACAAGATTGCGCTACTGCACTTTAGCTCTGGGCGACAGAGCAAGACTCCGTCTTACAAGGGGAAAAAATATTCTATTACATTCAAATAAAAAAATCCTCTTGTAAAAACAAAAGCATAACAAATTAAGCTAGATGAGAAATTTAGCTAATAAGTAAGTTTAACTCTTGCATATATGAGCCACGATTTATTAGTATTTTCTCATTCCGCATTTATACATGGCTTACTTTAATTACCAGAATCTAAGAGGTAGCAGCTTTAAGAGCTGGTTCACAGCCCAGGAATCCCATTATTGGGTATATATCAAAAGGATTATAAATCGTTCTATTGTAAGGACACATACACATAAATGTTCATTGCAACACAGTTTACAAGAGAAAAGACCTGGAACCAACCCAATCGATGATAGACTGGACAGGGAAAATGTGGCACATATACACCATGGAATATTATGCAGCCATCAAAAAGGATGAGTTCATGTCCTTTGTAGGGACATGGATGAACCTGGAAACCATCATTCTTAGCAAACTGACACTAGAACATAAAATCAAACACCATGTGTTCTCACTAATAGGCAGGTGTTGAATAATGAGAACACATGGAAACAGGGAGGGGAGCATCACACACTGAGGTCTGTTGGGTGAGATAGGGGAGGGATGGGGGGTTGGGGAGTTGGGGAGAGATAGCACGGGGAGAAATGCGAGATAAAGAGAAGGGGAGGAAGGCAGCAAATCACACTGCCACGTGTGTACCTATGCAACTATCTTGCATGTTCTTCACATGTACCCTAACACCTAAAATGCAATTTAAAAAAATAATTTAAATAAAAGAACTAGTTTACAACCAAGTACAACCAAGATACACCAGAAATTCTGTAAGCATCTCAAACCATGTATTGGTAATCTACGAATATGTCATTAAGAAAAAAGGGGGGTCTTTGCACAACTGGAAAGTAACCTACCTTAAATTTAAATTTTAAAATGAATATGCAAACCTAACTGGACATGGTATCTTCAGCAAACAAAATCATCTTTTTCTTCTAACAATGGCCAGAAAAATAAAAGCTCCAAGAGAGGCTTGAACCCTGCTTTGTTTCCTATACTGCCTCTTCCTTTGATGCTGGAAGACCTTGGAGGCAAACACTTCTCCCTGTGAAGACTGAGGGACACGAAATAGCTTTAAATTTTCTTTCACTTCCTTTACACACTCTGTGAGAGGCCTTTGGCTTTGGAAGGAACTGAGAAATACAATTCTGATATGATTTAGATACCTCCTCCCTCCAGATCTCATCTGAAAATGTGACTGTCAGTGTTGAAAATAGGGCCTCCTGGGAGGTGTTTGGGTAATGGTGGTGGATTCCTTATGAGTGGCTGGGTCCCATCTTCACAATAATAATCAAATTCTTATTCTGGTAATTTGAATGAGAGCTGGTTAAGTGTGTGGCCCCTTCCCCCTTCCCCTCTCTCATGTGAAACCATCTGCCCTCCCTTTGCCTTCCATCATGAGTGTAAGCTCACTGAGGACCTCACCAGAAGCAGGTGTTGAAGCCATGCTTGTAAAGCCTGCAGAACTAGGAGCCAATTAAACTTTTTAAAAAATAAATTACATAGCCTCAGGTATTTCTTTGTAGCAATGCAAAAGTGAGCAAACACTAATCCTGACCAGAAATGACTGGAAAATCTATACAAACCATAAAAGCACAATTAAGAACCTATTTTTTTTTTGAGACAGTCTTGCTCTGTCTCTTAGGCTGGAGTGCAGTGGCTCTATCTCAGCTCACTGGAACCTCTGCCCCTGAGTTCAAGTGATTCTCCTGCCTCAGCCTCCCAAGTAGCTGGGACCACAGGTGCACACAACCACACCAGCTGATTTTTGTATTTTTAGTAGAGATGGTGTTTCCCCATGTTGGCCAGGATGGTCTCAATCTACTGATCTCATGATCCACCTGCCTCAACCTCCCAACGTGCTGGGATTACAGGCATGAGCCACTGAGCCCCACCAAAACCCAAAACTCATATTTTATTGTGCTGCATTACTTCAAATATTATTCTAGAACACTCATTTGTATTCTTGCTGTTGAAATCAACTAAAAAACTTGGTTGTATATGGCTTTTTTATCAAACAAACTAGGATTTAACATAACATTTAAAAATAATCAAAAGTAGTGGATGTTTAAATTTATATTACATTAATATGAAAAGGTTAATATCTTAAAAGTTCTGAGTAGCATAAACTTGGATGTGATAAACTCATGTGGTTAGAGCACCATATAAGAGGAGGCCGAAATCACAAATTCAATCCCCACTGATGAACAACTGACTTTTTAATTTGTTTTAATAAAATGAAGCTGAAGCCTAAATTCTATCATTCATAATTAAGATGAACCCTTTGGAGCAAAGGGAAAGGGCAAAAGACAAAGAATTATCTTAAATCATGTGGCAAATTATATTGATAAAAGGTAGCAAAACGTATAGACAGAAATTTACATGTTTTCACTAACATAGTAACAACTAAGAGAAGTATATCACATGTTAAAACAGGACAAGTGAATATATGAAAAGTTGAAACATTTAAATCAATGTAAGTTTCTCTAAATCTTTTCTATAATACACTCATTATGACAGAGCGTTTTCAGTCCTCTTCCTGGTGGAAAAAACAATATAGTGTCACCATCTGCTTGAGATTTTCGGAGGAAGAATGCTTTAAATTTTCAGAGGAAGATCATCAGAAGGGTTTGGCTCCAAAGCTATATCTACAGAAAAATAAATGTGATAATTCATGTGACTAGAAAAAATGATTTTTAAAATAGCTACACATTCATTTTAATAACTTTTAGCAGTCCCGAATAAAGTTTCTAGTAATAAATATGAAGGAAATAAAGTCAAAAATATAATAATTCTACTTGGGAATGTAAAATGATATTCTCTCTGTACACATATGGAATAAAATGGGCTATGTCAAGGACTTTCAAAGAGACTAAAGCTAAATAATCTACTGCAATTTCTAGAGGAGTCATATACATGCCCTGCTCCCTCAGATACAAAACTTTGCTCCTTAGTTTAGCTAAAACCAGGTTCTTGTCACACAACCAGGAAAGATTAGTCTCAAGGACACATTGAAGTGTGAGTAGAACAGAATTTATTTGGCAAAAAGGAAAAAATATATATCTTAGCAGAGCGAGAGGGCAGCACATTCCTGGCTCAGACTGAATACCCGGTACACAAGCTGAAGAGGCCAGTCTCCTCCCCCTGTAAAAGGTGCAAACTTCCCGTGGCCCCACTCAATTCTCCCAGTGGTTGGGCAAGTCACAGATTCTCTGGGGATCTTCCCCCTCATCTGCCTCTTGCATCTATTACTTCAACTTATCAAATGAAAGCATAATCACTTGTCTCTTTACTGATTTTAGCAGCACATTTTAGGAATAGTCTCAAGCAGCAAGTGATGCTGTGGAAAAATTACTGTCAGATACTAGACTCAATATATCAACATGCTAAAACACAGAGAGCTGTTTTTTGGCCAATATCCCCCAGAAAATAACATGGCTAATTCATTTCCTTAGCTGTGATTTATTCAGGGGCAACTCATCATGGCATATTTAAGTGGACTGCATAAAAGGTTCAATGCTCTAATCTATAAGAACAGTTTCATGTCAGAAAGTGATTTTTAACCTTTGCCCTCAATTTCCAAAGCCAAAATCTCACTTGTTTCCAACATCATGATTTGTTGTGGACTTCATCAAGTGTACTTTGAAACAGATCTTAGAGTTGCTTCTAAAAACTGTTGGCCCTACCCATGTCAAGGTCTAAAGTCCATCTTGCACCAAAGTGAGATAATCCATTTAAGCAAGACTAAAAATTACATTCTTGAATTTTTATTACAAAAAAGTTATCCTCATATAATAAAAGTAGCCATAAGGGAAAATACTAAAAACCTATGACACTCCTCAGCAATGTCCATCTCAAGCCACTTATCTTAATCAATCTTGTAAAAAATTAGGTCAAGATCCACATAGAGTAATAATTAAGGCAATATTTGCCAAACCACATATTAATAACTGTTCTACTTTTTAAAAAGGGGTTTAGTGGGCAAATCACAATCTACTCTATCCCTGGCTTTTACAAAATCAAAGTGCACATTGCTACAGTAAAAACTGATCAGTCTATTAGTGAATACTGTCCAACTCAGCATGTCACAATTTATCTACCCAGAATCCTTTTCTTCCCTGTAACTAAAGTGGTTAAAATCTAGTATAGAAATAATCTGGGAGTTTCTGATTTAGCAAAAAATCTGAATCATTCATTTTAATAATACTGCCATCTTACTAGAATATTACAGAGCTAAAAAAATTTGCTTTTTCTCCATGATTTGAAGTTCATTGGGAGAAAACTATTCTTATGTAAAAAACTCACATAAAAGTTATTTTCAAGTTTTCCCCCCATATATTTGAACAATTGATGCTATAATGTTAGCTATGTGAAAAAATAAAATCGCTGGAGCACAGCATGATAGGAAGAGACTTGTATAGCTGTTCCTAAGCTAAAGCTTCTGAGAGAGTCCATGACTACTTTCTATCAAAAAAAGCAAATATATTACCATTTGAGTGTGAAACATAACGAGTAATGTTTGCAGAATTCAGATTATGTTTTAGTACCTGTGTCATAATATTTAATTTTGAATTTTCCATGGAACCTCAAGAAAATTAAGTACAAGAATCAAAAAGTAGCAGACTTATACCCACACACATACACCTTCCTACACACCCACACCTAAAACCAAGATGTGCTACTATGTATTTCAATACAAAAATCAGGAAGAAATGAAAGTATACAGGAAATAAAACAAGATAAGCCCAAGTATCAAGCTGTCACTTCCCCCATTCCTTGGTTTATGCGCTGGAGGCCTGACCAAGGTGGTGGCCAGTCAATCGCAATTCATCTGGGAGTTCCCAAGAATTAGAGAAAGGAGGAACTGGCCCACAAGACTGGTAGATGGCCGGAAGTTGCCAGTGGCTCCCATTGCCATCAGGATAGGACTATTTTCAGGAGAAATAAAAAGAGAATAGCATACACGCCCACTGCTGACGCAGCCAGCCGTTGCCGAGGCAACCCGCCCCAACTGAGATACACGCCCACTGCTGACGCAGCCAGCCGTTGCCGAGGCAACCCGTCCCTACTGAGATACACGCCCACTGCTGACGCAGCCTGCCGTTGCTGAGGCAACACGCTACAACGAAGAGACTCCGCCGCAGGGCGCAGCGGAGACCACAGCAGAGCCGGCAGGAACAGCGCGAATCACACAACAGCAGGGCGGAGCCTCGGCAGCCAAACAGTGGCTAGTCTGCCTTTGAGCAGGGCAGGACACCTGATCGGACATCCAAAAATAAAGCCCAAACCCCTCAACACAGAGCATTTGAGAAAAAAAAAAGGGTTGTTGAATGAGCTGTGTTGCAGCAGAATCAAACATAGCAGCCTAACAGCCCTGAATGAACAACAGAGTGCACAGCTCAGCAATTAAACCCCTATAAAGTACAAACTGTCTCCTCAAGCAGCTCCCTGACCCCTCTATATCCAAAAGACTGTCATTAGGCAGGCATCATCCTGGGACAAAGAGAGCAGAAAAAGAAACTGGTAGCATCCCTCACTGTGCCACGGCTACTAGAGGTGCACCCCAGACAAGCAGGGTCTGGAGCGGACCTCAACAGTCGTACAGCAAAGGGGCTAGACTGGTAGAAGAAAAACCAAGCAACAGAAATACTTCATCATCAACATTCTGGGTGTCCACTCAGAGACCCAAACGAAAAGTCAGCAACTACGCAGACGACCAGCGGACAAATCCACAAAGATGGGAAGAAACCAGCGCAAAAAGGAGGAAAACACCCGAAACCAGAACACATCGCCTCCTAGAAAGGACCAAGACTCCTCACCAGCAAGGGAACAAAGCTGGACGGAGAATGACTGTGACGAAATGACGGAATTAGACTTCAGAAGATGGATAATGAGAAACTTTTGTGAGCTAAAAGATCATGTATTAAATCAATGCAAAGAAACTAAGAACCTTGAAAAAAGATTTGAAAAAAGATTCGAGGAAATGATAACAAGAATGGATACCTTAGAGAGGAATATGAATGAATTAAAGGAGCTGAAAAACACAATACGAGAACTTCGCGAAGCAAACGCAAGTTTCAATAGCCGAATTGACCAAGCAGAAGAAAGAATATCTGAAGTCGAAGACCAACTCAATGAAATAAAACGAGAAACCAAGATCAGAGAAAAAAGCGCAAAAAGGAATGAACAAAGTCTCCAAGAAATGTGGGACTATGTGAAAAGACCTAACCTACGTTTGATAGGTGTACCAGAAGGGGACGAAGAGAATGAATCCCAGCTGGAAAATACTCTTCAGGACATCATCCAGGAAAATTTCCCCCACCTAGCAAGACAAGCCAACACTCAATTGCAGGAAATACAGAGAACACCACAAAGATATTCCGCAAGAAGAGCAACCCCAAGGCACATAATCGTCAGATTCAACAAGGTTGAAATAAAGGAGAGAATACTAAGGGCAGCCAGAGAGAAAGGTCGGGTCACCCACAAAGGGAAGCCCATCAGACTCACAGCAGATCTCTCGGCAGAAACACTACAAGCCAGAAGAGAGTGGGGGCCAATATTCAACATTCTTAAAGAAAAGAACTTTCAACCCAGAATTTCATATCCAGCCAAACTGAGCTTCAGAAGTGAAGGAAGAATAAAATCCTTTGCGAACAAGCAAGTACTCAGAGATTTTGTCACCACCAGGCCTGCTTTACAAGAGCTCCTAAAAGAGGCACTACACATAGAAAGGATCAATCAGTACCAGCCATTCCAAAATCACACTGAATGCTAAAGAGCTTCAACATAATGAAGAATCTACAACAACTAACAGGCAAAACAGCCACTTAGAATCAAAATGGCAGTATCAAATTCACACATAACAATATTAACCCTAAATGTAAATGGACTAAATGCACCAATCAAAAGACACAGACTGGCAAATTGGATAAAAATACAAAACCCATCAGTGTGCTGTATCCAGGAAACCCATCTCACATGCAAGGATACACAAAGGCTCAAAATAAAGGGATGGAGGAAGATTTACCAAGCTAATGGAAAGCAAAAAAAAGCAGGAGTTGCAATTCTCATCTCTGATAAAATAGACTTTAAAGCAACAAAGATCAAAAGAGACAAAGAAGGCCATTACATAATGGTAAAAGGATCGATACAACAAGAAGAGCTAACGATCCTAAACATATATGGACCCAACACAGGAGCACCCAGATACATAAGGCAAGTTCTTAATGACTTACAGAAGGACTTAAACTCCCACACAATAGTAGTGGGGACTTTAACACTCCACTGTCAATACTAGACAGATCAACCAGACAGAAAACCAACAAGGATACCCAGGGCTTGAACTCAGACCTGGAGCAAGCAAACCTGGTGGACATTTACAGAACTCTCCACCCCAAATCCACAGAATACACATTCTTCTCAGCACCACATCACACCTACTCTAAAATTGACCACATAATTGGAAGTAAAGCACTGCTCAACAAATGCAAAACAACTGAAATCATAACAAACAGCCTCTCAGACCATAGTGCAATCAAGTTAGAACTCAGAATTCAGAAACCGACCCAGAACCGCACAGCTTCATGGAAACTGAACAACTGGCTCTTGAATGTTGACTGGGTAAACAACGAAATGAAGGCAGAAATAAAGAAGTTCTTCGAAACCAATGAGAATGAAGACACAACGTGCCAGAACCTCTGGGACACATTTAAAGCAGTCTCTAGAGGAAAGTATATAGCAATAAGTGCCCATATGAGGAGAATGGAGAGATCCAAAATTGACACCCTAACGTCAAAATTGAAAGAGCTAGAGGAGCAAGATCAAAAAAACTCAAAACCCAGCAGAAGACAAGAAATTACTAAGATCAGAGCTGAGCTGAAGGAGATTGAGACACGAAAAACCCTTCAAAAAATCAATAAATCCAAGAGCTGGTTTTTTGAAAAGATCAACAAAATAGACAGACCACTAGCCAGATTGATTAAAAATAAAACAGAGAACAACCAAATAGATGCAATAAAAAATGATAAAGGGAAAATCACCACAGATTCCACAGAAATTCAAACCATCATCAGAGAATATTACAAACAACTCTATGCGCGTAAACTAGTAAACCTGGAAGAAATGGATAAATTCCTGGACTCCTGTGTCCTCCCAAGCCTAAACCAGGAGGAAGCTGAAACTATGAATAGACCAATAACAAGGTCTGAAGTTGAGGCAGCAATTAAGAGCCTACCTCACAAAAAAAGCCCAGGTCCAGATGGGTTCACAGCCGAATTCTACCAGACACACAAGGAGGAGCTGGTACCATTCCTTCTAAAACTATTTCAAACAATCCAAAAAGAGGGAATCCTTCCCAAATCATTTTATGAGACCAACATCATCCTGATACCAAAACCCGGCAGAGACCCAACGAGAAAAGAAAACTTCAGGCCAATATCCATGATGAACATAGATGCAAAAATCTTCAATAAAATATTGGCAAGCCGATTGCAACAGCAAATCAAAAAACTTATTCATCATGATCAAGTAGGATTCATCCCAGGGATGCAAGGCTGGTTCAACATACGCAAGTCTATCAACGTAATTCACCACATAAACAGAACCAAAAACAAAAACCACATGATTATCTCAATTGACGCAGAGAAGGCATTTGACAAAATACAACAGCCCTTTATGCTAAAAACCCTCAATAAACTCGGTATCGATGGAACGTATCTCAAAGTAATAAAAGCTATTTATGACAAACCAACAGCCAATATCATACTGAATGGGCAAAAACTGGAAGCATTCCCTTTGAAATCTGGTACTAGACAAGGATGCCCTCTCTTACCACTCCTATTCAATATAGTACTGGAAGTTCTAGCCAGAGCAATCAGGCAAGAAAAAGAAATAAAGGGTATTCAAATAGGAAAGGTGGAAGCCAAATTGTCTCTATTTGCAGACGACATGATAGTATACCTAGAAGACCCCATCGCCTCAGCCCAAAAACTCCTGAAACTGATAAACAACTTCAGCAAAGTCTCAGGATATAAAATCAATGTGCAAAAATCACAAGCATTCGTCTACACCAATAACAGACTTAAAGAAAGCCAAATCAAGAGCGAACTGCCATTCGCAATTGCTACAAAAAGAATAAAATACCTTGGAATACAACTCACAAGGAACGTCAGGGACCTCTTCAAGGAGAACTACAAACCACTGCTCAACGAAATCAGAGAGGACACAAACAGATGGAGAAACATTCCATGTTCATGGTTAGGAAGAATTAATATCGTGAAAATGGCTATACTGCCCAAAGTAATTTACAGAATCAACGCTATCCCCATCAAGCTACCATTGACTTTCTTCACAGAACTGGAAAAAACCACCATGAACTTCATATGGATCCAAAAGAGAGCCCGCATAGCCAAGTCAATTCTAAGCAAAAAGAACACAGCGGGGGGCATCACACTACCGGATTTCAAACTATACTACAAGGCTACAGTAATCAAAACAGCATGGTACTGGTACCAAAACAGACATATAGACCAATGGAACAAAACAGAGGCACCGGAGGCAACACAACATACATACAACTATACAATCTTTGATAAACCTGACAAAAACAAGCAATGGGGCAAGGATTCCATGTTGAACAAATGGTGTTGGGAAAACTGGCTAGCCATGTGCAGAAAGCAGAAACGGGACCCCTTCCTGACACCTTACACTAAAATTAACTCCAGATGGATTAAAGACTTAAACATAAGACCTGGCACCATAAAAACCCTAGAAGGAAATCTAGGCAAAACTATCCAGGACACAGGAGTAGGCAAGGACTTCATGAACAAAACACCAAGAGCATTGGCAACAAAAGGCAAAATAGACAAATGGGACCTAATGAAACTCCACAGCTTCTGCACGGCAAAAGAAACAGTCACTAGAGTGGATCGGCAACCAACAGAATGGGAAAAAATTTTCGCAGTCTACCCATCTGACAAAGGGCTGATATCCAGAATTTACAAAGAACTCAAGCAGATTTACAGGAAAAAAACAAACAAGCCCATTCAAAAGTGGGCAAAGGATATGAACAGATACTTTACGAAAGAAGACATATATGAGGCCAACAATCATATGAAAAAATGCTCATCGTCACTGGTCATCAGAGAGATGCAAATCAAAACCACATTGAGATACCATCTCACGCCAGTTAGAATGGCGATCATTAAAAAATCTGGAGACAACAGATGCTGGAGAGGATGTGGAGAAAAAGGAACAGTTTTACACTGTTGGTGGGAGTGTAAATTAGTTCAACCATTGTGGAAGACAGTGTGGCGATTCCTCAAGGCCTTAGAAATAGAAATTGCATTTGACCCAGCAATCCCATTACTGGGTATATATCCAAAAGACTATAAATCGTTCTACTATAAGGACACATGTACACGAATGTTCATTGCAGCACTGTTTACAATAGCAAAGACCTGGAATCAACCCAAATGCCCATTGATAATAGACTGGATTGGAAAAATGTGGCACATATACACCATGGAATATTATGCAGCAATCAGAAATGATGAGTTTGTGTCGTTTGTAGGGACATGGATGAATCTGGAAAACATCATCCTCAGCAAACTGACACAAGAACAGAAAATGAAACACTGCATATTCTCACTCATAGGTGGGTGATGAAAAATGAGAACACATGGACACAGAAAGGGGAGTACTAAACAGTGGGGTCTATTGGGGGGAAAAGGGGAGGGCCAGTGGGAGGGGGAGGTGGGGAGGGATAGCCTGGGGAGAAATGCCAAATATGGGTGAAGGGGAGAAGAAAAGCAAAGCACACTGCCATGTGTATACCTACGTAACTGTCTTGCATGCTCTACTCATGTACCCCAAAACCTATAATCCAATAAAAAAAAAAAAAAGAGAATAGCATAACTTAGACAGGTTCTGAGGAGATTATTTGATTCCTTCGTCAAGTAGTACCTAACTGTCTCATGTTAACTCCCTGGCTATACATGTTAATTTCTCAATAAACATTTTTAACTATTTTGAGATAGATTTTCTTCAACTGGCAACTATAAGAGACCTGGTTAGTCAGCAGTAATGACAGTACTGATGATTATACTAAAGGTAGGAATAGGTAAAAGTCTCTTGCTCACATCTTGAAGAAATGTCTTATCAAGAACAGAAACTTGCAAGAGCCAAAATAATGCCTTGTTTACAAATTACCTGTAAACTCACAACCATTACTATTTGTTTCCTTATGCATGGTAAAAATACATATGTACAGCTCTAAGCAGTACACGCTTTATGTTTTATTTTCTTATGAATGATCTCGACCCATTTGAAAAATATTGGCTCATCAGGTGTTATTCCTATACTTTAGTTGGCCAATGCCCTATTGTTAGTGATTTAAGCATTTGCAAAATTTGGTTCTTATAGGAAAAACCTTTTTGTACAGTATCTTGTACTTTTTTTAGAGATCCTTAGGAAAGATTTTCAGAAGCGTAATCACTACACCAAAGGTGGGATTTCTTTCATAAATTAATATATAGTGCTAAGTTGCTTTCTAAATAAGATACAGGCATATTAGGGCCCAGTGTTACAAATAACACCTGTTTTAGCTTCTAGTTCAGCTTTGAATACTTGAAAAAGTTCCTACTGATATGAATGAGGAACACCATTGAGGCTCTAACTTGTATTCATCTATTACACACTTTACACATTTTGAACATTTTTCCATAGTTAACAATGATATTTTTACTTCAATGAGTTTCATATCATTTGTACATACTATATGTACTGAATTCACTAGGAACTTACTAGTGTTTATTTCCATGGAGTTTTCAGAAAATATTAATTTTATGTCTGTAGGCTACCACAATTTTCTATATAACTTGTAATTTCTGCTGATGACAAATACCACATATTGCTATGTTATAGAATGGACACTTACCATTAGACAGTAAACTTACACACACACACACACACACACACACACACACACACACACACTGTGTTATTTCTGTACTCTCCATTAAATCTTTTCCCAAGAGCCTAAGGAGACTGAGAAATCACACTGCTCTTTTTTTCATTGTCACAAAAGACTGCCAACTATTAAATAAAGTTTTAGGCCCCAAAAACAGGCACATGTAGAGATTTAGAGACATCCAGAGAGTAAAAACATAATAACTACACATCTTATATGTAAATAACTTCAAAAATTATTTCTTTAGCCTCCTAAAAGTGTTTGAAACTAGGAAAATATTTTTGATCTCATAATTACGGGTTATAACTATAACTGTATTTTAAGACCCACCATTTTTGTATTATCCACTTAAATTACAATGTAATCTGGCAGCATGATAGAATGATGGGGAAAATGTATGACTTAAAAAAACAGTTATGTTCAGGTCTAAATGTAAACATTTCTCAGAGGAAGAAATCTGTAGATGCACTGACATTGACTACTGTTTTTTTTTCTAAGACTGTTAGTTTTAAGTTCTATCTCAATTGTAAAGATGTTAAAAATATAACAAAAGAATGTATGTAATTTAGAACAAATAAAATGCATTATTAAAGGCCAAAGGTGTTAAAATTATGCAACTGTAAATTGGCAAGAAACAATATTTTTTTTTTTTTTAGAAATGGGGTTACTCCATGTTGGCCAGGATGGTCTTGAACTCCTGACCTCAGGTGATCCACCCACCTCAGCCTCCCAAAGTGCTGAGATTATGGGCATGAGCCACCGCACCCAGACTGAAACAATTTTTCTTGTCAAAATATTAAAGGGAGGGGGCAGTAAAGAAGGAATTAACTGACAGAAGCAGCACATTCAGAGAAAGAGATTAATTTCAACATATTGTTTTCATATATCCCAATTAAGTAAGATGTATCAGCACTTTCTGAGCCAACTGCTGGGCATCTGTTTATGTAAAGGCTTACTGCATTTACTGACCTGCTCTGTCATCCCCATATCGTACCTGGTATTAGTTTTTTGGCCCATGAAAACATTCCAAGTCTTTTAATTATGATGCAGTTTGAGAAGTTATCTAAGTCCAGACTATTCTCACATCAGATGCTACCTACCTGATGGCCTTGAGCTGGCCTGCCTCCCTCACCTGAGGGCACACAGGGAGCTCCTTCATGCCCATCTCAGGCTCACTCATGCCTTGGTTCTGCTTTCTCAACTCTGATAACCCCACCTCAGACTTCCTAATCTCTGCTGTTTCTCCATGTCAGTGCTCAGTCTTGTCTTAACTTTTTAACCCCTTGATCTGTTATAGTGACTGTGACTGAATTGCGAGATTACTTTTCCTTTTTATATATTTCTTAAGAGCACTTAACTCTACTTCTGAGATTTTAAAGAACATTTCTGGGCCAGATGTGGTGACTCATGCCTGTAATCCCAAAACCTTGGGAAGCCAATGTGGGAGATTAGCTTGAGGCCAGGAGTTTGAGACTAGCCAGGGCAATTCAGTGAAACCCTCATCTCTAGAAATCATATTTTGAAAATTAGCCAAGCATGGTGGTACACGTTTATAGTCATAGCTACGTCATACACTCTGAGCTGGGAGAATTGCTTGAACCCAGGAGTTCAAGACTGCAGTGAGCTATGGTCATGCCACTGCACTCCAGCCTGAGTGACAGCAATAATCTGTCTCTAAAAGGAAAAAAGACACTTCTGGGTTATGTACCTCCTTTTCATTCCTCATCATTAAATGTTACAATTTTAACTCTAATGCCTAATTATTTAACAAACTTTAAGAAGGTAAAATAAAAAGATAGTATTCAAAGAAACTCACATGACTCATTCTATAAATTCTAGTCTTATGTGGTATTTACACTCTTGGTTTATCAAGTCTTATATATCTAAACCTTGAACAACCTAATTTGTACTTCTCAGAGGCCATCTCCTCACATGTAAAACAAGTATATTTTCTATACCAACAAATTCAAAATATTATGAGGATCAAATAAAATGCAAGAGCAATCTACATACTAAAAAACAAGCAATGAATTAAAAAGAAAAGCTGTCACAAATTAACTAAAAAGCAAAAAATGAATGGTCAGTATTCACTGGAAAAAACAATGCCAAAATAACATATTAAGCAAAAAATCATTTTGTCTATCCACTGAAGTTAAGGGAAAGACTGTCACACACATCATCCAGAATGCCTTCCAGTGTTTGTATATATATATATTCTTTCTTTTTTTTTCTTATTTTTTTATTGCAATTTAGGCTTTGGGGTACATGTGCAGAGCATGCAATACAGTTGCATAGGTACACACATGGCAGTGTGTTCTGTTTGCTTTCAACCCTTCACCCACATTTGGCGTTTCTCCCCAGGCTATCCCTCCCCACCTCCCCCTCCCACTGGCCATCCCCTTTTCCCCCCAATAGACCCCAGTGTTTAGTACTCCGCTTTCTGTGTCCATGTGTTCTCATTTTTCTTCACCCACCTATGAGTGAGAATATGTGGTATTTCATTTTCTGTTCTTGTGTCAGTTTGCTGAGAATGATGTTCTCCAGATTCATCCATGTCCCTATAAACGACACGAACTCATCATTTCTGAATGCTGCATAATATTCCATGGTGTATATGTGCCACATTTTTCCAATCCGGTCTATCATCAATGGGCATTTGGGTTGATACCAGGTCTTTGCTATTGTAAACAGTGCTGCAATAAACATTCGTGTGCATGTGTCCTTATAGTAGAATGATTTACAGTCCTTTGGGTATATACCCAGTAATGGGATTGCTGGGTCAAATGAAATTTCTATTTCTAAGGCCTTGGGGAATCACCACACTGTCTTCCACAATGGTTGGACTAATTTACACTCCCACCAACAGTGTAAAAGTGTTCCCTTTTTTTATTTTAAATAAAAACAAGATCTTTATGAATGTGGCAGAAAGCTTAGCAAGCCAAGAAAGTCTTGTATCCAGATGATGCAAGTAACTTTAAAACCTCAGACTTCTTGAATTACAAAGACAAATTCTACCAACTCAAGTTCTAGTACTTCCTCCACTCCTAGCCTGACCCCCACTGTTTCTTGGTTCCTTCGATCCTTCTTTTTCTGTTTGACTTTTGGGAGTAATAAACTCAGCCAAGTCCTACTACTTGAGCCCATATTTAAATGCAGAACAATTTTGTCTTCACTTTGTTCTTCCCCCTTCTTCCAGTCTCTGGTTTGATTTATCTTTTTAGACCCTATAGCCTATTAGAGTTTTTTTTTTAATTTTTATTGGATTTTAGGTTTTGGGGTACATGAGCAGAGCATGCAAGAGAGTTGCGTAGGAACACACATGGCAGTGTGCTTTTCTTTCCTTCTCCCCTTCACCCACATTTGGCATTTCTCCCCAGGCTATCCCTCCCCACTTCCGCCTCCCACTGGCCCTCCCCTTTTCCCCCCAGTAGACCCCAGTGTTTAGTACTCCCCTTTCTGTGTCCATGTGTTCTCATTTTTCATCACCTGCCTATGAGTGAGAATACGCGGTGATAATATTCTATGGTGTATATGTGCCACATTGTTCCAATCCAGTCTATTATCAGTGGGCATTTTGGTTGATTCCAGGTCTTTGCTATTGTAAACAGTGCTGCAATGAACATTCGTGTACATGTGTCCTTATAGTAGAAAGATTTATAGTCTTCTGGATATATACCCAGTAATGGGATTGCTAGGTCAAATGGAATTTCTATTTCTAAGGCCTTGAGGAATCGCCACACTGTCTTCCACAATGGTTGAACTAATTTACACTCCCACCAACAGTGTAAAACTGTTCCTTTTTCTCCACATCCTCTGCAGCATCTGTTGTCTCCAGATTTTTTAATGATCGCCATTCTAACTGGCGTGAGATGGTATCTCAATGTGGTTTTGATTTGCATCTCTCTGATGACCAGTGACGATGAGCATTTTTTCATATGATTGTTGGCCTCATATATGTCTTCTTTCGTAAAGCATCTGTTCATATCCTTTGCCCACTTTTGAATGGGCTTGTTTTTTTCCTGTAAATCCATTTGAGTTCTTTGTAAATTCTGGATATCAGCCCTTTGTCAGATGGGTAGACTGCGAAAATTTTTTCCCATTCTGTTGGTTGCCGATCCACTCTAGTGACTGTTTCTTTTGCCGTGCAGAAGCTGTGGAGTTTCATTAGGTCCCATTTGTCTATTTTGGCTTTTGTTGCCAATGCTTTTGGTGTTTTGTTCATGAACTCCTTGCCTACTCCTATGTCCTGGATAGTTTTGCCTAGGTTTCCTTCTAGGGTTTTTATGGTGCCAGGTCTTATGTTTAAGTCTTTAATCCATCTGGAGTTAATTTTAGTGTAAGGTGTCAGGAAGGGGTCCCGTTTCTGCTTTCTGCACATGGCTAGCCAGTTTTCCCAACACCATTTGTTAAACAGGGAATCCTTTCCCCCTTGCTTGTTTTTGTCAGGTTTATCAAAGATTGTATAGTTGTAGATATGTTGTGTTGCCTCCGGTGCCTCTGTTTTGTTCCATTGGTCTATATCTCTGTTTTGGTACCAGTACCATGCTGTTTTGATTACTGTAGCCTTGTAGTATAGTTTGAAATCCGGTAGTGTGATGCCCCCCGCTGTGTTCTTTTTGCTTAGAATTGACTTGGCTATGCGGGCTCTCTTTTGGTTCCATATGAAGTTCATGGTGGTTTTTTCCAGTTCTGTGAAGAAAGTCAATGGTAGCTTGATGGGGATAGCGTTGATTCTGTAAATTACTTTGGGCAGTATAGCCATTTTCACGATATTAATTCTTCCTAACCATGAACATGGAATGTTTCTCCATCTGTTTGTGTCCTCTCTGATTTCATTGAGCAGTGGTTTGTAGTTCTCCTTGAAGAGGTCCCTTAGGTTCCTTGTGAGATGTATTCCAAGGTATTTTATTCTTTCTGTAGCAATTGTGAATGGCAGTTCGTTCTTGATTTGGCTTTCTTTAAGTCTGTTATTGGTGTAGACGAATGCTTGTGATTTTTGCACATTGATTTTATATCCTGAGACTTTGCTGAAGTTGTTTATCAGTTTCAGGAGTTTTTGGGCTGAGGCGATGGGGTCTTCTAGGTATACTATCATGTCGTCTGCAAATAGAGACAATTTGGCTTCCACCTTTCCTATTTGAATACGCTTTATTTCTTTTTCTTGCCTGATTCCTCTGGCTAGAACTTCCAGTACTATATTGAATAGGAGTGGTGAGAGAGGGCATCCTTGTCTAGTGCCAGATTTCAAAGGGAATGCTTCCAGTTTTTGCCCGTTCAGTATGATATTGGCTGTTAGTTTGTCATAAATAGCTTTTATTACTTTGAGATATGTTCCATCGATACCGAGTTTAATGAGGGTTTTTTAGCATAAAGGGCTGTTGTATTTTGTCAAATGCCTTCTCTGCGTCAATTGAGATAATCATGTGGTTTTTGGTTTTGGTTCTGTTTATGTGGTGAATTACATTTATAGACTTGCGTATGTTGAACCAGCCTTGCATCCCCGGGATGAATCCTACTTGATCGTGATGAGTAAGTGTTTTGATTTGCTGTTGCAATCGGCTTGCCAATATTTTGTTGAAGATTTTTGCATCTATGTTCATCATGGATATTGGCCTGAAGTTTTCTTTTCTTGTTGGGTCTCTGCCGGGTTTTGGTATCAGGATGATGTTGGCCTCGTAAAATGATTTGGGAAGGATTCCCTCTTTTTGGATTATTTGGAATAGTTTTAGAAGGAATGGTACCAGCTCCTCTTTGTGTGTCTGGTAGAATTCGGCTGTGAACCCGTCTGGACCTGGGATTTTTTGGTGTAGTAGGCTCTTAATTGCTGCCTCGACTTCTGACCTTGTTATTAGTCTATTTATAGTTTCAGCTTCCTCCTGGTTTAGGCTTGGGAGGACACAGGAGTCCAAAACTTTATTCATTTCTTCCACGTTTACTAGTTTATGTGCATAGAGTTGTTTGTAATATTCTCTGATGATAGTTTGAATTTCTGTGGAGTCTGTGGTGATTTCCCCTTTATCATTTTTTATTGCATCTCTTTGGTTGTTCTCTGTTTTATTTTTAATCAATCTGGCTAGTGGTCTGTCTATTTTGTTGATCTTTTAAAAAAACCAGCTGTTGGATTTACTGATTTTTTGCAGGGTTTTTCGTGTCTCGATCTCCTTCAGTTCAGCTCTGATTTTAGTTATTTCTTGTCTTCTTCTGGGTTTTGAGTTTTTTTGATCTTGCTCCTCTAGCTCTTTCAATTTTGACGAAAGGGTGTCAATTTTGGATCTCTCCATTCTCCTCATATGGGCACTTATTGCTATATACTTTCCTCTAGAGACTGCTTTAAATGTGTCCCAGAGATTCTGGCATGTTGTGTCTTCATTCTCATTGGTTTTGAATAACTTCTTTATTTCTGCCTTCATTTCATTGTTTACCCAGTCAACATTCAAGAGCCAGTTGTTCAGTTTCCATGAAGCTGTGCGGTTCTGGGTCGGTTTCTGAATTCTGAGTTCTAACTTGATTGCACTATAGTCTGAGAGGCTGTTTGTTATGATTTCAGTTGTTTTGCATTTGTGGAGCAGTGCTTTACTTCCAATTATGTTGTCAATTTTAGAGTAGGTGTGATGTGGTGCTGAGAAGAATGTATATCCTGTGGATTTGGGGTGGAGAGTTCTGTAAATGTCTATCAGGTTTGCTTGCTCCAGGTCTGAGTTCAAGCCCTGGATATCCTTGTTGATTTTCTGTCTGGTTGATCTGTCTAATATTAACAGTGGAGTGTTAAAGTCTCCCACTATTATTGTGTGGGAGTCTAAGTCTCTTTGTAAGTCATTAAGAACTTGCCTTATGTATCTGGGTGCTCCTGCATTGGGTCCATATATGTTTAGGATCGTTAGCTCTTCTTGTTGTATCGATCCTTTTACCATTATGTAATGGCCTTCTTTGCCTCTTTTGATCTTTGTTGCTTTAAAGTCTATTTTATCAGAGATGAGAATTGCAACTCCTGCTTTTTTTTGCTTTCCATTAGCTTGGTAAATCTTCCTCCATCCCTTTATTTTGAGTCTTTGTGTATCCTTGCATGTGAGATAGGTTTCCTGAATACAGCACACTGATGGGTTTTGGATTTTTATCCAATTTGCCAGTCTGTGTCTTTTGATTGGTGCATTTAGTCCATTTACATTTAGGGTTAATATTGTTATGTGTAAATTTGATACTGCCATTTTGATGTTTAGTGGCTGTTTTGCTAGTTAGTTGTTGTAGATTCTTCATTATGTTGATGCTCTTTAGCATTTAGTGTGATTTTGCAATGGCTGGTACTGGTTGTTCCTTTCTATGTGTAGTGCCTCTTTCAGGAGCTCTTGTAAAGCAGGCCTGGTGGTGACAAAATCTCTGAGTACTTGCTTGTTCGCAAAGGATTTTATTTTTTCTTCATTTATGAAGCTCAGCTTGGCTGGATATGAAATTCTGGGTTGAAAGTTCTTTTCTTTAAGAATGTTGAATATTGGCCCCCACTCTCTTCTGGCTTGTAGTGTTTCTGCCGAGAGATCTGCTGTGAGTCTGATGGACTTCCCTTTGTGGGTGACCAGACCTTTCTCTCTGGCTGCCCTTAGTATTTTCTCCTTCATTTCAACCTTGTTGAATCTAACAATTATGTGCCTTGGGGTAGCTCTTCTTGTGGAATATCTTTGTGGTGTTCTCTGTATTTCCTGTATTTGAGTGTTGACCTGTCTAGCTAGGTGGGGGAAATTTTCCTGGATGATGTCCTGAAGAGTATTTTCCAGCTTGGATTCATTATCTTCGTCCCCTTCTGGGACACCTATCAAACGTAGGTTAGGTCTTTTCACCTAGTCCCACATTTCTTGGAGACTTTGTTCATTCCTTTTTGCGCTTTTTTCTCTTATCTTGGTTTTTTGTTTTATTTCAATGAGTTGATCTTCGACTTCAGATATTCTTTCTTCTGCTTGGTCAATTCGGCTATTGAAACTTGTGCATGCTTCGCGAAGTTCTCGTATTGTGTTTTTCAGCTCCTTTAGTTCATTCATATTCCTCTCTAAGTTATCCATTCTTGTCATCATTTCCTCAAATCTTTTTTCAAGGTTCTTAATTTCTTTGCATTGATTTAATACATGTTCTTTTAGCTCATGGAAGTTTCTCATTATCCATCTTTTGAAGTCTAATTCCGTCATTTCATCACAGTCATTCTCCTTCCAGCTTTGTTCCCTTGCTGGTGAGGAGTTTTGGTTTTTTCTAGGAGGCGAGGTGTTCTGGTTTCAGGTGTTTTCCTCCTTTTTGCGCTGGTTTCTTCCCATCTTTGTGGATTTATCCACTTGTCATCTGCGTAGTTTCTGACTTTTCGATTAGGTCTCTGAGTGGACACCCAGATTGTTGGTGATGAAGTATTTCTGTTACTTGGTTTTTCTTCTACCAGTCTAGCCCCTTAGCTGTACGACTGCTGAGGTCCATTCCAGGCCCTGCTTGTCTGGGATACACCTATAGCAGCTGCCGAACAGTGAGGGATGCTACCAGTTTTTTTTTCTGCTATCTTTTTCCCAGGATGATGCCTGCCAAATGTCAGTCTTTTGGATATAAAGGGGTCAGGGAGCTGCTTGAGGAGACAGTCAGTACTTTATAGGAGCTCAATTGCTGAGCTGTGTGCTCTGTTGTTCATTCAGGGCTGTTAGGCTGCTATGTTTGATTCTGCTGCAACAGAGCTCATTAAAAAACCCCTTTTTTTCTTAAATTCTCTTTCTTGGGGGGTTGGGGCTTTGTTTTTGGATGTCTGTTGAGCTGTCCTGCCCAGCTAGGAGGAGTCTAATCATGATTTGACTGCCAAGGCTCTGCCCTGCTGTTGTGAGGCTCGCCCTGTTGCTGCAGGCACTTGCTGTTCTGCTTCGTTCTCCACCAGGGGCTACGCCCTGCAGCGGAGTCTCTCTGTTGTAGCAGGTTGCCTTGGCAATGGCAGGCTGTGTCAGCAGTGGGCGTGTATCTCAGTAGGGGCGGGTTGCCTCCGCAACTGCAGGCTGTGTCAGCAGTGGGCGTGTGTCTCAGTCGGGGCGGGTTGCCTTGGTAATGGTGGACGCCCCTCTCCCACGGAGCACCTCAGGGATGGTCTCCACGGCGAGCATTTGGAATCGCCGTTTTGTCTGTCCCACTGCGCTATCCCACATGCTGTGTCCCTGCAATCCCCTGGGCTGGCCCACTGCCCAAGTCCCTTTCTGTCTCGAGTTCAGCCCTCTCAAGTCTCAGGTTGCCATTTCAACAGGGCACCCGGACAAGCGTGCCCTGTGGGGATCGCTGGGTAGGGCCGGCCGCCCCTACCCCAGCTGCCGGCATCTCCAGGCAGAGCCTCTGCCTGGTGTCCTGCGTCTCCTTTATACTTGGGAATTTCCCCATTCTGTGCGCAACAAAGATCAGTCTGAAAATGCAGCTTTGACTCACCTGTCCACGGATTAACCGAAAGCTTAAATCCTGGGTTGTTGTCACAGTGTCATCTTTAGTTTCTCCCTATATTCTTTCTTAAAGAAAGTATATGTATGTTCTCTCTTAAAGAACATATATATATGTATAATAAGCAAATACATATTTCTTCTGTCTTCTTATATGTGTATTACTGTACCTTCTCTTCCTTGCTTTTTTAACATAATATGCCCTGGAAATCACTCCACAGCAGTAAAGAGAGATTGCATTCTTTTCCACAGCTCCACTGTTCTCTGCATGGCAGTACCATCTATTTTACCAGTCCCTTTCTAGACATTCGAGTGATTTAAAATAGTTTGCTATTGAAAATAATAGAGCAGAAATTTTATGCTTATGTTGTTTTATATTCACGGGCACACCTTCAGGAAAATTTTCACAGAGTAGCATTTCTGGATTAAATGCATATACGATGCTGTCAGATCATGTTAAATTCTTGATTACTCATGTTCTATTGTTATCCAGCTCCCTCTAGAATGTAAGGTTCAGAGTTAGGTTGGGGATTCGGTCTTGTGTATCACATTTGCCCTGCATCTGAAACACATCTGCTCATTAAATATGTTTCAGCATACCTAAAACTAGTTAAACATTTCCCATCTTCTAATGTTGTCTCCTGATTAGTCATCTAAGACATCAGATCTCTTAAAATGGCAGCTACTCAGAACTGTGAAGAACTGCAGAAGAGCTACTATGAATCACAAAAACTTTAATGAGAAATTCTAATGTTCAGGGAAAAGACAGTGGTTAACTTCCGTTTTGCAAAGGAACATTTAATACCAAACTCCCTTAACTGCAAAATGACTCAATACATTGATTTATGTCCTAAGACAAAAACGTACCCATCTGAATTTTACAGGGAGGTACAATGCATCAGTTATCAAAGTATATTTTTAAATTTGTGTCCCCAGCCTCAAACGTAATGAAACTGTGTATGATGCTACTATGAAAGATGTCCAATCACAAATGACATGTACGTAAGTAATGCTCAAACCAGTCCATGGTATACCAAGGTTCTATTAGAAGGGATGAGGTAGAACAGAGTGCGGGTGCACAGGCGTGAAAAGACATCCTGGAGTACTCTCTAGGTTTCAAGCACCTTTTCAGGGACTTACATCATTATTTCACTGTGTTAGGTAAAAGCTGAGAAGCAGCACATATACAGTAATCTCTTCTTTGAAAAATGTAACGTTATATTCACATGCAGATAAACACTAAGAAAGAATGAATGCCAAAATCATAATAAATGCAAGCTTTGAGTGTTCTGAGTATAACAAATTACTTTTCTAAAATTTCTACATCTTTTCCATTAAACACATTGAAAAGGAGAACTTAAAATAGCTACTGAGTCTGGGCGCGGTGGCTCATGCCTGTAATCCCAGCACTTTGGGAGGCTGAGGCGGGTGGATCACAAGGTCAAGAGATCGAGACCATCCTGATCAACAAGGTGAAACCCCGTCTCTACTAAAAATACAAATAAATTAGCTGGGCACGCTGGCGCGTGCCTGCAATCCCAGCTACTCAGGAGGCTTGCCTGAATTGCCTGAACCCAGGAGGCAGAGAATTGCCTGAACCCAGGAGAATTGCCTGAACCCAGGAGGCAGAGGTTGCAGTGAGCCAAGATCGTGCCATTGCACTCCAGCCTAGGTGGCAAGAGTGAAACTCCGCCCCCAAAAAAATAAAATACAAAAAATTAGCTGGGCATGGTGGTGCGTGCCTGTAATCTCAGCTACTCAGGAGGCTGAGACAGGAGAATTGCCTGAACCCAGGAGGCGGAGGTTGTGGTGAGCCGAGATCGGGCCATTGTGGTGAGCCTGGGTAACAAGAGTGAAACTCCATCTCAAAAAAAAAAAAAAAAAGAGGTCAAGATTATCCTGGCCAACATGGTGAAACCCCATCTCTACTAAAAATACAAAATTTAGCTGGGCGTGGTGGCATGCGCCTGTGGTCACAGCTACTCGGGAGGCTGAGGCAGAAGAATCGCTTGAACCCAGGAGGCAGAGGTTGCAGTGAGCCGAGACTGCGGCACTGCACTCCAGCCTGGCCATAGAGAAAGACTCCGTCTTTAAAAAAAAAAAAAAAAAAAAAAAAAAGCTACTGAAAAGAGGAAACATCTGCTGCTCAGAGGCTTTTTCACCTTATATTGTCCATTCTTTCCTTTCCCTCACCCCTATGGTAGGGGAAAGAAATGGGTCACTGGGGAGCACCTTTACCACCAAAATTAATAAAGCTCCTAAAATCAGGATGTATGAAAATCGGTAACAGTAAAATTGGATAATAAGATCACAGTACTTTATGTTATGTTATGGTTAATACTTGAGTTATATTAGATATGCTGCTAAATGAAGGTGAGGCAGTAAAAGACACTTTTGAGTCTATCTGAAATCTATTCCAGATTCTTAAAAACAGGTCTTTGAAATGGCTTGAAGAAATCATGTTCTGAAATGTTTCAGAAGAGAAGACTAAAGTAGAGCATAATTTGCATCTAATTCTTTCTAAACAACAAAAAGAATTCAATTCCTCATTGTAAGAAACCAAACTGTTTCACATCTAAGTAGAAATTCTCAGTTTCCAGAAATGCCAATATAAAATTGAATGAAATAAAGATTTTAAAAGCACACTTTCAGTGTGTCTGTACTTTTATTATTTGAGGTTCTGCTGTGTTTCTATGAAAAGTTAGTAGTCAAAAGCTGAAATTGAGATTTCTCTTATTGTTTTATTGAATTTCAAAATACAATTCAAAAGACCAATTGGCATAAAAATTTAGTGGTCATGCTGATCAACACAAAAGGAGAAATTCTGTGCACATAAAAATTTTTTTCCTAAGTTATTCTGCTGTAGCACTTCTCATCACCCTATGCTTAATTCCTGGTCCCCTACCTGACTTCTTGCCACCTTTTCCTGTTCTATGCACTCTCAGTTTCAATTCATAGTAACTAAGAGAAATTCTTTAGAATTTATCAACTTGTTGGCCAGGTGTGCTGGCTCAAGCCTGTAATCTAAGCACTTTGGAGGCCAAGGCGGGTGGACACCTGAGGTTGGTAGTTCAAGACCAGCCTGACAAACATGGTGAAATCCTGTCTTTAAAAAAAAATGAATTTAGCAACTTGTTTATTTGAATAACAAATCTGGGCTATTTCATTACCTCTACTCTTATTCTTATCCACCGAAATGAGTGTATAGATATGAGATGAGGCCAGGCAAGATGACACATGCCTGTAGTCCCACTGACTCAGGAGGCTATGGTGGAAAATCTATTGAGCCCAGGCCAGCAATTTGAGGCCGGCATGGGTGACATAGTCAGACTCTGCTTTATTTAGAAAAACAAAATGAAGAAGTAAATGTCTTTGAGTTGTATAAAGTAAACTTTAAATGGAATAAATCAAGATGGCAGTGCATTTTAAAAGACAGGTCTACTTTACAGGTAAAATATAAGATGTATTCTGGAGTTTTAAAATTTTTAAAGAACTGCATTCAGCATAGCTACCATTTCCATGTATTCTGAGGACTTAAAACCTTAGTTCTGTTTAGTAGTTATCTTACACAGTCATTTACGATCTCTTTTTATTTCTTCATTAGCAATATAGAGAGAATATACACAGGTCTTATCTGTGTGTGGAGGGGCCAAATGAGGCATACATAAAATGTGTTGTAATTCCTAAAGAATGACAATAAAAAGCATTTTTGGGCTCTCATCCAAAACTACCTATCTACTCATTGGTGTACAAAATCACTCAGATTCTTACCTTACACCACCAAGCAGAGCAGAAGTTTACACAAGTACTTACATGCTTTGCAGATAAATATACAATCAATTAATTCACATAACATATTTTTTTATTCTAAGAATATTCTAAAATGTCCTAAAAAATGAGTATAGTTCATCCCAGTTACAAAGTCACATTTATCATGAGTCTTAATTATTCTACCTTTTAAAAAAATTAAGACCCTAACTGAAGTTTATATAGAAGAGCTATAGGACATTTCCTCGAAGTTAATGAAATCTGACATTTAAATAAAACCAATGAGCCAACTGGATTTAAATATCTTTGTAATACAATGTTTTCTATTTTGAAGAATTTCATTTTTATTCAAGACATATTGTTACCGAGAATTATTTTTATCTAGATTTTTCTCTTTCCAAAATTTTAGAGGCACAACTTTAAATGTTTCCCCTTTTCTACCTCCTCCCATCCCCCTGCCTCTCCCAGCAGTTTAAAGTCTGAAGAACTCCAACTCTCTTATCTTTGAACAAGATGCTTCTGGCAGAAGGGGAATGAGGAAGGGGGAACCATGGCAGCAAATACTCTTGCATAGTTAAGGTCTGGCATTTTCACTTTCAATCTTTGCACTACAATTTGAAGTCTAAATCTATGTTTCATCTCTTTGAAACTTTTGGCCATGAACCACCCCACCTCTCTTTTAGAGTTTTAGAACAAGGAGGTAAGTAAAGTCTAAGGAATGGAATAAATCTGGAGACCCATTTTGTGTTAAACTGGGATTTTTTTTTTTTTGAGACAAAGTTTGTTGCCAGGCTGGTGTGCAGTGGCACGATCTTGGCTCACTGCAGCCTCCACTTCCCAGGTTCAAGTATATCTCCAGCCTCAGTTTCCCAAGTAGCTGGGATTACGGGTACCTACCACCACATCCAGCTACTGTTTGTTTTTGTTTTGTTTTTGTAGTGATGGGGTTTCTCCATGTTGGCCAGGTTGGTCTGGAACCCCAGACCTCATGTGATCCTCCTGCCTTGGCATCCCAAAGTTCTGGGATTACAGGTATGATTTATTATGCCCAGCCTAAGCTGGGAATTGTAAAGTAAACAGAACTTTATGGGTAAATTCCATTGAGGGGGAAACATTAATTTTTTCTGCAGCCCTGACAGCAACATTTCACATCTTTCCCAATTATTTTTAGGCACCCTTCATTTTCTTTCCTTCTGTGTTCAAATTATAGTTAGAATCAGCAGCTTCTATCAAGGTGACTTAAAACAACCTATTGAAAAAAACCATAAGCCACAGGGTGGGGCAGCCCAGGCTGACACTGTGAGCTGTGGGGCAGGGCATTGTGAACTGCGGGATGGGGCATTGTGAGCCATATGCCTGGGATCCCCCTGGGCCAGTGGGCTTAAGTCTGGAGGTGACTCCAGGAGGAGCAGCTCCCTCTGTTTTCTCTTCAGGCAGCTGTTGTGTCCCTTCATCATTTGTTGGGTTCACAACCTATTTAAAAGCCAGCTGGTCTTCATCCTTCCAGACAGGTCAGCTCAGGAGAGGTGGTGGGGTGTGTACCTCAGCCCGAGCCCCAACCAGTGCCCAGCTGTGGTTCCGTTACTTAGGTACCATCTGGATATGTAAATGGAGAGAATTGGATGGGTACTGGAAAATTGGGTATTTGAGATCTTATTTAGAAATGGAGGTGGGAATATACCAAAAAAGCCTCATACAATGCTTGTTATGCCAAAGGATAATGAATAATTACAAGCAGGAAGAGGAACAAAGTGGGGGGTGTTCCATGCCACTTGGGAGAATGAGACAAGAGAGCAAGAACTGGACATTTAGGTAGTGAGAAAAGAAACTTACTGGACCCTGTAAGGAAAGACTAAGGGGTGGGAATGCAACACAGAGCCAGCCTTTGATCCTAGTGGCCAGCTCTGGGAAAGCTGACTACAGGCAGGAAAAAGGCCAAAGTTGGGGATACCGCCAAGGGGAACCTGAGGACAGTGGCAGCCAAAGGTGTGCCAAGGGCAGATGGCATCTGTCATCTCCTTACCTTCTGGCATCTCTCAGTCATGGATGTGGTGTACATGGAGGTTCTTATTAGCTTCAAAAGCCAATTCAGTAGACTCTACAGCAGCAGGCACTGGTGATACTGATGGTGTGTTCCCAGCTGCTGCCTCACAGATCTCAGACTCACAGGATGACACACTCCCACCGTGCCAGCTCCTCTTGGGGCACACACAACAGGTCAGTGTGTTCCTTGTGGGGTGCCTCTACTCCTCTCTGCCACTACCTGCACTTAGCTTGTAGCTCACATCTGCTGCTCTAGGCTGGGACTTCACTGCACCTGCAGAGATGGTCTTGCCTACTGCTAAACTGCCCTACCCACAGCTGGGCACTGGTTGGGGCTTGGGCTGAGGTCCACACCCCACCACCTCTCCTGAGCTGACCTGTCTGGAAGGGTGAAGACCAGCTGGCTTTTAAATAGGTTGTGAACCCAACAAATGATGAAGGGACACAACAGCTGCCTGAAGAGAAAACAGAGGGAGCTGCTCCTCCTTCTGGAGTCACCTCCAGACTGAAGCCCACTGGCCCAGGGGGATCCCAGGCATATGGCTCACAATGCCCCATCCCACAGTTCACAATGCCCTGCCCCACAGCTCACAGTGTCAGCCTGGGCTGCCCCACCCTGTGGCTTATGAGGCTGCTGCTTTCCTGGTCCCTCATGCAGTGCTGTTGGGACTAAGGCTTTCATTCATCACAGGCTTTCTGAGCTTTCTTGTCCTGAACAAAGCACAGACCCGGTTGTTACTTGAAGCCCTCCTCCGGCATCCGCTGAGTGAGTGCCTACCAGAAATACAGAATCACAGACTCAATCCAACACAAGAAAGACAATCTGTCTTTTAACAAGAATCCTCAGTAGGTCAAATAAACATCAGTCAAAGGACACCAGCATAGTCCCTCACAGGGTCCTGAAGTCGGGGCCAGCCCTAGATGTGCTGCAGGACCAAGGGCACTTGGAAGAGTTTGGTTTTGGGTGTGCTGTGCTCATCTTTCTGGAGGAGTGACCCCTCGAGATGGGCAGGTGATAAGGGGTCCTGGGGGTGGGAGCCAGATCCCCAATACACTGAGGCTCTGGAAAACAGGAGCAACATAAAGAACGCTGGGCCTCACAGCCCCTAAGCTGGGCCAAGGACAAAGGTGAACCAGAATGTAGGTGGCCTACAGAGAAACTGCGCTGGAGTGCACTGGCCACACTCCGTGCCCTGAATACAGTTCTCACACAAGCACATGCATACACACACGCATGCACAGATGAACACACAGAAAGATACACGCATACACACACACACACACGAGAGAGAGAGAGAGAAAGACACGCAGAGAAATTGAACAGTCGCAGACAGCTCCCGAGGCTTGGAGTAGCACCAAAAAGCCTCAGAGATGCTCTCTCTACACGATCAGACCCCATGGGAGGCCAGTTCCAGGTGTTGCCATTTCTCCCGCATGCTGGGTTTCCTGTTCTTCTTTTCTTCCCGCCTTCTCCGGACAGCAGGGCTGAGAAGCAGGGGTCCCTGGACTTGGAGACCAAGGCAGGGCCCCTTGGTGTGTGGCCCATATTGAAGGGGGGCAGTGAGCTCACGGAGCAGGGAGTGTTCTACAAACACCCCCTTCGAGGGTCTCAGGCCCATGTTTCTGGGGTCCACCGACCCTCGACACACCTCATCAGACTGAATCTATAGCCCAATGGGAACAGACCTCCCCACAACTTCCAAGCCATACGGGATGCAATGGTGAGGGCAGTCCTGAGTGCCCACCTAAGGATGTGAATCACCCTCCGGCTCCAGTCAATCCAATCAAAAAAGCCAGCTCAGAGAGCTACATATGTCAGAATTATGGGGCTCCTGCACTGCTTCTGACACGCAGCCTCCTTCCCCAGGACTGCCCCGGACACCGCCTCCAGCATTCTCCTGTGAGGATGCCAGGAAGAGCCCAGACACTGCGGCTGGCCAACCCGGACCGCCAATGCGCATGCGCAGGCGGGGCGTCCCAAGCGCGAGCGCTGAGCCTGGGCTTACATCATAGTGACGGCCACCGTGTACTGGGGAACCGCCTGAGTGGCTTGAGAAAGCACGAAGCCACTGCGGCAGTGCCTCACTGTTGGGCGATGGCCACCTCCTCACGGCGATCGTCACCACAGTCCCGTGATTTTCGGAGTCCGGCTTAAAGGAACCAGGCTAAGAAAACGTCCAGGGGAGCTTCAGGGATGCCCAGAGCGATGTATCACCAAGGATTACCTAGTTGCTTCAGGCCTGCACAGACAGTGTTGGGTTGCATCCCCTTCAAAGCGGTCCCAACCGGGATTTGCAGGTAAGGTCAGCCTGCGTGCGGCAGGGCTACTCTATCCCTGAGGGGCTTCCCGGAAGAGAGAACTCCACAGCCTCAGGAGCTGCCTGTGACTGTTGGATTTCTCCACGTGGCTTAGTCTCTGTGTGTGCGTGTGTGTGTGTGTGTCCGTGTGTGTGCATCTGTGTGTGCATGTGTGTGTCTGTTTGTATGTCTCCGTGTGTGTTCACATATGTGTGCATGTGCTAGCACTGTATGCTTGTCAAGCATTGTGGCCAGTGCAGTCCAGCACGGTTTCTCTGTAGTCTGCCTAAGTTCTGGTGCACCTCTGTCCTTGGCCCAGCTTAGGGGCAGTGGGTCCCCACGTTCCTTATGTTGCTCCTGGTTTCTAAAGCCTCAGTGTCGTGGGGGTTTGGCTTTCACCCAGGGGACTCCTAATCACCTGCCCATCTCGAGGGGTCAATCCTCCAGAAAGAAGATGAGCACAGCACACTCAAAACCAAACTCTTTCAGGGGCCGTTGGTCCTGCGGCACCTCTAGGAATGACCCTGTCCTCAGCACCCCTTGAGGGACTACGCCGATGTTCTTCAACTGATGTGCATTCGACCTACTGAGGATTCTTGTTAAAAGACAGATTGTCATTCTTGTGTTGGAGTGAGCCTGTGATTCTGGTAGGCACTCACTCAGGAGATGCCAGTGCTTGGGGGTCATCATTGCTGTTTCCAGGGGCAAGTCTCAGTTTTGTTCTTGGAAGTCAGAATTGTAGATGTAGAGTCTGCATTTAACGACCTCCTCTGCATATAGTCTTTGGTTTTCCTCCTAATTACTTTCATGAGATAATTTAAATGGTCATTGGCAATATAGATTAAAACAGATAGATACTTTCTAAATTAAATTTATTTTGAATGACTCAATTAGTTGACTATTGGTTATTAGGGGTAGATTAAATTGTATGCAGGTAGCCATGGGATGAAATCACAGTGGGCTTGGTATCATGAATAACTGAAATCGCAGTTATATAAGAAAACATTAACTTATTTATCATTCCATGTTTTCCTGTCGAGAGTCGTTTGGTACCAAACCTAGCTTGGGAATGTTCCTTGATCTCAGCTGTCTGAGTAATTTTTGGGAGCAGTGCCTGCTTTCTCTTCCGGTCTGTAAGGAACAGTGGTCTGCCTATGGGAACTGCAACATTTATACAGAGGCTGTCCTGTGATTGGTGGAGATGTCTAACATATTGGCTGGAAACACTCAGGTACCTACAGTATTTTTAAACATCTGTATGCATTCCTTGAAATGGTAAATATATTCTGAACTACAGGACAGGAATTGTACCTGAATTAGTTTAAAAGATCTTTCCTGTGGCATTTTAATTGGTTTTATCTTAACTAGAGCTTAGGAGCTGTGAGACCTTTTCCTGCTGCTCTTCTTCTGTTGCTGAAAAATTATTTCCTTCCATAAATGCAAACGCACCTGCATACATGTGAGCAAACAATGTTTGTAGTATGATCCCAGGGTTAGCATTTCAGCTATAGAAGTCATATGTGATAACGTACGACAACTTACATGCTCTGAGTAAATGCTAATGATGGACATTTACAAAAGTATGTGTAAAGTATATTTAATTTGTTACTTTTTCTTTCCTGTGGTATAAATGGTCACAAAATGCAGTGGTCCAATATAGCATTAACGAGGAAAAGATAATTTTTCAAGCACCTTACTTTGGCAATCATGTTTAACAGAGGAATTTTATTTTTATTCATAATTAAACATTAGCTATTGTTTGGATTTTTCTTTCCCAGAGAAGCAGAAGAGGAAAAAATCTTTGTTCCTGAGGGAGAAAAACATGAGGTTGTAATAAGTTAAACACTTTCCACAGCCTTACCGTTGAGAACTTTTCTTTCTTCAAATTGTTCCCTCATATCCTTCTCATGTTTTCTGTTGTTTTCTTTTCTCAGCCCTTGTATGGCAGGAAAGAGTTTCTAGAGAGAGAAGACAAAGACGGTCTGTGTTTCAAAAGAAGCCCTCAGCTGAAGATTGAAGAACCGAATGTGCCACATGCAAGGGAACTGGAGACAATGAAAATCTTGTCAAGTAAGTCGGTTGCCCAAACTCGGTCTTGACGGGATGAAGGTTCCATGCTGATGATTTGCTAATTACAGAAAACAAGTGAAACCTAATGGTAGTGTAGGGCCTTTATTAAATTATCATGTAATGAAAACAGTACTTCAGAAAAAGGTTTCAGCCACGGATTGACCTCAAACAGATGGTTACACTCTGGGTTAAAATGTCAATAAGATTAACAATCTGCATTTTTAACACAATGAATGATTTGTCTTTTAACAAGGAAAGTTGACAAACTTATCTGCATACAGGCGATGAACGCGATTTGATCTAAACACTTTATACCAAGAATATGATGTTTTCTATGGAAACAATAAAGTGACTAAGCTCTGTTAGCGTTTTCCGCTTGGATTTCTGTGGGGGTACTCAGCGGCATGCCAGGACATGCGTCTCAGGATTGGAATCGCCCCGAAAAGCTTCTGAGATGCTCTCTCCACCTGGTCTGTCCCCATGAAAGGCCACTTCCAGGTGTTACCAACTTTCCCTCACGCTGGGATTGCTGCTCTTTCTTTCTGAACTCTCAGGATCCTGCGATGCTTGTTCCCGGAGCTCGCGGCACAGTGACCGCCACCGGGGCTTGGGGCGCCGTGTCAGCGGCTCTGCAAAGGAGGGGCTTTCTGCGGTACTGCCTTCTCCATCAGCAGTGCGGAGAAGTACGGGTCCCTGGGCATGGAGACCAAGGCAGGGCCCCTTGGTGTGTGGCCTATATCAAGGGGGGCAGTGAGCTCACGGAGCAGGGGAATGTTCTGCTGACACCCTCTTGGAGGGTCTCGGACCCATGTTTCTGGGGTCCACCGACCCCCGCCACACCTCATCAGACTGAGTCTCCAGCCCGATTGGACTCCACCTCGGCCCAAGCCTTCCAGGCCGTCCGGGTTGCAATGATGAGGGGAGTCCCGACTGCCCACCTCACGGCGTGAAGCACCCTCCTCCGACAACCGATCGGATCAGGAAAGCCGGCTAAAAGAGGATCGGAGGTCAGAACTGTCCGACTTCTGGGCTGCTTGTGGCAGCCTCCTTCCCCGGGACTGTCCCGGGCACCGCCTCCAGCATTGTCCTGTGCGGCTGCGGCGGGAGAGCCTAGACACTGGGGCGGACCATCCCGGACCGCCAATGCGCATGCGCAGGCGGCGCGTCACAAGCACAAGCGCTGAGCTGGGGCTCGCGTCACAGTGACGGCCACCGTGTCCTGGGGAACCGTCTGTGCGACTTGAGAAAGAAGGGGCTCACTGCGGCAGTGTCTCACCGTTGGCCGACGGCCCTCCCTTTCACGGCCATTGTCGCCACGGTCTCGCGATTTCCGGAATCAGGCTTGGCAGAAGCAGGCTGAGAAAACCTCCAGCCGAGCTTCAGGGATGCCCAGGGCGATTCCCTAGATGCTTCAGGCCTGCCCAGATGGTGTTGGGGTCCATCTCCTTGAAAGCTGTCCCTACTGGGATTTGCAGGTAAGGTCGGCCTGTGTACTGCGGGGCTACTCTATCCCCGAGGGGCTTCCCGGAAGAGAGCAGAACCCCACAGCCTCAGGGGCTGCCTGTGACTGTTGGATTTCTCCTCGTGGCTTAGTGTGTTTGTGTGTGTGAGTGTGTGTGTGTGTCTCTGTGTGTGCATGTGTGTGTCTGTTTGTATGTCTCCGTGTGTGTTCACGTATGTGTGCGTGTGCTAGTGCCGTTTGCTTGACAAGGAGTGTGGCCAGTGCAGTCCAGCTCGGTTTCTCTGTTGTCTGCCTAAGTTCTGGTGTACCTCTGTCCTTGGCCCAGCTTAGGGCTAGTGGGTCCCCGTGTTCTTTATGTTGCTCCTGGTTTCTAAAGCCTCAGTGTGGTGGGGCTTTGGCTTTCACCCGGGGGACTCATAATCACCTGCCCATCTTGAGGGTTCAGTCCTCCAGAAAGAAGATGAGCACAGCATACTCAAAACCAAACTCTTCCAGGGCCCTTGGTCCTGCGGCACCTCTAGGGCTGGCCCCGTCCTCAGGACCCCTTTAGGGACTATGTCGATGTTCTTCAACTGATGTGCATTCGACCTACTGAGGATTCTTGTTAAAAGACAGATTGTCATTCTTGTGTTGGAGTGAGCCTGAGATTCTGTATTTCTGGTAGGCACTCACTCAGGAGAAGCCAGTGCTTATGGGTCATGATTGCTGTTTCCAGGAGCAAGTCTCAGTTTTGTTCTTGGAAGTAAAGTACTGTAGATGTAGAGTCTGCATTTAAAGGCCTCTTCTGCATATAGTCTTTGGTTTTCTTCCTGATTACTTTCATAATAAAATCAAAGAGCCTGCCACCTCTTGCTCCCTGTCTCGCCATGTGCGATGCCAGCTTCCCTTCCCTTGTGACATGACTAAAACTTCCGGAGGCCTCTTCAGAAGTAAATGAGGGCACCACGCTTCCTGTACAGCCTGCAGAGCCATAAGCCAAATACACATTTTTTAAAAAATAAATTGCCAACTCTCAGATACTTCTTTATGGTAAGACAAAAGAGACTCATGCCACCTCCCAGCAGGTTTTGTAGAAAAGAGAAGGAAAGCAAGGAGGCCTGGATATGGGCATATTTTCTCAGGCAAAGGGAGAAGCAAAGAGATACATTCATAGGGGAAGGTGAATGAATTAGCTGGTTAGTGGAGTTGGAGAAAGGGGTGCTTCAGGCAGTGACTGGCAAATAGAATGCTGTCAAATATGCATGCAAATAGAAAATGCATGCACACATACATGCACACACACACACACTCACACACATGCACACACACACACACCCCTCGGGTAGCATGCTAGTGTCACCTTGGCCTGACAGTAGGTCCCAGGAGCACAGAAGCTGCCTTCTCCTCGAGGAGCACAGCCTTTCACCTCCACCCTTTTCCATTGCAATTCCCTGCCTTCCAGCAAGTGTCCGAAGCCTGCTTAACATTATGCGAGGTGGGCTGTCAGTGTGAGAGGCTCCAGCCTGCTGCAGGGGCTGCCTCTCGGGAAACAGAAAACAAAGCCAGAGCCTTAAAAACAGAGCTGTCCGCTGATGGAATTCTCTCCTGCTGCTGTGACCAAATATTTAGTCACAGGTGAAACGTCTGATCAGACACACTCCCAGCAAGGTCAGGAGGAGCTCAGAGAATATGCACTGAGGCAGGCTGCTGCCACTGGCTCCCCTGGCCCCCAGACCCTCTCGGGCCCCATGGGAGAGGGAGGTAGGACTGCTCCGGTGATAATCTGCACTACGAAGCATGCCTTTGCTCTTAACGATGCTGGATACCGGCCTAGCCCTGAAGTCAGCTGCTTGCACAGACAACATTCATTCATTCAGACACAAATGAGATCTGTTCTTATCTGAATCACAGGTCAATAGGATTTGGGAAGGTGTGGCATCCTAGAGATTATATAATTTTAAAGACTGCAGAGTTAAATACAGGGAGGTTCCAAACAGAGGGAGGATTTGGTTGTCACACAGATGTCCGCCCCTCCCAACACCACACCAAGACACCTGCCTGGTCCATTTCTCCTGGTGTGTCGCCTCACACTGTCCACTGCCCAAGCAGCTTGCCTGGTTCTCTTGCAAGAGTGGGGCCTGGAGCCTGGTGTCCTTAGCTGCTGCAGGGCCTGGCACACAGTCAGGGCTCCATGAAACCCCAGAGGGAAGGGATGGAGAGTAAAGGAGGCCATGGGTCCCAAAAGGGGACCCTGGGGGAGTGGTCCTTTCCTATCTGCTGCTGGTGCCTGGAAAAGAGAGAGCAGAAGACCCCAGCCCCAGATGGTGCATTGCTCTGAGCCCAGGGTCTGTCCCTCCAGGAAGACAATGTGGCCTCCATTGGCCCGCAGGCACTGCCTCAGCTGGGTTCCTTTCTGGCTCTCTGTCTTATTCTCTGGAAGCTCCCATGGACCCTACCTCACACTGTTCTTGGTGCATCATTCCCTGTGGGTATTTGCCTTCCAAGGGGAAGAACAGCAGGGGAAGAACAGCAGGGTGCCACCCCCATGTGTTGAACTGAGCTCATCTGTCACTTTGTAAAATGCTTGCTTTAGACAGGCATGGTGTTGTGCATGTGGTCCCAGCTACTCGGGAGGCTGAGGCAGGAGGATCACCTGAGCCCAGGAAATGGAGGCTGTGGTGAGTCATTATTGCACCATTGTACTCCAGCCTGGGCCACAGAGTGGGACCTTGTCTCAAAAATAAATGTAAAATGCTAATGGATTGATATGGTAGATGGCCCCAGAATTCATTTTTTTTTTTTTTTGAGACAAAGTCTCACTCTGTTACCCAGGCTGGAGTGCAGTGGCATGAACTTGGTGCACTGCAACCTCTGCCTCCCGGGTTTAAGCAATTCTTCTGCCTCAGCCTCCTGAGTAGCTGGGATTACAGGTGCTCACCACCATGTCCAGCTAATTTTTATATTTTTAGTAGAGGTGAGATTTCACCACATAGGTCAGGCTGGTCTCGAACTCCTGACCTCAGGTGATCCATCTGCCTCGGCCTCCCAAAGTGCCAGGATTATAGGCATGGGCCACCATGCCTAGCTCCAAATTCTGTTTTAAACACAAGCTAGAGTCAATGTCCACACTGGAAGTCATTTTCAGGGGGGAGATCCGAAAGCCGCTGATTAAGTGGCTACTTGGAAGCAAAGTGACTAACATTTCAGAGCAACTGATAACTGGGTTTCCCCAGAGACCAGCTGCGGGTAGGAGGAGCCAAAGTTGTTCCTCTCATTGTTCTCCCTGCTTGGGCACCAGGCTGGAACCCTCTGGGCAGCTTCTCAACTCAGCATGTCTTGCTGATCTATTAGCAAAGCTCATCTTCCTTCCCTGAATTTAATTTCATTCGTTACACTTTCTTTCCCTATTAGAACAGTCTCTGATGCATTTGCTTAGAAGGCAAATGGGCATCGGCTCTGTCCCCCACCTCTCCCAGATGGAGACTTTTCTGTAACGGCACAGATAATTGTCAACATGTCAGGTCAGGCTGGTTGACCTGGATGCAATCAGAACACAAATCTTTTCTTTTGGACCCTCAGGAACTCTCTCTAAGAAAATCAGGGCTACTGCGGTTTTGTTACTGGAAAGGGGTTTCAATCCAGACCCCAAGAGAGGGTTCTTAGATCTTGCACAAGGAAAAATTGGGGCAAGTTCAGAGAGTAAAGCAAAAGCCAGTTAATTAAGAGAGTGTGGGAATAAAGTAAGGGCTACTTCATAGACAGCGCAGGGGGCTCCCAAAGGCAAGAGGAGGAATGCATCCATCTTAGCTGAAAAGCTTGTTTATGTATAGAATAACAGAGAGAAAGCCATGGTGGAGGTGCTCCACTGCCAGGGCTGTGTCAAAGGATTGCTCATCTTTGTGTAACTACCATCTTCACAAGAATCTTTATCTTTAAAGCGAAATTGATTCTTAAACTAAGAATGCTTTTGTTCTTAAGATATCAGGATATTAGGACATTTCCTGGGTCTGTTTGGTCAACATGAATTCAACTATTCCTTTAACCATAAACCTAATGTGGCTGAGAATGCCTAACCTCCTGGAACAGCCCAGCAGATCTCAGATTCCATATATCCAGTCCCTATTCAAGATGGAGTCACTCTGGTTCAAACACCTCCAACAGTTTTAAACCAAAAAACACGATACCCAATCTCTGGGCTCCATTGTCTTAAAAAGAAAATGCAAAAAGCACATTAGAAAACCACAGGCAATGGGGTCCCAGGATTGCCACTTTAGACCCGAACAGGTGCTAGAACAGGACAGGGGTCAGTGCCCATGGAAAGGAGACGAGTGAGTTTGACACCAGGGAGCCCCAGGAGAAAGTAATTTCTTCATCCGTCTGTTGGTGCATCCATGATTTGATGCTGTTCTTCCAGGCTGTGTACCAGGTGTAGTGAGGGTTCAAGGGCATCCAAGGTGAATGTTCTGGCCCCATTGACTTCCTCGCTTTCTCCCTTGATGAAATATTTGAGTGCCTTATCCACCCCTACTACTGTGCCCAGTGCTAGGTATCCAGTGATAAGGTTAAAACAACAAACTTCCAAACCACTGAGGAGAACGGTTTGGAGGTTCCTCAACGAACTAAAAGTAGGCTGGGTGTGGTGGCCCATGCCTGTAATCCCAGCACTTTGGAGGTTGAGGTGGGTGGATCACCTGAGGTTAGGAGTTCGAGACCAGCCTGACCAACATGCAGGAAACCCTGTATCTACTAAAAATACAAAATTAGCCAGGTGTCATTGTGGGCTCCTGTAATCCCAGCTACTCGAGAGGCTGAGGCAGGAGAATCACTTTAACCCTGTAGGTGGTGGTTGTGCTGAGCCCAGATCATGCCTTTGCACTGCAGCCTGGGCAACAAGAATAAGAGAGTGAGATTCCATCTCAAAAAAAAGAAAAGAAAAAAAACAAAAACTACAAGTAGAGCTACCATATGATCCAGGAATCCCACTGCTGGGCACAGACTCCAAAGAAAGGCAATCAGTGTATTGAAGAGATCTCCTCACTCCCACGTTTATTGCAGCATCGTTCACAATACCCAAGATTTAGAAACAACCTGTCCGTCAACAGATGAATGGATAAAAACATGCGGTCCCTAAACACAAGGGAGCGCTTACTATTTAGCCACTGAAAAGAATGAGATCCTGGGCTGGGCACGGTAGCTGTAATCCAGCCTGTAATCCCAGCACTTTGGGAGGCCAAGGCAGGTGGATCACAAGGTCAAGAGATCAAGACCATCCTGGCCAACATGGTGAAACCCCGTCTCTACTAAAAATACAAAAATTAGCTGGGCATGGTGGCATGAGCCTAGAGTCTGAGCTACTCAGGTGGCTGAGGCAGGAGAATTGCTTGAACCCGGGAGGTGGAGGTTGCAGTGAGCCAAGATCACGCCACTGCACTCCAGCCTGGCACCTGGTGATGGAGTGAGACGCTGTCTCAAAAAAAAAAAAAAAAAAAGAATATGATCCTGTCATTTGCAACCACATGCATGGAAGTAGAGGTTATGCTGTTGAGTAAACTAAGCCAGGCACAGAAAGACAAACTTCACATGTCCTCACTTATTTGTTGGGGCTAAAAATGTAAAACAATTGAATTCACAGCGGTGAAGGGTTGGGGAGAGGGGAGAGAGTGCATGGTTAATGGGTACAAAAACACAGAAAAAATAAAATCTAGTATTTGATAGCACAATAGGGTGACTACAGTTAATAATCATTTATCGTACATTTAAAAATAACTAGGGTGATATTGCTTATAACACAACGAAAGACAAATGCTTGAGTGATGGATACCCCACTTACCCTGATGAGATTACTATGCACTGCATGCCTGTATCAAAATAACACATGTGTCCCATAAATATATACACCTACTCTGTACTGCAAAAATAAAAAAGTTAAAATTAAAAAATAAATAAATGTCAATAAGCTTAACTTTCCATGAAAATAAATAAATATATATGTATGCGTGTGTATGTATGTGTATATATATATATATATACATATATATATATATATATTTTTTTTTTTTTTTTAAAGTCAAGTCCTTTTTCCCACGAGGCAGCCCAGCTGGGGTGGAAACCAACAGAAAGAAGCACAGTGCATAGTGCACGTAGATCCACACACTGCTGAGAGCTTCAGGGAGAACAGAGCGCCTGAAAAAGGCAATTAGGGTTTGGATAATAAATCCAGTTTGAGAAAGAAGGGCGCTCCACACAGGTGACAGGGAGGGCGTGTGCGCAGGGAGCCGACCATCTTACAGTCTTGGAGGAATTACGGCATCCTAGAGCTAGGGTCCAGCCACTTCAGCCCCTCCTAGAAGTGTAATAGGACTGTAGCCCAAAAGCCCACCAGGGGGCGATGCAGGACAACTTATTGCTTAGCGCTAGCAGGGCTACACCCAATTGTCTTGAGAATTATTTTTTTTAATGGACATTTGAAGAAAATTAAAAATATCCTATGAAACAAGGGTGGGGCATCACTGGGTTATCTCCTTGGATGCCTTTGGCCAGGAAACACAGGCTGCCAAGCCAAGTATATGGGACAGGCTGGGGGCTCTTAGCTGTCAAGGGAAAAATTCTCAGGTACACCAGTTTGTGTCACACTGGCACGAGGGAGCTACAGCTGACCCCAGCCCTCTGCTGCGTGCTCTCCCTGCCCCCTGGGGTCTGGCTGCTTCAGGGTTCTTCCTGGAATCCAATTCCAATTGCTTCTGGGATCTTCAATAAGTATTGGTCTTTCTCCTTGGAGTAATGTTCTCTTTCCTCATTTCCTTAAATCCTAGCGAGAAGCATTAAGCTTCCTAAAGATTGGCTGGGCATGTTGGCTCATGCCTGTAATCCCAGCACTTTGGAAGGCTGAGTTGGGTGGATCACCTGAGGTCAGGAGTTGGAGACCAGCCTGACCAACATGGAGAAACCCCATCTCTACTAAAAATACAACCAATTAGTCAGGCAGGTTGGTATGTGCCTGTAATCCCAGCTACTCAGGTAACTGAGGCAGGAGAATCACTTGAACCTGGGAGGTAGAGGTTGCAGTGAGCTGAGATCATGCCACTGCACTCCAGCTTGGGCAACAGAGTGAGAAAAAAAAGCTTCCTGAAGACTTTTCTGGCATGGCACCCCCTACCTTGCCCCTCCCACCCATAAGGTCTCCTTCATCTGAATTCTTCCAGTGCTCATGATCTTTGTGGTCATCAGTGTTCCAGGCTGGTGAACAGACAGAGGATGGGCTTTGGGGGTCACAGGGACCAGGACTGTAACCTCAACTCAACCTCTTGCAGCTGTACAGTTCTATACCAACTGGGACACCTACCCTGAGGGCTTACATCAAGGTTACTTATTATTCTCTAATTCCCCAGCTAGATTACAATTCTCTTGGGGTCACACAGCACCCAGGGCCGAGGTAACATCCAAGCTGTTGAAAAGTATTTGTGTTGCATAGAAAAAAGGTAACAAATGTGAGGATGACTTGAAAAATAGCGATTTCTTTTCCCCAGAATTTAACTGTGGGAAAGTTCATTTGAATGATTCAATGAGTAATAATAGGCAAGGGAATTTAGGGGGCAGAAGAGCGATGAAGAATTTGTATTAGATATGAAAATACATTTTAAAGCAACAAAATAAATCAAGAGGATAAAACACAAAAAATCTGGAAGCAGACCTGCCATAGCTCAGGCTCTCTGGAAAACGGAGCTTGAGAAAGGATTGAAGGGCTGATGTTTCATTTGGGAGGTGCAAACTGCAGGCAGAGAGAGAGAGCGAGAGAGAAGGGGAAAGAGAGAGGAGGCATGCAGCAGAAAGGGACGGGAAGAAATGTGTACAGTCCTGCCCTGTGCTGGCTGGGGAGAGACACAGCAGGTGGCTTAGCAGGTGTGTCTGCTTGGAGTCGCCATCTTCTCCACATGGGGTATGTGCAGAAACTCTGTCTCTTAAGTAGTCGGTGGGTGACAGGGAAGAGGAAATTAGTGTGCCTGGCTCCTTTGCTTTTCTTTTTTTTTTTTTTTAGGGAAAAAGAGAAAAAGAAGGGGAAAAAAAGAAAAAGAGGGAAAAAGGAATATTACTTCATTCCTAAAATGGGTTTCAATAATGGCCGATCAATATTTTAAGTGTTTAAAGTGGTTAATGCATATTTTATGTGTTTAAAATGGAGACCTCTATTGTGTTTATTTGTTCTGGCTCTGAGTTCAAGTCCTGGATATCGTTATCAATTTGTTGTCTCGTTGAATCTAAATCTCATTATGTGTCTTATGTATCTGGGTGTTAAGATCTCTTATTGTTACATTAATCCTTTTACCCTTGCATCCTTGTAGCTTTGAAATCTATTTTATTAAGTGTGAGAATTGCAACTGCTGCTTTTTATTTATTTATTTTTGCTCTCCATTTGGTTGGTGAATTTTTTTCCATCCCCTTGTTTTGAGTCTTTGTATATCTTCAGATATATCGTTAGATTTTGTGGATAATATATATTTTGTGTGTTTAAAATGGAGAGCTCTATTGAGTTTATTTGTTCTGGATCTTAGTTCCAGTCCCGGGTATCGTTATCAATTTTTTGTCTCGTTGAATCTAAATCTCATTATGGGTCTTATGTATCTGGGTGTTAAGATCTCTTATTATTACATTAATCCTTTTACCCTTGTATCCTTGTAGCTTTGAAATCTATTTTGTCAAATGTGAAAATTGCAACTCCTGCTTCTTATTTATTTATTTTTGCTCTCCATTTGGTTGGTACGTTTTTGTTTTTTTTTTTCCAACCCTTTATTTTGAGTCTATGTATATCTTTGGATATACCGTTAGATTTTGTCTGTATCTTTTGATTGGGAGATTTGGTCGATTTAAATTTAGGGTTGCTGCCATTTGTTGTTAACTGGCTATTTTGTCCTTTCGTTGATAAAAATTCTTCTTTATGTTAATGCTCTTTACTTTTTGATGTATTTTTAGAAAGGGTCATACTGGTTGTTCCTTTCTGTGTATAATGCTTCTTTTAGAAGTTCTTGTAAAGCAGGCCTGGTGGTAATAAAATCTCTGAGTACTTGCTTGTTCCTAAAAGATTTTATTTTTCCTTCAAATGTAAAGCTTAAATTGGCAGGATATGAAATTCTGGGCTGAAAGTTCTGTTGATTGAGTATGTTGAATATTGGCCCCCACTCTCTTCTAGCTTGTAGGGTTTCCGTTGAGAGATCTGCTGTAAGCCTAATAGGCTTACCTTTATGGGTGACTTGATCTTTCTCTCTGGCTGCCCTTAATATTTTCTCCTTCGTTTCGATCTTGGTGAATCTAATGATTATGTGCCTTGGGGTTGGTCTTCTTGAGGAATATCTTTGTGGTGTTCTCTGTATTGCCTGGGGTCAAATAGTGTCCTGCTTTGCTAAATTAGGAAAATTTTCCTGGATAATGTCCTGGAGAGTATTTTCCAGCTTGACTTCATTCTCTCCGTCACATTCAGGTACACCAATCAAGCGTATATTAGGTCTTTTCACATAGTCCCATATTGCTTGGAGACTTTGCTCATTCCTTTTTATCCTTTTTTCTCTATTCTTGTCTTGTCGTTTGGTTTCATTAAGTTGGTCTTCTACCTCTGATACCCTTTCTTCTGCTTGATCCATTCGGCTGTTTAAGCTTGTACATATTTCACTGAGTTCTCGTGTTGTATTTTTCAACTCCATAAGTTCATTTGTATTCCTCTCTATATTGTCTATTCTTTTCAACATTTCATCGAACCTTTTTTCCAAGTTCTTAGTTTCTTTACATTGGGTTAGAACAAGTTCCTTTAACTCCCAGAAGTTTCTTATCATCCACCTTTTAAAGCCTACTTCAGATAATGGAACACAGTCCTTTTCCATCAGGGCTTGTTCCGTTACTGATGAGTCCTCTTCCATCAGGGCTTGTTGGGTTGCTGATGAGTCCTTTTCTGTCAGGGCTTGTTCCGTTGCTGATGGGTTCTGATTTTGAGTATACTCGGCCTTCTAAGGCTGTTTTTTTCCCTTCATTGTAAATGAACCGCCTTTCTAATTAGTTTTCTGAGTCGACGTCCGACTTATTGATTCCCAGTGCTGGGATCCGAGCAACCCACTGTGGCAGCCTAAATAGCAGCGATAAGACTGATGGTGCTCTTCTGCCCGGGAATCTCTGGTCTGGCTTCCCTCTTGAGTCCGCAACAAGCGGCTCTGACTTCCTGGAGCTCCAAACTCCGGTCAGTAGGGGAAGCAGTCCCGTTGGCTCTGCATGAAGAGCTGCTGCACCGAGACGCCAGCAAAACCGCTGCGGCGGCCACAAGAGTCGCGCTGGCGACCCGTGGGGCTCCTCCACTGGGAATCGGCTAATCGGTGAGTGACGAGAATTCGTCTAATGATGTGGCGTCGTCTCGTTCTCTGAGCTTTCACTGGGAGCTACAATCCTGAGCTGTTAGTGGTCGGCCATCTTGGATCTGAAAAATCGCCGCTCCTTTGCTTTTCTTCTTTCCCTCTGGTCAAAGTTCACTCCGTGGGGAGTACCTTCCCCACATTTTTTGAATTGCGTCTTCTGGGTGTCGCTTTTGGCAGCTTCTCAGGATATCGGCTCTATACTCAGAGGTGAGGTGTTTCTCATAAGTCTAGAGGTGGCTGGAGCTGCCAGAAACACTAGGTGTGTGCCTGGGCTGCTGGCTGCACAGTGGTGGCCAAGAATCGTGGGGAGGGGGACGAGTTTGGGAGTAGAAGTTGGGGAGCAAGATGCTCACTTCAGGTAGGCCATTTAAAGCCATGTCAAAAAACTCAGCCATCAAGCCGAATCATATTTTAATGCAATATTTTAAAAAGTGAAAATTAATGCAAAACCTCATGATGAACAAAATATCAACATTCTAAATAAAGACAGAATCCAAAAGGGTGGGGATTAAAGGGAAGAGAGTGATGTGCCAGTGCAGGGCTGGGTCTTGTCTTGATTTAAAATTTTGCTATTTTGTTTATCCTGGACTTTTTTTTTGTAGCTATGGAGGGACATTTTTGGACATGCTGAGTTTGAGAGACGTAGTAGACCTCCAGGTGGCGATGATTGGGAGCTTAGAGCCTGGAATTAGGGAGGGAGGCTGGGCTGAGAGGTACACCTGGGAACTGGCAATGGAGAGCTAAGAGCTTCAAGCAAGGGAACCAGGCAGGTGCCAAGGGCATGAGTGCAGCTAGAGAAGAGGTGAACCCCCTGCACCCCAAAATGTAGAGCTTATTGAGAAGGAGCCAACTGAGAGGCTACAAGTATGAAAGTATGAAGGGATTCCACCAAAATGCCAACAGTCATGGTGTTTTAGGTGGAAGGCGAAATTGTGGGTGGTTTCATTTTGCTTACCATATGTACACATTTCTCCAGAATAAGCATCTATTACTCGTGCCGTAATAAAACGCTCCACATTTCCAAGATACTGTCATGTTGATGGGTGGCTGTGCAGGGAAAGAGCTGATCAGAAGGACAGGCTTATTAGGAAATGCTCGGTGCTGGCCATGCTGGGGCTCTCTGGGGCCAGCTTGGCCATTCTCTGCATTTTGCCAGTGATGGGCACTAGAGCAGATTTGCTACATATCTGGAGCACTCAGGTATCTTGAGGCTCAGGGGCACTCTGGTTCTGGGCTATTCACTAGTGCTCTCCCTCCCTTCCTCCCTTCCTTCCTTTCTTCCTCCCTCCCACCCTCCCTCCCTTTCTTCCTCCCTCCCTCCCTCCCTTTCTTCCTCCCTCCCTCCCTCCCTCCCTCCCTTCCTTTCTTCCTTCCACATTGTCTTACTGTATCACCCAGGCTGGAGTGCGGTGATGTGATCACAGCTCATCTGCAGCCTTCAACTCTTGGGCTCACACGATTCTCCCACCTCAGCCTCCTGAGTAGCTGGGTAGCTGGGACTACAGATGTGCTCCACTGTGCCCAGCTAATTTTTAAAAAGTATTTTCTCCATAGAGGTGGGGTGTTGCTATATTGGTCAGGTTGGTCTTGAACTCCGGGCCCCAAGCCAGGAGTTCAAGACCATCCTCTCTCCTCCTCCTTTCAAGGTGCTGGGATTATGGGTATGGGAGCTAAATAGGATTAGGAAGCTTGGCCTGTGGCGGGCTCTTCTTTGAGGGTGGGGGCTGAACAGTGGGAGGGCTTACCTGCGTTCCTTGGTGAGGGGCATAGGCATCTTTCTAGAAGCTGTAGGGACTATATGTTTAGCCTGTTAGATTACTGAATAGGTGATTTCAGTACAAATTTATCACAAAGATATATAATAAAAGTTCCAATCACATGTGGCTAGTTACCACCAAGCATCTATTAAAAATGAAGAAATGTGCCCTCTCATTTGAAGCATTTGTTGTGTGCCTATTGTGTACAAGCACCATGCTGACAAGAGAGCACCCTTTGCTTCTGCTATGAAACCTGCAATCCAGCAGGAGAGAAGGAATACATTAGATTCATTGTTGCCCAGATTGTTAATGGAATGATGAGAAATACTTTGAGGAAAGAGAGTACATAGCAGAGAGATTGAGCTGGTCTCAGTGGTCATGGCAGGCTGACCAGCCTGGCCAACATGGTGAAACCCTGTCTCTACTAAAAATATAAAAATTAGCTGGGTGTGGTGGTGGGTACCTGTAATTGCAGCTACTCTGGAGGCTGAGGCAAGAGAATCACTTGAACCTGGGAGGCGGAGGTTGCAGTGAGTTGAGACCATGCCACTGCACTCCAGCCTGGGTGACAGAGCAAGACTCCATCTCTCTCTCTCTCTCTCTCTCTGTATATATATATATATATATATATGTTTATATGTATATATATATATGTGTGTGTGTTTATATGTATATATATATGTGTGTGTGGGAAGCTGCTTTCCAGTGTACTGTGTGGTTCGGACAAAGTCAGAGGTACCAGCTGGGGAAATACTGCAACTTTCTTTATGCTCCTGTAAATCAGATAAGTCTCTGTTTCAAAACCCCATGTGCTAAGTGGTAGGAGCTCAATCTAATTCATTCTGGGGAAACACAGTTCATTGGAGATTCCTCAGTTGAGCTGGGGATTCCCCAGCCCCCTTCTCCCTGAAATGGAGAATGTGGCTTGCACAAAGGCATCTGGGCCAGCCAGGTGTCCTTCAATGATGCTGCCTAGTGACTTCCCACGTCCATGACGTGTCTGTCCCTGCCTCGTCCTCTTTTTTTTTTTTAATTTTATTTCAAGTTCTTGGATATATGTGCAGAATGTGCAGGTTACCTAGGTATACATGTGCCATAGTGGTTAGCTGCACCTATCAACCTCTCATCTAGGTTTTAAGCCCCACATGCATTAGGTATTTGTCCTAATGCTCTCCCTCCCCTTGTCCCCCAAGTCCTGACAAACCCGTGTGTGTTGTTCCTCTCCCTGTGTCCATGTGTTCTCACTTTCCAACTCCCACTTATGAGTGAGAACATGCAGTGTTTGGTTTTCTGTTCCTGTGTTAGTTTTCTGAGGATGATGGCTTCCAGCTCCATCCATGTTCCTGCAAAAGAACATGACATCCTTCTTTTCTATGGCTGCACAGTATTCCATGGTGTATATGTGCCACATTTTCTTTATCCAGTCTATTATTGATGGGCATTTGGGTTAGTTCCAAGTCTTTGCTACTATAAGTAGTGCTGCAATAAATATACAAGATGAGCCTGGACCTCATCTTGAAGCCTGGTGCCCCAGCTCTGTGTGCTTCCTCTCCCAGCTAATTGCACCTTCTTCCCAGCTGTACCAGAAAGGTTGATGGCTCTCATGGACTGCTCCAGAGCCTTGGGGAACCGAGAGGTGCTGAGTGAGACCTACCTTCTCCCCACATGATCAAACCTGTCCTTTCCCTCCCAGCCTAGTGGTGCAGGAAGGTTCTTTGGGATGTTAGATATGATTTGGCTATGTCCCCACCCAAATCTCATTTGAATTTTAACTCCCATAATTCCCATGGGTTGTGGGAAGGACCCAGTGGGAGATAATTGAATCTTGGGGGTGGTTTACCTTATGCTGTTCTCGTGATAGTGAATAAGTCTCACTAGATCTGATGACTTTATAAAGGGGAATTTCCCTGCATATGCTCTCTCTTGTCTGCCACCATGTAAGACGTGCCTTTTGCCTTCTGCCATGATTGTAAGTCCTCCCCAGCTATGTGGAACTGTGAGTCAATAAAACCTCTTTTTCTTTCCTAGTCTCCAATGTCTAATCATATTTATTAATTATTAACAGACATTATCTAATGCCTTTAATATGTATTAAAGCCTCTAGGTACCTGATCTGTTACAAGCACAACTACTTTTGAGAATTATCTATGAACCCTCACAGACACTGATTCCCAAACCAGGAAAGAGATCCCACAGTTACAACGCACCATTCTCTTTTCACTGGAAAAACAAGGTGATCTCAAGGTCATGGAGCTCTTCAAAGCTGGGAAGCTGCCCACCTGGCTTTAGGAATATCGCAGTCCCTCACCTGGAGCCCAGCCGGCAGAGCCGCGGTCCGGGACTTTTGTCTTTGAGCGCAGACGCTCTGCCGGCTGGGCTGGAAACCACTTTCCTTTGCAGAGGAGTGAGGTAGAAGCCCGGAGCCGCCGCACCTCTGATGCGCACCTGGCCAAGCCGCCCCTCTTGAGTGGCCACTTCCCAGCCTGCAATAATTCATCACAGGCGGGTTCACAGATGTACTTAAGAAAGAAGGGATGCTCTATTTTGTACATGCTCCTTAAAGGGATTCCATTTTAGCTCCAATTGTAATTTTTACCCTTTTTTCAGGGGAATTTACTGACACAGCGCCTAGCTCAGCCCTAGTTTTTGGCACCATTCTTTTGTCTGCATGCGCACTCACCAGCCACTTAATTTGTCACAGCCCTGGAGGTATCAGAACTAATAAGCTTTGTTTGAATAGACTTTTTCCAGTTCATCTAGCACACTTTGGGGTAATCACTCAGTTTCTGTTTGCTTCTGATCCAAGGCATTGTGGGAAATATAAGAAAACAATGGTTGAAAAAGCAGTATAAATTGGTAACAGCCACATTTTCTGCAAAGCCCTGAAGATGTTATTTTTTTAATTTCTCCACTTACTGAAGTATTGAGAGTGCTCTAAGTACAACCATTACAATATAATATCAGAGGAGAATCTGATAAAATGCTATTTTTCAATTAACTAGAAGTTTATACTTTGCCTTCTTTAAGCAGTTCATAGCTAACAAATCTTTAAACAACCTAACCTCTTAAGGTTTAGAAGTGGATAGAAAATAACTGTGAACACATAACAATGTGTCAGCACCAAGGATTAAAAAATCTATTACTGGGATTACATACAGGAATGCTTTTTATTGGTCAGACAATTGCATTTTCATTTTTATTTTTGTAAAGCAGCTCTCCTATTTCCCTTTTCACCAAGCACGTGGTCAAAGGTGAGGCCGTGAAGTGTGGGTATACAGACTACAGAAGCCATGCAGTTAGGGTATGGGGGGGGGTCTCTGCTTTTAACCTTCACTTCCTAGGGAAGGCTGTCATCTGAGCCACCCTCCAAGGTTGGCAGGCTGTGTCTAGTGCAGGTCATCTTTTAAATTACATTTTTTAAATTTTATTTTATTTTTTAGAGACAGGGTCTCATTCTGACAACCAGGCTGGAGTGCAGCGGTGTGATCATAGCTCACTGCAGTCTTGAACTCCTGGGCTCAAGTGATCTTTATGCCTTAGCCTCCTGCCTAGCTAAGAGGTGACTAGGACTATAGGTGCATGCTACCACACCCAGGCAATTTTGCAAATTATTTTTATTATTATTATATTTTGAGACGGAGTTTCACTCTGTCCCTGAGGCTGGAATGCAATGGCGTGATCTCGGCTTACTGTAACTTTCACCTTCTGAATTCAAGCGATTCTCCTGTGTCAGCCTCCTGAGTGGCTGGGACTACGCATGCACCACCATGCCTGGCTAATTTTTGTATTTGTGGTAGAGATGGGGTTTCACCAAATTGGCTAGGCTGGTCTCAAACTCTTGACCTCAGGTGATCCACTTGCCTCAGCCTCCCAAAGTGCTGGAATTACAATGTGAGCCACTGCACCTGGCCAATTATTTTTTAGAGATAGGGTCTTTCTATATTGCCCAGGCTGGAGCACAGTGGTTTAATCATAGCTCTCTACAGCCCTGACCTCCTGGGCTCAAGTGATCTTCCTGCCTTGGCCACTTGAGTAGCTAGAATTATAGGCACACACCACCATGCCAGACTAATTTTTTCCTTAATTTTTCGTATAGACAGGGTCTTGCTATGTTGCCCATGCTGGTCTCAAACTCTTGGGCTCAAGTGATCCTCCTGCCTTGGCCTCCCAAAGTGCTGGTATTACAGATGCCAGCCACTGCTTCCAGCTGATCTTTTTTTATTTTTTAGGATCACTACACACATTCCCTATGACCAGAGGTGTGGTTTTAAAGATTGCTGAAATCAAACAGGCCAATTTGAAAGAACCCCTGATTTCCCCAGACACCCTGCTCGGTGGGGACTTCCACAAAATCTGGTAGATCAGAGAAGCCATTTCCATTTTAGGGCTGCCTCTTACAGATCCCTGAAAGAAGCAAACTGAAGATGCAGAGAGATACGGTATCGTCCTCCACCGAAGATGCTGGGATGGCCTTTCCCAGTGAAAAGGGGAGCAGAGGAAGAGCAAGAGTGAGAGTGACAGAGAGAACAAGATATATGTTACAGCACAAGTTGCATGGTGGCAGAAGTGGCTCTGGATAGAGATGATGTAAGGGTTGGGCATTGTTGTCATTTAGTAAAAGGTGTGGCTGGTATACTAAGAGGTCGCCTGGTACAGATGAGCCTCCATGACTTTTGGCATTCAGAGTCTGCATCCCTGTGAATGGGACAGGAGTTATCGGCTTCATTTTGCCAATGAGGAAATAAGCCATTAAGCCACCTGCCCCTTGGTCACATGGTGGCAAGTAGAAGGAGTGTGTCTTGAACCCAGTGCTCCTTCCATCTCATCATGCCTGAACCCTTCTCCTGGGACACTTGCTGGGGTGACTTTGCCTCACCAGCACTGTCTTCAGCAGACACGGTGGAGATGTAGCAGTGCCCAGGGAATCCAGGACCCATGCCAAGCTCTGTGTATTACTCCAAGGTGAGTAAGAGCCCCAGATCTTAGGGGACTGAGCTCCAGCACAGAGTGGGTTCTCAGAAACAGACTCAGAGGCTGGAGCCAGGGCAAGCGTGGTTGGAGGACCGGCATTCCCGTCCAGGGGGAGGGTGCTGCTAGCTGAGAGCAGGGACAGTTGGCTTGGTGTTCTGGGGGACTTTGCTCCTTTTGGGCAGCACCAGGACAAACTGCTGGGGAGTGCCAGAGAATCCATATGGAAAGGTGTGGGTGGAAGGCTGGCCTGGGGCTGCCAGGTGAGGAGGAGTTTGAGCAATTCCATGGGACCCTGGGGAGCCAGGTAGCGGACCTGGGAGGGAAAAGACTTGATGAAATTTGTATTTGGAACTGTCACTCTGGAGGCTGAGAGACGGATGGATAAGACAGGCTGAGGCTTCAGAGGGAAGAGGAGGAAACGTTCCTGGGTCTTGGTCTTTTCATCTGTATCAGGTGGTTGTTTGATTAGTGTCTCAGCGACTGCTGGATAAGAAACCAGCTCAAGGCTTAGTGGCTTAAAGGAACTAACATTCTGAGGTTGGCTGGACACTGCTACTGTCTGGGCCTATTGGCTGATTTCTGCTGGGCTTGCTCTGCATTCAGCTGGCAGATTAATGGACAGGTAGGTGGTCTAGGTTGGCTTACCTGCCATGTCTGGGGTTGGCTGGAAGTCAGCTGGGACACCCTGGCTCTCCTCTATGAGGACTTTGTCTTCTAGTGTGGGAGACAGAAATGGGTCAGATAGTGCCCACCAACTCTTTCCTTCCTCTGTTTCAGCCATTGGCTAGGTTTTTGATTCAACCCTTTATTTTCCCTGACTTGCAGAAATTCTCTCTCCACACATGGGCCTGGGGTGAGCTCTTTAATAATAATATTAGCCGTTGTTATTACTGAAGTCAGTTATATAGGTAGTTCCTGTTTTAATCAGAATGTGGGGGCATGTGCCTATGGTCCCAGTTACTCAGAAAACTGATGTGAGAGGATTGCATGAGGCCAGGAGTTCCAGAGCAGCCTGAGCAACATAGCAAGACCCCATCTCTGCAAAATAATAATAATAATAATAAAATTAGCCGGGCATGCTGGTGCATTTCTGTAGTTCCAGCTACTCAGGAGGCTAAGGTAGGAGGATTGCTTGAGCCCAGAGTTGAAGGCTGCAGTGAGTCGTGAGTATGCCTCTGAGTAGCCACTGCATCCCAGCCTGGGCAACATTGTGAGACCACCATCTCTTAAAAAAAGACTAGTACATAAATGTGCTAGTCCCCAGGGCCAGCATCTCAGCAGTATAGCCTTATGCATGTCCATCGCTGTAGGCTGTCTCCTGAATCCTCTCTTTCGAGCCTGTAACCTGACCTAATGAGAATCATAGAAAGGTATTATTTCCTCCTCCATTTTATGGCTGGAAATATTGAGATCTAAAGAGGAGTTTGTCTAATGTCAGTAGCAGAATAGGGACTTCTGACTCCCTTCTTTTTACCATACCTTTTCTCACAATTCTGACTCATTATCAGTGGTGGCCCACTGGGACCCTTAAATCATTTTTGTTTATTTTTCCTTCCTTCCTTCCTTCCTTCCTTCCTTCCTTCCTTCCTTCCTTCCTTCCTTCCTTCTTTCCTTCCTCCCTCCCTCCATCCCTCCCTTTCTTTCTTCCTTCCTCCCTTCCTTCCTTTTTCGAAACAGGGTCTTGCTCTGTTGCCTAGGCTGGAGTGCAGTGACTCAATCACAGCTCACTGAAGCCTCCAACTCCTGGTCTCAAGCCATTCTCCCAAGTAGAAGTACCTAGGACCACAAGGGCCCACCACCAGGCCTGGCTAATTTTTGATTCTTTCTGTAGAGACAGAACCTCACTTTATTGTCCAGACTGGTCTGGAACCCCTGGGCTCAAGCAGTCTTCCTGCCCCAGCCTCCCAAAATGCTGGGATTACAAGCATAAGTGCTGTGCCAGGCCCGATCATTGCCTTTTCTAATGAAACTTGTTTGGCTTTAATTTAACAATATGATGCATTGCTCTTGGCTATGGAGGTTCTCTGAGAAGACTAAGCTTTGGGTTGTGAGGTATCCAAAAGCTAATCTGAAGCGAAAACCATGCGGTGTGCATTGTCATTGTCAGAGTCTCTCTCTAAGGTCCATCGCCAAGTACAGAGTCAATGAAAATGCCCTGTGAACATTTTCTTTGGGTACCCCCTTCTAATTTAAATGCTATCTCCTTTTCTGTTGAAATTTTCAGAGATGGCCGTGTACACACCACATCCTTTAGATGGTTATGCTTTGGGAAATTCTCCTGCAATTGAAGATCTGTTTCATCGCTACTTTCTCGAAGGCCCTATTAACATTTTTTGTGCGTTCACCTCCGCTAGCCTCAGCAGATGACTTTGCATGCCTCTGATGTGCATTTCTGATGTGCACCCATCTGTAGCATGAAGCTCATGGGGGAAGTTCAGGAAAGGCAGTTGAGCAGGTTCTGCTCTCAGGCCCGAGGACAGCTGACCTTGTCCTTCTCCAAGGTCTCCAACAGCCTCCTGTGAACATGGAGATATTCAGGAGTAAATACAGGAGTTCCCCTGCCTGGTAGGAGCAGAGAGGGAGCCCTAGATTGGCATCCTGGTTTCAGGTTGGTCGCCAACTTGCTGTGAGTCTTTCTGTCAGGGACTTCGCCTCTCTGATCCTTTGTTTCTGCACTGTAAGATCGTATCCTGGTTCTGAAAACTACGAATGGTATTTCTGGAGAGGGTAAACTGGGCACTGGTCTCTTTGGAGGCAGGGGAAGGTTGTTTTTTGCTTCCTCAGAGGATTTGATTACTCAGGCTAACTTGCAGCATCCTGTACTTTTAGGAGTGGTAGTTTGGAGGTGTCGATGTGAATGTCAGTGACTCTAATTTTGAACAGCAAGGGAGCAAGACAGACAACCTGTTAAATTCACATGATGAAGTCTTATCTTGAATCATGAATGCAGAGTGAAAAAATGCTTTTGATAAACATTGCCTAAACTCCTCAAACTTCTGATATTTTCTTTTGAAAAGTGTCTGCTCATATCCTTTGCCCACTTTTGAATGGGTTTGATTTTTTTTTTTTTTTTTGTAAATCTGCTTTAGTTCTTTGTAGATTCTGGATATTAGCCCTTTGTCTGATGGGTAGATTGCAAATTTTTTTTTCCCATTCTGTTGGTTGCCTGTTTACTCTAATGATTATTTCTTTTAAAAAGATAATTTCCTGAGTTGTTAAACCTGAAGCTTTCTGATTCATGGATTCCCAAAGCCAACCCTTCTGTCTTCTCTTTAATACTTTGAGCTTATTGAACTTAATCCTTTTGATGAAGACAATGGTGGAATAAAGATGACGGCTTATAAGACCTTTTCTCAAATGTCATCTCATTTCATAACCCTGATGGGGGACTCAGCCTAGGGCTGGAAAACCACCTGTATCTTTTCCCCACACCTTGGGATATGAAAGCAAGAGAGACCTCCTGCTCGAATCTCTGTTTTTAGGAAGATGAATGTTTATTTTCAGGGGGATTCAAATTCTATGCTTTGATTCTGATATGAGCTCTCAGAAAACTGTTTCTCAGGGCTGGGGAAGACAAACCAGTAATGACTGGTCCAGCCTGTGGGACTCAACTTTTCAGATGCTTGGACCTCACTGCAACTACCTACTTTACCTCACCACCATCTCTGCATTGCAAATAGATTGGAAGCTCCTTGAAGGTAGGAACCATGTACTCTTATTTTCTTGTTTTCCCCCTGGTTGAATAAATGCATCTTGAAACTATTATAAACTGAGTTTTTTAGAAACAATATTTTCCACCAATTTTTTCATTCAGATAGAATTGTTTTTATTAAAAAATGTGAAAATGATTAAGTAAAATCAAATAGCTCCAAAAGTCTCACAGTGAAAACAGCAGTACTGCCAGTTGTTCTTTCCAGAGCAAGCACTTTCCATTCTCTTAGTTTTTCCTTCTGATACTTACCTTCATGGGTTTTTCCAAATTATTATTTTTTTAGTTTTTCAAGTGAATGCATATATTAATACATGTAATTTTAAAAAGCCTCTTTGGTTTATAATGCATCCTAACAATCTCCACCCCATTCCTTCTAACTCTCTAGAGCGATGACTTTTAACTCTTTCAGCAATGTTAAAAGTAATTTTTTCCTCACATAACTACTTAGTCATTTCTTGATTGTTTTATACATTATATAGTGATTTTTTTGCTATGATAGATGAGGAATTAGCTCTTACACCATCACTATCTTCACTTTCCTCCAATATCGTCCCAAAGTAGTTACCAGATTCAGGGACTAAGCAGTCACCACAACATTATGACTGTGTACATATTGCTCACCATTGAGAAAAACAGCGTATTATGCTCTTACTTACTATCCTGTACTTCTTTCTGTCCTAGAGTTAATGATTGCCTAACCAACCCTTCTCCCTTGCTTTTTATTTTTGATTTATCTTCAGTGAACTTTCCACATGCCCCAAATCTGCCAATAACCTATTATTATTTTTAAAAGAAGGGATCTCATTCTGGTGGTCAGGCTGGTCTGGAACTCTTGGGCTCAAACAATCCTTGTTTGGCCTCCTGAGTAGCTGGGACTACAGGCATGGGCCATTCCACTCAGCTAACTTATTAATATTTTACTGTTTCTTTTTAAAGCCAGCTCCATAGCAGGAATATTGTCTGTATTGGATCCTGATAGCTGAATCCATCTCATTCTCTGGTTTGTGTACTCCTTCATTTTACTGAAGCATTTTCTCCAATAAGCTTCCCAAGAAAGGGTACAAGGAGGTAACCCCTAAGTCTTTGTTGTCTAAAATTGTATTATTTTACCATCACCCTTGATTATTTGGCTGAATATAGATTTATTATTGAAAATAACTTTTTTTCTAGAATTCTGAAAGGATAGATCCATTGTTTTCAGATTCTTTTTGCCCAGGCTGGAGTGCGATGGCACAATCTCGGTTCACTGCAACCTCCGCCTGCTGGGTTCAAGCAATTCTCCTGCCTCAACCTCCTGAGTAGCTGGGATTACAGGCGTGCGCCACCATGCCCAGCTATTTTTGTATTTTTAGTAGAGATGGGGTTCCTCCATGTTGGTCAGGCTGGTCTTGAACTCTTGACCTCAGGTGATCCACCTGCCTCAGCCTCCCAAAGTGCTGGGATTACAGGCGTGAGCCACTGCACCCAGTTCAGATTCTTTTTTGAGACAGGGTCTCTTTTGTCACCCAGGCTGGAGTGCAGTGGCACAATGATGACTCACTGCAGCCTTGAACTCACTGGCTTAATTGATCCTTCTGTCTCAGCCTTCTGAGTAGACGAGAATACAGGCATATGCCACAATGCCCAACCAATTTTTGCATTTTTTTGTAGAGGTGGGGTTTCACTGCACTGCCCAAGCTGGTCTCAAGTGATCCACCTTATTCCACCAATTTTATTCCAAAAGATGTTGCCACCCTGGGGTGGGAGTTTTGAGACGCAGGGCTGACACCAGTCACTGTGCTTTGTGCACAAAGCATCCATATAATCCTGAAAAAAGAGACTCATCCATAGTGTTTACATAATGATTTGGTATATACACACTGCAAATTTAATTCTTCCAGCATCAGCCAGGCATGGTGGCTCACAGCCTTAATCCTGGCACTTTGGGAGGCCGAGGCAGGAAGATTGCTTGAGCCCAGGAGTTAGAGACCAGCATGGGCAACAAAGCAAGACACTGTCTCTACTAAAAATATAAATAAATTAGCTGACTATGGTAGTGAGCACCTGTGGTTCCAGCTACTGGGGAGGCTGGGGCAGGAGGATTGCTTCAGTCCAGGAGTTCAAGGTTGCAATGAGCTACTGCACTCCAGAGTGAAACAACAAACAAATTCTGGGCCTGGTGCAGTGGCTCATGCCTGTAATCCCAGCACTTTGGGAGGGCGAGGTAGGTGGATCACCAAGGTCAGGAGTTCAAGATCAGCCTGGCCACCATGGTGAAACCCTGTCTCTACTAAAAATACAAAAATTAGCTGGGCATAGTGGCAGCTACTTGGGAGGCTGAGGCAGGAGAATCACTTGAACCCAAGAGGCGGAGGTTGCAGTGAGCCGAGATCACACCATTGCACTCCAGCCTGGGTGACAAGAGCAAAACTCCATCTCAAAAACAAAAATTCTTTTTGCACCTGTAAGGTAGGTGATATAAACTCTATTTCTAGATGCTTAAACAGAAACTCTGAGTTTCTATGACTTACCCAAGGTGCTGCAGCCTCTGTGCCCTTCTGATTTTACATCCATTGCACCCTCTGCCTGGCCACACTTCCTCAGCATAAATAATCCAGTGCAAGCCCAGACTATTATAAAGGGATGCATGTGGTCACTGCCATGGCATTTGTAGTCAAGAGGGCCAAGGCAGGGAACTGCCAGAGCACGGGAGTTGAGTGTTTCCTCAGCCAGCAATCAGCAGTGAATTGTTGGTGGCTTTGGGAGGCATTTGGTTGGGGTCCCAGCATGGTGCCTTCGCTCTCTCCTCCTTGCTCTGTAAGGCTTACTGATGGGCATTGGCAGGAAGCAGCTTGAGGGTACCGAACAGTAGCAGAGCACATCTTTCTCTCTCTAATAGGTGCCACTGAGCTGCTCATAGCAATGGGAAGTCAGTCTTGGAAAACGCAGTCCAGGCTCCAGGAGCAGGGAGACTGTGTGGGTGGAAGCCAATGTTCGCACTCAGCTGGGGATAACCCAACTTGAAGCTGCAGAGAATAGGGTGGTCTGGTTTTGCCTTCACATCATTTTTTTTTAACACACTTGCCTTCACATTGGCTTCTTTCTTTCTTTCTTTCTTTCTTTCTTTCTTTCTTTCTTTCTTTCTTTCTTTCTCTTTCTTTCTTTCTTTTTTTCTTTTTTTCTTTCTTTCTTTCTTTCTTCTTTCTTTTTTTTTTGAACAGAGTTTTGCTCTTGTTGCCCAAGCAGGAGTGCAATGGCTCAAACTTGGCTCACTGCAACCTCCACCTCTCAGGTTCAAGTGATTTTTCTCACCTTAGCCTCCCAAGTGGCTGGGATTACAGGTATGTGCCACTATGCCAAGCTAATTTTTGTATTTTTAGTAGAGACAGGGTTTCACTGTGTTGGCTAGGCTGGTCTCGAACTCCTGACCTCAGGTGATCCACCTGCCTCAGTGCTGGGATTACAGGAATGAGCCACAATGCCTGGCCTTTGCCTGCACATTGTGAACTCACAATTTTTAGGCATCTCTAAAAGTCCAAGGATTAAAAAAAAAAAGAAGGGAGTCAAGGCTGCTTCCAGAGACTGAGAGTGCCATGGAGATAGACCCTGAGCTGGACCAGAGCCCTTAAGTTCTTCAAGGTTATGGCACCAGGGGTCACTCCAAGGTGAGACCATCGGGGACAGTTAGCATAAGACAAGGAGGAATTCAGGGACCACTGTTATGGCATGCTTCTTCTATCATAGGGTGCGGGGGGTGATTTGCCCTTCGGAATCCTAAGATGTTTCTTTGCCGCTATTTGACAATGACAGTGCTTATATCCAGCAAAGGAAGGGACCTGAGGTCATAAGCCAGGGGCCCCAAATTGGATGTGGCCCTCACAAGTGTTTATATTTGGCCAGTAGAGTGTTCTTTTATTTGCTTTTAAAATGTGAATTGACATTTAAATTTTTGGAAAGAATCCAGATTTCACTGAAAATTCAGAGTCTCTGGCAACACAGATCTTCTTTTCATCATGGTAACATGTATGTGAGTAGAGATCCAGCTGCCCCCTTCAGAAGGATCACGTGTTTAAAGTCAGGCACAGTCCCCACCACTCCCTCGTGTCCCTGACACTGGGCAGAGGGCCAGTTGCTGTTTCTTTTTCTTTCTTTCCTTATTTTTTTGAAATAGTGTTGCTCTGTTGCCCTGTCTGGAGTGCAGTGGTTTAATCTCAGCTCACTGCAACCTCTGCCTGCCGGGGTTCAAGTGAGTCTCCCGCCTCAGCCTCCTGAGTAGCTGTATTACAGGCACTCACCACCACGCCTGGGTAATTTTCATATTTTTAGTAAAGGCAGGTTTCATCATGTTGACCTGGCTGGTCTCGAACTCTGACCTCAAGTGATCCATGCACTTCGAACTCCCAAAGTTTTGGGATTATGGGTGTGAGCCACTGCACCTGGCCCAGTTGCTTTTTCTATTGTGCTTACCTTGTTTGTTTGTTTGTTTGTTTTTCTCCAGGAAATAAAGAAATGTCTGTTCCCAAAAAACATGGGGAAATTGGGAGACAGACCTTCCTCAAGCTCAGTCTTTCTCCCTACTGTGCCACCTCCCTGGACCAGTAGCCATTTGTGTCTGAGACCACTGGGATAAACAGACTTGCTTAGCTGAAGGACTGAGTGGCAGAGAAGCTTCTGCAATGGGATGTCTCCAGGCGTGTTTAAGAAATTCCCAGAGAAAGGCTTGACAGTATTCAGTAGGGGCAGGTGGGGAAGACCTGGGTTAAGTCAGGTACAGCTTAGTCAGGCACAACTGGTGAGGGCAGCCGGGTTTCACGTAGAAACCCGAAGCCAGTTGCTCAGAATCTAAGGGTTTGTGAGGTGAGGCTCAATTTGCAAATCTTAAAATGACAGTTTTTCACTTGGCAATCCTCGTGTTAATAAACTGGTTACAAATGCAAGGTTAAATGAAGCAGCACCCAGCTTGTGCCCGTGTGTGTGTGTGTGTGTGTGTGTGTGTGTGTGTGTGTGTGAGACAGAGAGAGAGAGAGAGAGAGAGAGACTCCATGTGTGGTTTCTTGGTGTTGGGAAAATCTGTCAGCCTTTCTAATAGTGAGTAAGTTTTGATAACAGAATGAGATGTATTTTGAACACACACATGTCCTGCCTATTTTAAAGAGGTGCTAATGAGAACAGGGCCCCAGATGAAAGAAGGAGGATGTGGCTGGGTTTCTCTGTGGGGTTCTTCTGCAGAGAAGGGGCTGAGGGTATCTGTGAGCCACCTGGGCACTGATAGCTTCTTGGACTAATCCCAGGGGACAGGGAGGGCAGGGGATCTCCCTAACCTAGGTGTATTCAAGACACCGAGCTTGCATATTAAAAGTGATTAAAAAGCCACATCTTCCGCCATCTCCTAAGACAGGTTCCTGCAACTCTATGTGAAATGAAAAGCAATTTGGTCAGAGTAGTCTATAGAATAGAATAAATCCTTTAAACCAATCATATAAAAATGCAAATTTAAGGCAAGCAATTAAAAACAGATCGAAATTAGAGATTCGGATTTTGCCGAGCCAGCTTTCTGCAGCCACTGTCAGATCTCTGGGCAATTTATCTGGAGTCCGTCAAGGGTTGACCAGACCGGATTTTGATAAAGAGCCGCAAATCTGTCCTTCTCCAGCGTCTTCGACTTGCCACACACTCCATTCAAGCTGCAGCAGCTACGCGGTCCCTTGCATAATTTGGAGTTAATCATTTGTACTTCACAGCTTCTGAGAGGCCTTAGACTTGGGAGGTAGGGACAGATTTGGCTTTTAATCGCTTTGTATATTGTGCAGCTCAAGATAAATGACAGGGACTGTCTGAAATCTACATTCTTGCTTCTGATGCCAAACTGTAATTAATTATGTGCAGTGTTTCAGAATTGATCGCGGTCACTTGAATTTCTTATTTTTCATTCACTTCAAATAACTATCTTGCATGTTCTGTACATGTACCCCAAAACCTAAAATGCAATAAAAACATTTTTTTAAATATCCTGTTTTGTTTTGTTTTTTCCCTTACCCCATTCCTTTAAGAAATGTGCTCCAGGTGCAGCAATGCTCTGTGTCTCTGGTATACTAAATGACTCTCTGGCGCCTCTTTTTCAATAAGGTGAAACAGAGGTCAAGTCCTATGGTCCATGTTTATCTCTTAGCTTGTATTCAGATGTATTTTCTGACTTATGGGAAATACCATCAAAACTTATTAAATTATCACAAAGTAGTTTGGCAGCACTTAGGTATTACAGAAAGCTCAAAAAGCATCATTCGTACATCCTATTCAGCATAAGACAACTAAGCACAATCTAGACAATAATTACCCTAATTCACTACAGTATAATGTTTGTATTCAAGATTATGGCAACGTGGTATCAGTTCAGTATTTAAATAATAACAAGGTTTTCCTAATTTCTCTGTATTGATAGTTGTTGTATGTGATTCTTTGGTATATTTCACTGTAAAAATGTTTGTCAGTGAAAAATTGAACAATATGACTGAATTTGATTATGCCATTGTCAAAAGCCCCATGCATCACAATTCCTTGTTTTTAATCACTACTGTAAACCTTGCAGCCAGAGGGCAGAGTTTTAATTTGGGTGTCTTACTAATGAAAAGAAAAAAATAATTGTTTTGCCAGGATTCAATAATAAGCAATAAAATCAGCCAACCAGATTTTACCTCTGCATTCAATCGCTTTTTTATTATAAAACATTTTGGTCCTTTTTTAAGATTACAGGTGTAGATACTGAACATTTTACTAATAAATATTTCAGTTTGCTTATGGAGGCTAATGCTGTCATCTGAATATGGAATTATATTTCTTTCATGCTTCATTTTCATTTCATGGTAGTAATGACAGTGAGGCGATGGAGTATTTACAGGCTTTTCAGAAGACATTTATCCAATACATTCCCGGAAGAGCACCTAGGCTTAAAGATACATTATCCTTTTGTAAAGCTCTGCCCAGAATCCCAGTTCCTGAATCAGCCAATCAGAACTTTTTTTCCCCCTTCAACACTTATACATTGATGAAACTTCCTTCCCCTCCTCCTCAATGGGTGAATCATTCATCCTGGAAATTAAAGGGAATAGAGTCTGGAGAAATGGGACTTTGACCTCCGATGCCACAGTCTGTGAAATGGGTACATCATTCTTGCCTTCACTGTTGCCATGTGGATTGCCTTTAACCTTGGGCCTTGGGCATGACTTTGTTACATTTTGCTTTTGTTGTCTAAAAATGCTGCGATGTCTGTCATTTAAATTATTTTCTAGACAGTTTCCCAGACACTGGGACGTAGCCTCTGTTGGGGTTCTAGATGGCAGATCACAGGCCTTGGGGACCTGAAGTGGAGTAACCTGTGGTTATGGGAGGGGAAGGTGCCTGGAATAATGGTTCCTCTGAGAGATGGGAGGGGACCAGTGGGAAAAAGCTTCTGGGGAGGGCAGAGGTGCTAGTGTTCCTGTTGTGGTCCTCTGGGGCCAAGGGCAGGGCCTCCGCTGTGCACCCACCCATGGAGCAGATGTTAGACAATAGGGAGTGCTGGGGACTGTGGAGAACTGGCAAGGACTTGCTGTATCTAAGGAAGGCTGTCCTTTGGCTCCTGTCAATCAGACACAGGCTCAGTGTTGTCAGATCGTCTGAGTTTTCAAGGGAAACCTAAAATCTGTATTTTCCTGCAAGATCTGATTTTTTTTTTGAGACCGAGTCTCCCTCTGTTGCCAAGCTGGAGTGCAGTGGTGCGATCTCAGCTCACTGCAACCTCCACCTCCCAGGTTCAGGTGATTCTCCTGCCTCAGCTTCCTGAGAAGCTGAGATAATGGGCACCCACCACCACACCTGGCTAATTTTTTTTTTTGAGACAAAGTCTCCCTCTGTTGCCCAGGCTGGAGTGCAGTGGTGCAATCTCTGCACACTGAAAACTCTGCCTCCCAAGTTCAGGCAATTCTCTTGCCTCAACCTCTCTAGTAGCTGGGATACAGGCATGTGCCACCATACCTGGCCAGTTTTGTATTTTTAGTAGAGACAGGTTTTCACCATGTTGACCAGGCTGGTCTCGAACTCCTGACCTCAAGTGATCTGCCCACCCCAGCCTCCCAGAGTATTGGGATTATAGGCATTAGCCACCACAACTGGCCCCAAATCTGATTTTAAAATATTGGCAATTAATTCAAATATTTACCCACTATCGCGTGAACCAAACAAGATCGTGGAGTGTATTGTGGCTTATGAGCTGCCAGGTTTCCAACTCCAGTCTAGGGATGCCAAGAGGATGTTAGATTGTGTTTTGGGCATGGCATGGAGACCACAGGAGAGTTAGCGGACAGAAGCTCCTTTAGCCTTAAAGCCCAGGTTCTGCTGCCCAGGTTGCCTGCTGTACGAGGCCTGGGCTTTTGGTTGGCTGGCAATGACATCCTGATTTTGCCACCACTCATGTTGCACCAAAGAATCTCAGGCTATTGGCCACTCTTCCCTGGTCTCACGATTCTCATTGCTAAATTTGACAACTGTGGTTTGCAAAAGCTTTTCACGGCTATTCTGATATGACTTTGATCTCTAAAATGCTTTCCCTGGACAAACTGACTTTCTTTCAGATCATAGGGATGACTATCTCATTTGCATCTCTGTTCTCTGGAGCACGACTCCATTTTCTCCATGGCCCCAGCTTTAGGAAACTTCAGGCTCAAGACCCTTCCCAAAGGGCAATGAACTATTTTCCAATAAAGCCATCCTTTGTGCTACTTCCCAGAAATGCATGAAGGGAAGGAGGACACAGACCCAGAGCATTGTGGGGGCTCTCCTCCCTCCTGGGTGTCTGGTTGACTCTGCTGTGCCTGGCCTGGTGCTCAGTGGGACTCTTCTGCTGAGATCTTCTCTGGAGCCTGCAGCCTTGGGTGTCTGCTCAAGGCCAGACATCAGCGAGGGTTCCATTCACAAAGGCACTCTGCTGAGATGCAGCTGAGGTGCCTGGCTTCCTTCTCATTACACTGCTCTTGGGTTGGAAGCTGGAGATCATTCCAGAGGCAAGTAAGTAGTGTGTGATGGGGACCCAGGTGCAGCAGCTGTCCTGGAGGCAGGTCTGAATTACGGCCATTGCCCCGACAGGCAGGTGCATCCTCTGTGCACTACTGGGGACGTGGTCCCAAACTTAAAATCCAGCAGAAAAGAGTGAGAATGGAGCTTTCCCCTGGGAGAACAAGGATACTGGTTTTCTCAGGCTTGTCCTTCTGCAGATACGTCTATATTTAGGCTTCCATATGATTAAGAAACAACAAGATGTGGGACTTTCTGGTCTATGAGAGAAGATGAATCAGTCTGGCCATAATTGATTTGAAAAAGGAAGCAGTGCTGGCTGTGCTCCCCACTCCCTGCCCCAATTGCATTCTGCAGTTCTGTTCTGGGATTTCTGCCAGGCCAGGTGGGAGAGTAGGACCTTCAAACCTCCGCTGTCTTCTAGAAAAAGCCCAACTGGGCCATGGTGAGGTAGGAGTTTCTGTATTTGGGGAGCAGGAGGGCAGCTTTCAAGGACAATGCCATGGGCTTTGGTTTCTTGAGGGCTACCTTGGTGTCCCTCTGGCCCCATACTCTCAGCTTGAGCCCCATACACCTCTACCTTGGTGTCCTCCCAGCCCCATACTCTCCAATGCAGAGTCTTATATACAGAGCCCTAGAAGCCAGAGTTGGGGGCTTTTCATCTACTCGGGAACAATGGTCCAAGTTTTCTTTGGTGGTTTGGGCTTTGGGCTCTGGGCTCTGGGCTCAGTAGGAAGCAGGATGTTTTTGGAGAAGCCAGATGGAGGGATGGAAGATGCCCTTGGGTGTGGCTGTCGTGAATTTTGAGCCCATTTTCATGCTTTTCTCCTTGGTCACACCCTGGTTCCTCCCTGAGCAGTTTCACAAGGACACCCTGAATAGGGATGGTTGTCAGATGAAATACTAGATGTCTGCTTAAATTTGAATTTCAGATATTGAATAATTTTTAATATAAATATGTCTCAAATATGCATAGGACATATGAATACTAAAATTTTTTTGGTATATTATCTTAGTATTTAGTATATGGTAAGTTATCTTTTTAGTTCCATGCATATTTGGGACATATTTATACTAAAAAATGATTCCCTGTTTATCTGAAATTCAAATGTAACTGGGCGTCTTGAATTTTTCTATGCTAAACCTGGCAATCCTCACCCCAAGACTCTGTGAGAAGCCTGGCTTCTCAAATAAGGGAAAGAGACTTTTCCCTCTTTGTGTAGCTCAGGGCTGTATTTTTCAAAGTGGCATGGAAGTTATGTTGAAATTCAAATGCTTAAAGTGGTCACATTGAATTTGTGATGACTGGAAGAGGTGAATCATTGAGTCACCAAGCACCCAGACAGAACTCCCTCTACTCCTAGGTTCCCCCCACTGCTTTTTGAGACAGAGTCTGTCATCCAGGCTGCAGTGCAGTGGTGCAATCTCATCTCACTGCAACATTTGCCTCGAAGGTTCAAGTGACTCTCATGTTTCAGCCTCCTGAGTAACCGGGATTACAGGCACATGCCACCACACCAGGCTAATTTTTGTATTTTTAGTAGAGATGGAGTTTCACCATGTTTGCCAGGCTGGTCTTGAACTCCTGACCTCAAGTGATCCACCTGCCTGGACCTCCCAAAATGCTGGGATTACAGGCATAAGCCACTGCACCCAGCCCCTTTCTAGGTTTTTGAGGTTTACTCTGTTTCCCAGAGGGCTTGCCTGGCAGAGTATGGCAGCCATAAAGCCTCCTAGCAGGGTATCAGGTGAGAAGCCTTCCCCTCTACCCTCTATACCTCCCTCATGTGTTTTATCTTTAGAACGTAAACACCAATGTGATGAAAAGGAAATAAAATGGGGCTGGGAGTTAGAAATGCTTTTGCTAAATGGCTAATGAGAACATTAAAAAAAATGGACGATTGAAATACAACTCCAAAATCTGCATCACTGTGGGTTGGGGGTGGCGCAATCATAACATAAAAACTAAATCATCTTGACAAAGGCACACCAAACCCAATTTCTCTTTACAAGGATTTGAACTCCTTACGCTTGGGTTGGAGTTTGGTGCTGTTCACCAGTCCTAAGGGAAATACCTGGCATGGGTGCAGGTGTGACTGTCCAGCTCCTGTATCATTCCTTTCTCCATATGGCTCCCTCTTGGTGAGGGTGTCTGGATGCTGACCTAGGACTGTGCCAGTGGGGACTTCAACCTAAGGCACAATAGAAGATTACGGCTGCTGTGTCAAAAAATGTCAAGAAAATGCTCCATGCCCAGCCCACTAAAAATAAGTCCAGAACTTAGTGGAGTCCAAGATCTGAAGCCCACAGTCCCCTCCAGGGTCTGCCTGGCCATGACTGGCTTCTCCCAGGCCAGGAAGGAGAAGACACATCATATTTTTGACGTAGGGCTCCAATCGCAGAAGGCAGTGATGGCTACTGCAAATGTATCGATTTGTTTTTTTCTCCATAGACCTGTGTGCTGTTTGTAGGTAGAGGGGGAGAAAGACTGTGAACAGAGTGCAATCTACTTCTTAGAAGCCTGGGTTATCAAACTCATTACTCTAAATGTCAAGAGGCTAGGAATGAATAATTGTGTGTAGAATTTATCTGCCAACACGATAGCTACTTTTCAGCTTTCTCCTCGGAGCCCCTTCATCGTGTGCCCCTTATTATACGCTTTGTCTTCCCCATTGAGCCTGCTGGGCTGGTGGAGGAATCTGTACCTCCATCCTCTGAGGACAGTTGCTTTGAAACCTGGCACAGGAAAGTCCTGCTGCTATCCCAAGCCCACTGGGGAGGTGTGTGGCCTTATTAGTGCACGACGCCTTAGCTATCACGTCAGGACAGTGGCTAATTAGAAACGAATGGAAAAGCCCTCCCCACTCCACTACTTGTACTGCAGAGTCCCTCTTTTTGACATAGTAGAAAGGTATTTCCTGCATCTAGGTGAGTGCTGGGGATGTTCTTGGGACCTTCACTGTCCTTTGCACTTTGTTAGAGCTGAGTGGTTTGCACAGAAGACACTGGGGACAGCTGAAGGGGACAGTGGGATTTCTGGACCCCTGGAGTATGGGGAGAAAGTCCACCTTCTTCATGTGTATCGGAGTGAAGTCCACATTTAGAGAGCTCTGTAAACAGCCAAAGACACACGGAGAGGCAAGCCAAAAGACTCTCAGCTAAGCGGGAGAGGAGAGACTGTGGGGCTGGTCAGGTTTTAAAGCAAGTGGGCTGATGCTTGTGAAAGTAAGAGAGCTGTCAATAACTGAGCACATTCCTGTCTACCGCCCCTCTGCAGTGGGGAACAGGGACGGCAGTGGGGTGATGTGAAGAAGTGGTCTATGCCAAGCCCTGTTCCGGAGGGTGCATCAACTAACTACTTGCCACTGTGACCCCCTCGCCAAGAGCATCCCCAGGCAGCCTCTGCCCTGTCAATTACATTTATGATGTGCTCATAATTAAATGTCTGGGAAGCTCACAGCATGCTGACTACAGAGGGGTCATAAGCAATAAGATAAATGAGAACGGGAGATGTAATATTGCTTCACTTGTGGGCTCCGGCTGATGTTAGAGATTGTCAGTGATAATTATTATATGTGACCTGGTTGAGTCTTTTTAAAAATTTTTTATTGCATTTTAGGTTTGGGGGTACATGTACAGAACATGCAAGACAGTTGCATAGGTACACACATGGCAGTGTGGTTTGCTTCCTTTCTCCCCTTCACCTACATTGGGCATTTCTCCCCAGGCTATCCCTCCCCGGCTCTCCCTCCCGCTGGCCCTCCCCTTTCCCCCACAACAGTCCCTAGTGTTTACTACTCCTCTCCCTGTGTCCATGTGTTCTCATTTTTTATCACCCACCTATGAGTGAAAAATATGCGGGTTTCCATTTTCTGTTCTTGTGTCAGTTTGCTGAGAGTGATGTTCTCCAGATTGATCCATGTCCATACAAACGACACAAACTCATCATTTCTGATTGCTGCATAATATTCCATGGTGTATATGTGCTACATTTTCCCAATCCAGTCTATCATCAATGGGCATTTGGGTTGATTACAGGTCTTTGCTATTGTAAACAGTGCTGCAATGAACATTCGTGTGCATGTGTCCTTATAGTAGAACGATTTATAGTCCTTTGGGTATATACCCAGTAATGGGATTGCTGGGTCAAATGGAATTTCTATTTCTAAGGCCTTGAGGAATCGCCACACTGTCTTCCACAATGGTTGGACTAATTTACACTCCCACCAACAGTGTAAAAGTGTGCCTTTTTCTCCACATCCTCTCCAGCATCTGTTGTCTCCATATTTTTTAATGATCACCATTCTAACTGGCATGAGATGGTATCTCAATGAGGTTTTGATTTGCATCTCTCTGATGACCAGTGACGATGAGCATTTTTTCATATGATTGTTGGCCTCATATATGTCTTCTTTCATAAAGTGTCTGTTCATATCCTTTGCCCAATTTTGAGTAGGCTTGTTTTTTTCCTGTAAATCTGTTTGAGGTCTTTGTAAATTCTGGATATCAGTCCTTTGTCAGATGGGTAAACTGCAAAAATTTTTTCCCATTCTGTTGGTTGCCGATCCACTCTAGTGACTGTTTATTTTGCCGTGCAGAAGCTGTGGAGTTTCATAGGTCCCATTTCTCTATTTTGGCTTTTGTTGCCAATGCTTTTGGCGTTTTGGTCATGAAGTCCTTGCATACTCCTATGTCCTGGATAGTTTTGCCTAGATTTCCTTCTAGGGTTTTTATGGTGCCAGGTCTTATGTTTAAGTCTTTAATCCATCTGGAGTTAATTTTAGTGTAAGGTGTCAGGAAGGGGTCCAGTTTCTGCTTTCTGCACATGGCTAGCCAGTTTTCCCAACACCATTTGTTAAACAGGGAATCCTTTCCCCATTGCTTGTTTTTGTCAGGTTTATCAAAGATTGTATGGTTGTAGATATGTTGTGTTGCCTCCGATGCCTCTGTTTTTTCCCATTGGTCTATACCTCTGTTTTGGTACCAGTACCATGCTGTTTTGATTACTTTAGCCTTGTAGTATAGTTTAAAATCTGGTAGTGTGATGCCCGCGCTGTGTTCTTTTTGCTTAGAATTGACTTGGCTATGTGGGATCTTTTCTGATTCCATATGAAGTTCATGTGGTTTTTTCCAGTTCTGTGAAGAAAGTCAATGGTAGCTTGATGGGGATAGCGTTGATTCTGTAAATTACATTGGGCAGTATAGCCATTTTCACAATATTAATTCTTCCTAACCATGAACATGGAATGTTTCGCCATCTGTTTGTGTCCGCTCTTATTTTGTTGAGCAGTGGTTTGTAGTTTTCCTTGGAGAGGTCCCTTACGTTCCTTGTGAGTTGTATTCCTTGGTATTTTATTTTTTTTGTAGCTATTGTGAATGGCAGTTCATTCTTGATTTGGCTTTCTTTAAGTCTGTTATTGGTGTAGAGGAACGCTTCTGATTTTTGCACATTGATTTTATATCCTAAGACTTTGCTGAAGTTGCTTATCAGTTTCAGGAGTTTTTGGGCTGAGGCGATGGGGTCTTCAAGGTATACTATCATGTTGTCTGCAAATAGAGACAATTTGGCTTCCACCTTTCCTATTTGAATACCCTTTATTTCTTTTTCTTGCCTGATTGCTCTGGCTAGAACTTCCAGTACTATATTGAATAGGAGTGGTGAAAGAGGGCATCCTTGTCTAGTGCCGGATTTCAAAGGGAATGCTTCCAGTTTTTGCCCATTCAGTATGATATTGGCTGTTGGTTTGTCATAAATAGCTTTTATTACTTTGAGATACGTTCCATCGATACCGAGTTTATTGAGGGTTTTCAGCATAAAGGGCTGTTGAATTTTGTCAAATGCCTTCTCTGCGTCAATTGAGATAATCGTGTGGTTTTTGTTTTTGGTTCTGTTTATGTGGTGAATTACGTTGATAGACTTGCGTATGTTGAACCAGCCTTGCATTCCCGGGATGAATCCTACTTGATCATGATGGATAAGTTTTTTGATTTGCTGTTGCAATCGGCTTGCCAATATTTTATTGAAGATTTTTGCATCTATGTTCATTATGGATATTGGCCTGAAGCTTTCTTTTCTTGTTGGGTCTCTGCCGGGTTTTGGTATCAGGATGATATTGGTCTTATAAAATGATTTGGGAAGGATTCCCTCTTTTTGGATTATTTGGAATAGTTTCAGAAGGGATGGTACCAGCTCCTCTTTGTGTGTCTGGTAGAATTTGGCTGTGAACTCATCTGGACCTGGGCTGTTTTTGTGCGGTAGGCTCTTAATTGCTGCCTCGACTTCTGACCTTGTTATTGGTCTATTCATAGTTTCAGCTTCCTCCTGGTTTAGGCTTGGGAGGACACAGGAGTCCAGGAATTTATCCATTTCTTCCAGGTTTACTAGTTTATGTGCATAGAGTTGTTTGTAATATTCTCTGATGATGGTTTGAATTTCTGTGGAATCTGTGGTGATTTTCTCTTTATCATTTTTTATTGCATCTATTTGGTTGTTCTCTCTTTATTTTTAATCAATCTGGCTAGTGGTCTGTCTATTTTGTTGATCTTTTCAAGAAACCAGCTCTTGGATTTATTGATTTTTTGAAGGGTTTTTTGTATCTCTATCTCCTTCAGTTCAACTCTGATCTCAGTTATTTCTTGTCTTCTGCTGGGTTTTGAGTTTTTTTGATCTTGCTCCTCTAGCTCTTTCAATTTTGACGATAGGGTGTCAATTTTGGATCTCTCCATTCTCCTCATATGGGCACTTATTGCTATATATTTTCCTCTAGAGACTGCTTTAAATGTGTCCCAGAGATTCTGGCATGCTGTGTCTCCATTCTCGTTGGTTTCCTGGTTAAGTCTTTATGTGAACAATCACAATTTTAATAAAGTGGTAAACTCCATGGTCGCTGTGTCTGCACATTCTGCGTTTGACACGCTCACTTTTCACGTTAGAATTTTAGAACAGCCCTCCTTTTCTGTTTTACAGGTGATATAATATAACTCATTAATGGAAACCTTGGCTTAAATGCAACTGATGCAAAGTCGGATGATGGGAGCAAGTCTACATGTGAAGGCCAGGTGAGAAGGGCAGGTTTAGCATGTCACCAGCAGCAGGTGCAGCTGTGGATCAAGCCTAGCCCAGTGGGGGTCTTTTGGGGACATGACTCCTGCCTGCTGCTTGCACTGGTGTGCTGGTGTAGCAGACATCCATTGTGCCCTGTCCAGATCCCTCCAATTTCTCTACCAGCTGCTTCTTCTTCTTCTTCTTCTTCTTCTTCTTCTTCTTCTTCTTCTTCTTCTTCTTCCTTCTTCTTCTTCTTTTTTTCTTCTTCTTCTTCTGCTTCTTCTTCTTCTCCTTCTTCTTCTTCTTCTCCTTCTCCTCCTCCTCCTTCTTCTTCTCCTCCTCCTCCTCCTTCTTCCTCTTCTTCTTCTTCTTCTTCTTCTTCTTCTTCTTCTTCTTCTTCTTCATCTTCTTTTTCTTCTTCATCTTCTTTTGAGATAGGATCTCATTCTGCCATCCAGGCTGGAGTGCAGTGAAATGATCATAGCTCACTTGCAGACTTGAACTCCCAATTCAAGCAATTCTCCTACCTCAGCCTCCCTAGTAGCTGGGACTACAAAGAGGCACCACCACACCCAGCTAAAATTTTTTAATTTTTTTATAGAGACGGGATCTTTTTGTGTTGCCCTCTCTGATCTCAAACTCCTGGCCTTAAGTGATCCTCCAGCCTCAGCCTCCCGAGTAGCTGGGATTGTAGGTGTGCAACCCCATGCTCAACTAAGTTTTTTTTTTCTTTTGAGGCGGAGTCTCGCTCTTGTTACCCAGGCTGGAGTGCAATGGCGTGATCTCGGCTCACCGCAACCTCTGCCTCCTGGGTTCAGGCAATTCTCCTGCCTCAGCTTCCTGAGTAGCTGGGATTACAGGCACACGCCACCATGCCCAGCTATTTTTTTGTATTTTTAGTAGAGACGGGGTTTCACCATGTTGACCAGGATGGTCTTGATCTCTTGACCTCTTGATCCACCCGCCTTGGCCTCCCAAAGTGCTGGTTTTACAGGCTTGTGCCACCGTGCCTGGCCCCAGCTAAGTTTTAAAACTTTTTTAACAGAGTGGGTTTCTCTACTCTTCCCAGGCTAGTCTTACAAAATTACAAAAATTGTTTGTAGAGAGGGGTTTCCTCTACACTGCCCAGAAATATTTCTGGGCTCAACTGATCCTCCTATTTCAGCCTCCTGAAGTGCTGGGATTACAGCATGAGCCACATGCTCGGCCTCTACAAGCTTCCAATGGATATTTTGCTCTCAGCTTCCTCACCCACAACCATTCTCAGAAAGCTAGCTTTGGGCACTCAAACTAGTTGGCCCATAGGAGAACAGGAACTGCCTATGGGAATTCTGTGTCTCCCCAGCACCCTGTGTGTTCATAGCAAAGAAATGTCTGGTGGAGGGGTGAAAGGTGCAGCTTCACCTAGAAGAAGGATAAACTCCATTTATACTTTTTAAAAATGCTCTCTAAATAATTGAAACATTATTCAAAAAAAACAAATTCAAGTGTTAAAAATTCTCTTCCAAAGAAAAGTTTTATTGTGTAAAAATTAATAATAGTCAACCTATAAAATCCTAGTTTGTTTAATAAGTGTCTGAGGAGTAGTTGGAGAAGAAATAGTAGCATGGGGTCTGGAAAAGGAGAATAAAAATGTGTTAACTACATTGTATTAAAAAGAAGAACTAAAAAAATCAATTGCCTCTCTGACCTGAAAATCAGAAAAATATAGGAGTTAAATGTAGAAACCCTTGAAACCATTTGCTACTTAAATTCTAAACTGTATCTCTGTATATTAAAGACAATCACAAAGACAACAGATTTCATAGAACTAAGGATGGGGCAGATAAAGAAACACGAAAAAGCAAAGCAAAACAAAAGCAAAAAACAGAAAAACCCACCAAAACCCAATAACAAGATATGTAATATATATCAGATAAAACAAACCAACAAAATATAGGGACAAATACTGACTGTTGACCAGACGTGGTGGCTCACGCCTGTAATCCCAGCACTTTGGGAAGCCAAGGCTGGAAATCACTTGAGCCCAGAAGTTCTGAACCAGCCTGGGCAATATAGTGATAATCGGTTCCTACAAAAAGCAAAAAGAAGTTAGCAAGGCATGGTGGTGCATGCTTGTGGTCCCGACTACATAGGAGGCTGAGGTGGGAGAATCCACTTAGCCCAGAAGGTTGAGGCTTCAGGGAGCTATGATCATGCTTCTGCACTCCAGCTTGAACAACAGAGTGAAATCCTATTTCCAAAAGAATCTATTCTCTCTCTATCTTTCTAGACATCAGACAAAGTAGAATTGAGGGTAAAAAACACTAGATCTTATAGGTAAAGTATATTTGTTGAAGGGCATATACTTAACACTGAATCTCCATCACTTGTTAATTGATTCCTAGAATTATTTAGTAAATACTGGGCCAGGGGCTGGGACTCAACGTTAAACAAGTCAGATGTGATTCCTGTCTTCACTGGGCTTGCAGGCCACTGGACTGAACTAGTCTTGGATCCTAATATGCCAAATAGCATTGCAGTAAGATGTAGCAAGCTGGTGATGAAAAATGAGAACACATGGACACAGGGAGGGGTGTACTAAACACTGGGGTCTATTGGGGGAAAAAGGGGAGGGCCAGTGGGAGGGGGAGGTGGGAGGGATAGCCTGGGGAGAAATGCCAAATGTGGGTGAAGGGGAGAAAGGAAGCAAAACACACTGCCATGTGTGTACCTATGCAACTGTCTTGCATATTCTGCACATGTACCCCAAAACCTAAAATGCAGTAAAAAAAAGATGTAGCAAGCAAGATTGTTAGAAGTACAAGAAGTGGAGAGATTCACAGTTGTAATGAAAAACTTTAAGACATCTCTTTTGGCATTTGGCAGATCTAGTAGGCAAGGAATCCAAGGATTTAGATGATTTCAAATAATAAAGTTGTTTCTTAAATTGAGATTTGTTTTTCAAATGAGAGACTACATTAAAACCTATTAAATATTACTAAATAGGGTATATTGTCTATAAAAAAGGTTGATATATGCAAAGAATCAAAAAGTGGGCAGATCTCTTACTTTATACAATCAATAAAGGAGGGTAACTACAAATTTTAATGAGCAATTTCTAAAATTATTAAGACCTCTTTGAATTATCTTTCAGATCAAAGAGGACATCAAAACTATATTTGAAGAGTATTTAGAAAATAATTACAACGAGAATACCATATATCAACCTTATGAAGTATGCTCAAAGCTATATTCAGGAGAAAACACATAGCCTTAAACACCAACATTATTGAATGTAGAATAAAAATGCATGAATTAAGCTTTTAACTCACAATAGATTAGAAAGACATCAATGCAATAAACTATAAAGATATTGGTAAAGACACAATATAACTTAGTAAATCAGAAAACCGACAGTATGTTGCCAAGTCTAAAAATTAGAATTTGTCAAAGACATCTGACAAGTTACTTAAGTAAAACAGAGTGAGAAAACACGTATAAAAACATTAGAAATAAAAAGAGACATGTATTCCAAAAAATTAAAAAGTGGTAGAAAATATAGATATATTGTTATAGAAAATTTTGCTGAAATAAATGACTTTCTAGGAAATTTCAAATTACTAATTTTTAAAAATTTAATTTAATTTTATGTTCTGGGGATACATGTGCAGGATGGGCAGGTCTGTTATATAGATAAATGTGTGCCATGGTGGTTTGCTACACCTATCAACCCATCACTTAGGTATTAAGCCCAGCATGAATTAGCTATTACCTCCCTCTACCCTGTCCCCCAACAGGCCCCAGTGTGTGTTGTTCCCCTCTCTGTGTCCATGTGTTCTCATTGTTTAGCTTCCACTTATAAGAGAGAAAATGTGGTGTTTGGTTTTCTGTTCCTGCATTAGTTTGCTGAGCATAGTGGCTTCCAGTGTCATCCATGTCCCTAAAAGACATGATCTCTTCCCTTTTTATGGTTGCATATTATTCCATGTCGTATATGTACCACATTTTCTTTATCCAGTCTATTATTGATGGGCATTTGGGTTGATTCCATGCATTTCCTATTGTGAATAGTACTTCGATGAACATACATGTGCATGTATTTTTGTAATAGAATGATTTATGTCCCTTTGGGTTTATACTCAGTCATGAGATTGCTGGGTCAAATGGCATTTCTGGTTCTAGGTCTTTGAGGAATCACCACGCTGTCTTTAACAATGGTTGAGCTAATTTGCATTCCCACCACCAGTGTAAAAGCGTTCCTATTCCCCCACAGCCTTGCCAGCATCTGTTGTTTCTTGACTTTTTAATAATCACCATTTTGAGTGGTGTGAGAGGGTATCTCATGGTGGTACAAATTGCTAATCTTAACTGTAGAGTAGTTGAATAACAGAGGAAGAATGTACAAATATGGTAAAATGGATGGTTGTATAGGAGATTGATTTAGATGTCCTAAGGAACAAAAGGTAATCCTGCTAATTACCAACCGAGCATTATTTTTGTACTCAAACCTGACAAACGTGGCAAACAAACAAAACCTACAGGTCAACCTCACACATAAGCATAGAGGTAAAACTCATACAAAATGAATGCTTGTTACATTAAAAATAACAAACCCTGACGAATGAAGCCTTTCTCGACTACTGTAAGGATGGCACCAAATCAGGAAATTATAATTAAACATTTATCACATCGAAAAGACATTGGATAAAATTCAACATCAGTCGTGCTAAAAGCTATGATTAAAATAAGAAGAGAAGGATAATGCATTGTATTAGTGTTTCTCTTTCAGGGACATTTTTGCCTCTCAGGAGGCAGTACCTGGAAACCGGTTTGATTGTCATGACTTGGAGGTGGTGCTACTGGTATGTAGTAAGTAGAGGTTAAGTGTGCTGCTAAATATCCTACAACATTCAGGAAAGGGCTCTCCCTCCCCCAACAAAGAAATATCCAGCCCCGAATATTGATAGCACCAATGTGGAGCATTCTGGTTTATATGATAAAGATAATCTATCTTAAAACAACAGGCTACAAACACCTAAAAATAAAAAATTGTAAGTGAGAACATGTGGTGGTTGGTTTTCTGTTCCTGCATTAATTTGCTGAGGATAGAGGGGACTCAAGATGGCGCTGTGAGAACAACCCAGGATTGGAGCCCACGTTGAATTCGCAAACGGTGAGTCAGTGCTGCATTTCCAGACTGATCTTTGTTGCCCACAGAACGGGGAAACTCCCAAGTATAAGAAGACACGAGACGCCAGGCAGTAGGTCTGCCTGGCGAAGCCGGCAGCGGGGGCGGTGGCTGCCAGCCCTACCCAGCAATCCCCACAGGGCGCGCTTGTTCGGGTGCCTTGTTGAACCGGCAACCTGAGACTTGAGAGGGCTGGACTTGAGACTGAACGAGACTTGCACAGTAGCCCAGCCCAGGGGATTGCAGGGACAGATCGTTTGGGATACCCAGTGGGACGAACAAAACCGCGATTTCAAACTATCCCGGGCAGACGGTCTGAGACGCTCTGTGGGGGAGGGGCGTCCACCACTACGGAGGCAACCTGTCCCAACTGATATACACGCCCACTGCTGAGGCAGCCAGCCGTTGCCGAGGCAACCCGCCCCAACTGAGATACACGCCCACTTCTGATGCAGCCAGCCGTTGCCGAGGCAACCCGTCCCTACTGAGATACAGGCCCACTGCTGACGCAGCCTGCCGTTGCTGAGGAAACACGCTACAACGAAGAGACTCCACCGCAGGGCGTGGCGGAGACCACAGCAGAGCCGGCAGGAACAGCGCGAATCACACAACAGCAGGGCGGAGCCTCGGCAGCCAAACAGTGGCTAGTCTGCCTTTGAGCTGGGCAGGACACCTGATCGGACATCCAAAAATAAAGCCCAAACCCCTCAACACAGAGCATTTGAGAAAAAAAAAGGGTTGTTTAATGAGCTGTGTTGCAGCAGAATCAAACATAGCAGCCTAACAGCCCTGAATGAACAACAGAGTGCACAGCTCAGCAATTAAACCCCTATAAAGTACAAACTGTCTCCTCAAGCAGCTCCCTAACCCCTCTATATCCAAAAGACTGTCATTAGGCAGGCATCATCCTGGGACAAAGAGAGCAGAAAAAGAAACTGGTAGCATCCCTCGCTGTGCCACGGCTACTAGAGGTGCACCCCAGACAAGCAGGGTCTGGAGCGGACCTCAACAGTCGTACAGCAAAGGGGCTAGACTGGTAGAAGGAAAACCAAGCAACAGAAATACTTCATCATCAACATTCTGGGTGTCCACTCAGAGACCCAAACGAAAAGTCAGCAACTACGCAGACGACCAGCGGACAAATCCACAAAGATGGGAAGAAACCAGCGCAAAAAAAAGGAAAACACCCGAAACCAGAACACATCACCTCCTAGAAAGGACCAAGACTCCTCACCAGCAAGGGAACAAAGCTGGACGGAGAATGACTGTGATGAAATGACAGAATTAGACTTCAGAAGATGGATAATGAGAAACTTTTGTGAGCTAAAAGATCATGTATTAAATCAATGCAAAGAAACTAAGAACCTTGAAAAAAGATTTGAAAAAAGATTCGAGGAAATGATAACAAGAATGGATACCTTAGAGAGGAATATGAATGAATTAAAGGAGCTGAAAAACACAATACGAGAACTTCGCGAAACATGCACAAGTTTCAATAGCCGAATTGACCAAGCAGAAGAAAGAATATCTGAAGTCGAAGACCAACTCAATGAAATAAAACGAGAAACCAAGATCAGAGAAAAAAGCGCAAAAAGGAATGAACAAAGTCTCCAAGAAATGTGGGACTATGTGAAAAGACCTAACCTACGTTTGATAGGTGTACCAGAAGGGGACGAAGAGAATGAATCCCAGCTGGAAAATACTCTTCAGGACATCATCCAGGAAAATTTCCCTCACCTAGCAAGACAAGCCAACACTCAATTGCAGGAAATACAGAGAACACCACAAAGATATTCCGCAAGAAGAGCAACCCCAAGGCACATAATCGTCAGATTCAACAGGGTTGAAATAAAGGAGAGAATACTAAGGGCAGCCAGAGAGAAAGGTCGGGTCACCCACAAAGGGAAGCCCATCAGACTCACAGCAGATCTCTCGGCAGAAACACTACAAGCAAGAAGAGAGTGGGGGCCGATATTCAACATTCTTAAAGAAAAGAACTTTCAACCCAGAATTTCATATCCAGCCAAACTGAGCTTCAGAAGTGAAGGAAGAATAAAATCCTTTGTGAACAAGCAAGTACTCAGAGATTTTGTCACCACCAGGCCTGCTTTACAAGAGCTCCTAAAAGAGGCACTACACATAGAAAGGATCAATCAGTACCAGCCATTCCAAAATCACACTAAATGCTAAAGAGCTTCAACATAATGAAGAATCTACAACAACTAACAGGCAAAACAGCCACTTAGAATCAAAATGGCAGTATCAAATTCACACAGAACAACATTAACCCTAAATGTAAATGGACTAAATGCACCAATCAAAAGACACAGACTGGCAAATTGGATAATAATCCAAAACCCATCAGTGTGCTGTATCCAGGAAACCCATCTCACATGCAAGGATACACAAAGGCTCAAAATAAAGGGATGGAGGAAGATTTACCAAGCTAATGGAAAGCAAAAAAAAAGCAGGAGTTGCAATTCTCATCTCTGATAAAATAGACTTTAAAGCAACAAAGATCAAAAGAGACAAAGAAGGCCATTACATAATGGTAAAAGGATCTATACAACAAGAAGAGCTAACGATCCTAAACATATATGGACCCAACACAGGAGCACCCAGATACATAAGGCAAGTTCTTAATGACTTACAGAAGGACTTAGACTCCCACACAATAATAGTGGGAGACTTTAACACTTCACTGTCAATACTAGACAGATCAACCAGACAGAAAATCAACAAGGATACCCAGGGCTTGAACTCAGACCTGGAGCAAGCAAACCTGGTGGACATTTACAGAACTCTCCACCCCAAATCCACAGAATACACATTCTTCTCAGCACCACATCACACCTACTCTAAAACTGACCACATAATTGGAAGTAAAGCACTGCTCAACAAATGCAAAACAACTGAAATCATAACAAACAGCCTCTCAGACCATAGTGCAATCAAGTTAGAACTCAGAATTCAGAAACCGACCCAGAACCGCACAGCTTCATGGAAACTGAACAACTGGCTCTTGAATGTTGACTGGGTAAACAACGAAATGAAGGCAGAAATAAAGAAGTTCTTTGAAACCAATGAGAATGAAGACACAACGTGCCAGAACCTCTGGGACACATTTAAAGCAGTCTCTAGAGGAAAGTATATAGCAATAAGTGCCCATATGAGAAGAATGGAGAGATCCAAAATTGACACCCTAACGTCAAAATTGAAAGAGCTAGAGGAGCAAGATCAAAAAAACTCAAAACCCAGCAGAAGACAAGAAATTACTAAGATCAGAGCTGAGCTGAAGGAGATTGAGACACGAAAAACCCTTCAAAAAATCAATAAATCCAAGAGCTGGTTTTTTGAAAAGATCAACAAAATAGACAGACCACTAGCCAGATTGATTAAAAAGAAAAGAGAGAACAACCAAATAGATGCAATAAAAAATGATAAAGGGGAAATCACCACAGATTTCACAGATATTTAAACCATTATCAGAGAATATTACAAACAGCTCTATGCGCATAAACTAGTAAACCTGGAAGAAATGGATAAATTCCTGGACTCCTGTGTCCTCCCAAGCCTAAACCAGGAGGAAGCTGAAACTATGAATAGACCAATAACAAGGTCTGAAGTTGAGGCAGCAATTAAGAGCCTACCTCACAAAAAAAGCCCAGGTTCAGATGGGTTCACAGCCGAATTCTACCAGACACGCAAGGAGGAGCTGGTACCATTCCTTCTAAAACTATTTCAAACAATCCAAAAAGAGGGAATCCTTCCCAAATCATTTTATGAGACCAACATCATCCCGATACCAAAACCTGGCAGAGACCCAACGAGAAAAGAAAACTTCAGGCCAATATCCATGATGAACATAGATGCAAAAATCTTCAATAAAATATTGGCAAGCCGATTGCAACAGCAAATCAAAAAACTTATTCATCATGATCAAGTAGGATTCATCCCGGGGATGCAAGGCTGGTTCAACATACGCAAGTCTATCAACGTAATTCACCACATAAACAGATCCAAAAACAAAAACCACATGATTATCTCAATTGACGCAGAGAAGGCATTTGACAAAATTCAACAGCCCTTTATGCTAAAAACCCTCAATAAACTCGGTATCGATGGAACGTATCTCAAAGTAATAAAAGCTATTTATGACAAACCAACAGCCAATATCATACTGAATGGGCAAAAATTGGAAGCATTCCCTTTGAAATCTGGTACTAGACAAGGATGCCCTCTCTCACCACTCCTATTCAATATAGTACTGGAAGTTCTAGCCAGAGCAATCAGGCAAGAAAAAGAAATAAAGGGTATTCAAATAGGAAAGGTGGAAGCCAAATTGTCTCTATTTGCAGACGACATGATAGTATACCTAGAAGACCCCATCGCCTCAGCCCAAAAACTCCTGAAACTGATAAACAACTTCAGCAAAGTCTCAGGATATAAAATCAATGTGCAAAAATCACAAGCATTCGTCTACAACAATAACAGACTTAAAGAAAGCCAAATCAAGAGCGAACTGCCATTCGCAATTGCTACAAAAAGAATAAAATACCTTGGAATACAACTCACAAGGAACGTAAGGGACCTCTTCAAGGAGAACTACAAACCACTGCTCAACGAAATCAGAGAGGACACAAACAGATGGAGAAACATTCCATGTTCATGGTTAGGAAGAATTAATATCGTGAAAATGGCTATACTGCCCAAAGTAATTTACAGAATCAACGCTATCCCCATCAAGCTACCATTGACTTTCTTCACAGAACTGGAAAAAACCACCATGAACTTCATATGGAACCAAAAGAGAGCCCGCATAGCCAAGTCAATTCTAAGCAAAAAGAACACAGCGGGGGGCATCACACTACCGGATTTCAAACTATACTACAAGGCTACAGTAATCAAAACAGCATGGTACTGGTACCAAAACAGAGATATAGACCAATGGAACAAAACAGAGGCACCGGAGGCAACACAACATACATACAACTATACAATCTTTGATAAACCTGACAAAAACAAGCAATGGGGCCAGGATTCCATGTTGAACAAATGGTGTTGGGAAAACTGGCTAGCCATGTGCAGAAAGCAGAAACTGGACCCCTTCCTGACACCTTACACTAAAATTAACTCTAGATGGATTAAAGACTTAAACATAAGACCTGGCACCATAAAACCTTAGAAGGAAATCTAGGCAAAACTATCCAGGACATAGGAGTAGGCAAGGACTTCATGAACAAAACACCAAGAGCATTGGCAACAAAAGCCAAAATAGACAAATGGGACCTAATGAAACTCCACAGCTTCTGCACGGCAAAAGAAACAGTCACTAGAGTGGATCGGCAACCAACAGAATGGGAAAAAATTTTCGCAGTCTACCCATCTGACAAAGGGCTGATATCCAGAATTTACAAAGAACTCAAACAGATTTACAGGAAAAAAACAAACAAGCCCATTCAAAAGTGGGCAAAGGATATGAACAGATACTTTATGAAAGAAGACATATATGAGGCCAACAATCATATGAAAAAATGCTCATTGTCACTGGTCATCAGAGAGATGCAAATCAAAACGACATTGAGATACCATCTCACGCCAGCTAGAATGGCGATAATTAAAAAATCTGGAGACAACAGATGCTGCAGAGGATGTGGAGAAAAAGGATCACTTTTACACTGTTGGTGGGAGTGTAAATTAGTTCAACCATTGTGGAAGACAGTGTGGCGATTCCTCAAGGCCTTAGAAATAGAAATTCCATTTGACCCAGCAATCCCATTACTGGGTATATATCCAAAAGACTATAAATCGTTCTACTATAAGGACACATGTACACGAATGTTCATTGCAGCACTGTTTACAATAGCAAAGACCTGGAATCAACCCAAATGTCCATTGATAATAGACTGGATTGGGAAAATGTGGCACGTATACACCATGGAATATTATGCAGCAATCAGAAATGATGAGTTCGTGTTGTTAGTAGGGACATGGATGAATCTGGAGACATCATCCTCAGCAAACTGACACAAGAACAGAAAATGAAACACCGCATATTCTCACTCATAGGTGGGTGATGAAAAATGAGAACACATGGACACAGAAAGGGGAGTACTAAACAGTGCGGTCTATTGGGGGGAAAAGGGGAGGGCCAGTGGGAGGGGGAGGTGGGGAGGGATAGCCTGGGGAGAAATGCCAAATATGGGTGAAGGGGAGAAGAAAAGCAAAGCACACTGCCAGGTGTGTACCTACGCAACTGTCTTGCATGCTCTGCTCATGTACCCCAAAACCTATAATCCAATAAAAAATTAAAAAAAAAATAAATAAAGGATCTGAAGGGAGAGATAGATTGCAGTATGATAAATAGTAGGGGACTTCAATAGGCCACTTTCAATAATGGACGAATTATCCAGACAGAAGATTAATAAGGCACTTTAGACCAAGTGAATCTAAAAGAAATATACAGAACATTCCATCAAATAGCAACAGAATCCACATTCTTCTCAAGTGCACATGGAGCGTTCTCCAGGATACATCAGATGCTGTACCACAAGACAACTCTTAGCAAATTTAAGAAAATTGAAATCATGTCAAATATCTTTTCCAGCCACAGTGTTATAAAACTAGAAATCAGTTATAAGAGGAATTTTCAGAAAATTCACAAATACATGGGGATTAAATGGATGCCCTGAACAACCATTGAGTCAATGATGAAATTATAAAGAAAATTGAAAAATATTTTGAAAGAAGCAAAAGGGGAAATACAACATACCAACACTTACGGGATGCAGCCCAAGCAGTTCTAAGAGGAAAGTGTATAGCAACAAATGCCTATATCCAAAAAGAAGAGTTGCAAATAAGCAACTTAATGTTATGCCTCATGGAAATAGAATAGGAAGAGCAAACTAAGCCCAATGTTATCAGCAGAAGAAATAATAAATATTAGAGTAGAAATAAATGAGATAGGGACTAAAAAACAATGAAAATAAGGGTTAATTATTTGAAAAGATAAACAACATTGGCAAACCTTTAGCTTGACTAACCAAGAGAAAGAGAGCAGAAATAAAAGAGGTGACATTACAACGGACATCACAGAAATGCAAAGGACTATAAGAGACTATTAAGAATAATATATGCTAGCTGGGTATAGTGGTTGATGCCTGTAATTCCCAACACTGTGGGAGGCTGAGGTCAGAGGATCACTTGAGCCAGGAGTTCAAGGCCAGCCTGTGTAACACTGAGACTATCTCTACAAAAATAATAATAATAAAAATTGGCTGGATATGGTGGCACACATCTGTAGTCCAATGTTTGAGCCAGAAAATTGAGGTTGCAATGAGCTGTGATTGCACCATTGTACTCCAGCCTGGGTGACACTGCATTCCAGCCTGTCTCAAAAACCAAACAAACAAAAACCCCAAAAAGCATATGCCAAAAATGTTGCCTAACTTAGAAGCAATGGATACATTCCTAGAGACATACAACCTACTGAGATGAAATCATAAAGAAATAGAAAAATCTGATCAGACCAATAAGGAGGGAGGAGATTGAAAAAGTCATAAAAAATCAACCCACAAAGAAAAGCCCAGGACCAGATGGCTTCATGGTTGAATTCTACCCAGCATGTCCAATTCTCCAAAAACTCTTCCAAAACACTGAAGAGAGAAAAACACTTCCAAACTCTTTTAATGAGGCCAGTGTTACCCTGATACCAAAGCCAGACAAAAACATCACAAGAAAATAAAATGCTGAGGGGGACTTAAGATGGCGCTGTGAGAACAACCCAGGATTGAAGCATTTGGTGAATCCACGGAGAGGTGAGTCAGAGCTGCATTTTCAGACTAACCTTTGTTGCCCACAGAACAAGGAAATTTCCAAGTATAAAGGAGACGCGGGACACCAGGCAGAGGCTCTGCCTGGAGAAGCCGGCAGCCGGGGTGGCGGCGGCCGGCCTGACCCAGTGCTCCCCACAGGGCGTGCTTGTCCAGGTGCCCTATTGAACTGGCAACCTGAGACTTGAGAGGGATGAACTTGAGACTGAAGGAGACTTGGACAGTGGGCCAGCCCAGGGGATTGCAGAAACACAGCGTTTGGTGTAGCGCAGTGGGACAGAAAAAACAACGATTCCAAACGCTCGCCGTGGAGACGGTCCCTGAGGCGCTCCGTGGGGAAGGGGCGTCCACCATTACCAAGGAAACCCGCCCCTACTGAGATACACGCCCACTGCTGACACAGCCTGCCATTGCCGAGGCAACCTGCTACGACAGAGAGACTCCGCCGCAGGGCGTAGCGCGTGGAGGAGACCTCAGCAGCAGGGCAGAGCCTGCAGCAACAGGGAGAACCTCACAACAGCAGGACGGAGCCTCGGCAGGCAAATAGTGTCTAGACTGCCTCCTAGCTGGGCAGGACACCTCAACAGACATCCAAAAACAAAGCCCCAACCCCCCAAGACAGAGCATTTGAGAAAAAAAAGGGTTTTTTAATGAGCTCTGTTGCAGCAGAATCAAACATAGCAGCCCAACAGCCCTGAATGAACAACAGAGCTCACAGCTCAGCAATTGAGCTCCTATAAAGTACAGACTGTCTCCTCAGGCCACTCCCTGACCCCTCTATATCCAAAAGACTGACATTTGGCAGGCATCATCCTGGGACAAAGAGAGCAGAAAAAGAAACTGGTAGCATCCTTCACAGTTCCACACCTGCTATAGGTGCACCCCAGACAAGCAGGGCCTGGAATGGACCTCAGCAGTCATACAGTGAAGGGGCTAGACTGGTAGAAGGAAAACTAAGTAACAGAAATACTACATCACCAACAATCTGGGTGTCCACTCAGAGACCCAATCGAAAAGTCAGCAACTACGCAGACGACAAGTGGAGAAATCCACAAAGATGGAAAGGAACCAGAGCAAAAAGGAGAAAAACACCCAAAACCAGAACACCTCGCCTCCTAGAAAGAACCAAAACTCCTCACCAGCAAGGGAACAAAGCTGGACGGAGAATGACTGTGATGAAATGATGAAATAAGACTTAAGAAGGTGGATAATGAGAAACATTTGTGAGCTAAAAGAACATGTATTAAATCAATGCAAAGAAACTAAGAACCTAGAAAAAAAAATATGAAAAAAGATTTGAGGAAATGATAACAAGAATGGATAACTTAGAGAGGAATATGAATGAATTAAAGGAGCTGAAAAACACAATACGAGAACTTCGCGAAGCATTCACAAGTTTCAATAGCCGAATTGACCAAGCAGAAGAAAGAATATTTGAAGTCAAAGATCAATTCAATGAAATAAAATGAGAAACCAAGATCAGAGAAAAAAGCGCAAGAAGGAATGAACAAAATCTCCAAGAAATGTGGGACTATGTGAAAAGACCTAACCTACGTTTGATAGGTGTACCAGAAGGGGATGAAGAGAATGAATCCCAGCTGGAAAATACTCTTCAGGACATCATCCAGGAAAATTTCCCCCACCTAGCAAGACAGGCCGACACTCAAATGGAGGAAATACAGAGAACACCACAAAGATATTCCACAAGAAGAGCAACCCCAAGGCACATAATCGTCAGATTCAACAAGGTTGAAATGAAGGAGAAAATACTAAGGGCAGCCAGAGAGAAAGGTCGGGTCACCCACAAAGGGAAGCCCATCAGACTCACAGCAGATCTCTCGGCAGAAACACTACAAGCCAGAAGAGAGTGGGGGCCAATATTCAACATTCTTAAAGAAAAGAACTTTCAACCCAGAATTTCATATCCAGCCAAACTGAGCTTCAGATGTGAAGGATAAATAAAATCCTTTGCGAACAAGCAAGTACTCAGAGATTTTGTCACCACCAGGCCTGCTTTACAAGAGCTCCTAAAAGAGGCACTACACATAGAAAGAAACAACCAGTACCAGCCATTCCAAAATCACACTAAATGCTAAAGAGCATCAACATAATAAAGAATCTACAACAACTAACGGGCAAAACAGCCAGCTAGCATCAAAATGGCAGTATCAAATTCACACATAACAATATTAACCCTAAATGTAAATGGACTAAATGCACCAATCAAAAGACACAGACTGGCAAATTGGATAAAAATCCAAAACCCATCAGTGTGCTGTATCCAGGAAACCCATCTCACATGCAAGGATACACAAAGGCTCAAAATAAAGGGATGGAGGAAGATTTACCAAGCAAATGGAGAGCAAAAAAAAGCAGGAGTTGCAATTCTCATCTCTGATAAAATAGACTTTAAAGCAACAAAGATCAAAAGAGACAAAGAAGGCCATTACATAATGGTAAAAGGATCGATACAACAAGAAGAGCTAACAATCCTAAGCATATATGGACCCAATGCAGGAGCACCCAGATACATAAGGCAAATTCTTAACCATTTACAAAGAGACTTAGACTCCCACACAGTAATAGTGGGAGACTTTAACACTCCACTGTCAATATTAGACAGATCAACCAGACAGAAAATCAACAAGGATATCCAGGGCTTGAACTCAGACCTGGAGCAAGCAAACCTGATAGACATTTACAGAACTCTTCACCCCAAATTCGCAGAATATACATTCTTCTCAGCACCACATCACACCTACTCTAAAATTGACCACATTATTGGAAGTAAAGCACTGCTCAGCAAATGCAAAACAACTGAAATCATAACAAACAGCCTCTCAGACCATAGTGCAATCAAGTTACAACTCAGAATTCAGAAACAAACCCAGAACTGCATAGCTTCATGGAAACTGAGCAACTGGCTCTTGAATGTTGACTGGGTAAACAATGGAATGAAGGCAAAGAAAAAGAAGTTCTTCGAAACCAATGAGAACGAAGACACAACATGCCAGAATCTCTGGGACACATTTAAAGCAGTCTCTAGAGGAAAGTACATAGCAATAAGTGCCTATATGAGGAGAATGGAGAGATCCAAAATTGACACCCTATCATCAAAATTAAAAGAGCTAGAGGAGCAAGATCAAAAAAAACTCAAAACCCAGCAGAAGACAAGAAATAACTAACATCAGAGCTGAACTGAAGGAGATCGAGACATGAAAAACCCTTCAAAAAATCAATAAATTCAAGAGCTGGTTTTTTGAAAAGATCAACAAAATAGACAGATCACTAGCCAGATTGATTAAAAAGAAAAGAGAGAACAACCAAATAGATGCAATAAAAAAATGATAAAGGGGAAATCACCACAGATTCCACAGAAATTCAAACCATCATCAGAGAATATTACAAACAACTCTATGCACATAAACTAGTAAACCTAGAAGAAATGGATAAATTCCTGGACTCCTGTGTCCTCCCAAGCCTAAACCAGGAGGAAGCTGAAACTATGAATAGACTAATAACAAGGACAGAAGTCGAGGCAGCAATTAAGAGCCTACCACACAAAAAAAGCCCAGGTCCAGACACGTTCACAGCCGAATTCTACCAGACACACAATGAGGAGCTGGTACCATTCCTTCTAAAACTATTCCAAATAATTTAAAAAGAGGGAATCCTTCCCAAATCATTTTACGAGACCAACATCATCCTGATACCAAAACCCAGCAGAGACCCAACAACAAAGAAAAAACTTCATGCCAATATCCATGATGAACATAGATGCAAAAATCTTCAATAAAATATTGGCAAGCCGATTGCAACAGCAAATCAAAAAACTTATTCATCATGATCAAGTAGGATTCATCCCGGGGATGCAAGGCTGGTTCAACATACACAAGTCTATCAACGTAATTCACCACATAAACAGAACCAAAAACAAAAAACACATGATTATCTCAATTGACGCAGAGAAGGCATTTGACAAAATTCAACAGCCCTTTATGGTAAAAACCCTGAATAAACTCGGTATCAATGGAACGTATCTCAAAGTAATAAAAGCTATTTATGACAAACCAACAGCCAATATCATACTGAATGGGCAAAAACTGGAAGCATTCCCTTTGAAATCCGGCACTAGACAAGGATGCCCTCTTTCACCACTCCTATTCAATATAGTACTGGAAGTTCTAGCCAGAGCAATCAGGCAAGAAAAAGAAATAAAGGGTATTCAAATAGGAAAGGTGGAAGCCAAATTGGCTCTATTTGCAGACAACATGATAGTATACCTAGAAGACCCCAACCCCTCAGCCCAAAAACTCCTGAAACTGATAAGCAACTTCAGCAAAGTCTCAGGATATAAAATCAATGTGCAAAAATCACAAGCATTCGTCTACACCAATAACAGACTTAAAGAAAGCCAAATCAAGAATGAACTGCCATTCACAATTGCTCCAAAAAGAATAAAATACCTTGGAATACAACTCACAAGGAACCTAAGGGACCTCTTCAAAGAGAACTACAAACCACTGCTCAACGAAATCAGAGAGGACACAAACAGATGGAGAAACATTCCATGTTCATGGTTAGGAAGAATTAATATCATGAAAATGGCTATACTGCCCAAAGTAATATACCGAATCAATGCTATCCCCATCAAGCTACCATTGACTTTCTTCACAGAACTGGAAAAAACCACCATGAACTTCATATGGAACCAAAAGAGAGCCTGCATAGCCAAATCAATTCTAAGAAAACAGAACACAGCCAGGGGCATCACACTACCGGATTTCAAACTATACTACAAGGTTACAGTAATCAAAACAGCATGGTACTGGTACCAAAACAGAGATATAGACCAATGGAACAAAACAGAGGCACCGGAGGAAACACAACATATCTACAACTATACAGTCTTTGATAAACCTGACAAAAACAAGCAATGGGGAAAGGATTCCCTATTTAACAAATGGTGTTGGGAAAACTGGCTAGCCATGTGCAGAAAGCAGAAACTGGACCCCTTCCTGACACCTTACACTAAAATTAACTCCAGATGGATTAAAGACTTAAACATAAGACCTGGCACCATAAAAACCCTAGAAGGAAATCTAGGCAAAACTATCCAGGACATAGGAGTAGGTAAGGACTTCATGAACAAAACACCAAAAGCATTGGCAGCAAAAGCCAAAATAGACACATGGGACCTAATGAAACTCCACAGCTTCTGCACGGCAAAAGAAACAGTCACTAGAGTGAATCGGCAACCAACAGAATGGGAAAAAATTTTTGCAGTCTACCCATCTGACAAAGGGCTGATATCCAGAATTTACAAAGAACTCAAGCAGATTTACAGGAAAAAAACAAACAAGCCCATTCAAAAGTGGGCAAAGGATATGAACAGACACTTTACGAAAGAAGACATATATGAATCCAACAATCATATGAAAAAATGCTCATCGGTACTGGTCATCAGAGAGATGCAAATCAAAACCACATTGAGATACCATCTCACGCCAGTTAGAATGGCGATCATTAAAAAATATGGAGACAACAGATGCTGGAGAGGATGTGGAGAAAAAGGAACACTTTTACACTGTTGGTGGGAGTGTAAATTAGTTCAACCATTGTGGAAGACAGTGTGGCGATTCCTCAAGGCCTTAGAAATAGAAATTCCATTTGACCCAGCAATCCCATTACTGGGTATATATCCAAAAGACTATAAATCGTTCTACTATAAGGACACATGTACACGAATGTTCATTGCAGCACTGTTTACAATAGCAAAGACCTGGAATTAACCCAAATGCCCATTGATGATAGACTGGATTGGAAAAATGTGGCACATATACACCATGGAATATTATGCAGCAATCAGAAATGATGAGTTTGTGTCATTTGTAGGGACATGGATGAATCTGGAGAACATCATCCTCAGCAAACTGACACAAGAACAGAAAATGAAACACCGCATATTCTCACTCATAGGCGGGTGATGAAAAATGAGAACACATGGACACAGGGAGGGGAGTACTAAACAGTGGGGTCTATTGGGGGAAAGGGGGAGGGCCAGTGGGAGGGGGAGGTGGGGCGAAATGCAAAATGTGGGTTAAGGTGAGAATGGAAGCAAAAACACTGCCATGTGTGTACCTACGCTACTGTCTTGCATGTTCTGCTCATTTACCCCAAAACCTAAAATGCAATAAAAAATTAAAAAAGAAAAAAGAAAATAAAATGCTTCTAATTTTAAACATAAAATTTCTAAAAGGTGCAGACCAACTCCTGGGCTCAGGTTCCTTCTCCCCGACTGTCTATACATCTGTCTTTCTCTCAGTGCACTCTCATCTTCATCCCTTCCTTTCTTCAATCTGGGGAACTCTCTAGATGAGATGATGACTACTTTCACTCCAGTTTAGGATTTAGAATGATTACTGCAATTTCTCTGACTGCAAAGTGTTCCTTAGAATGCCACAGAAAAGAAGGAAAGATTTAGACTCCAGGCATGAGCGGCTTTCCCTAAGGACCACCTCTTAATGACTGATCACTGCCACCTTAGATTCACCCACCCACCTGTCATCTTCTGACCAAATTATCTAAGCCCAAGAGAGGGAAAGGGAAGGAACCGTACCCCATTCTTATGTTATGAGTAACCTCGACACGCCACTTCCCACTCTTCCACCTCCACACAGCTACCACTTGCCTCCATGCTTATCCTCAAGTCAAATCAGTATCTAGGATTTAAAAAAAAACTCTTTTCTGGTGATAACTTTCAGAAAATAGCTGGGAGGCTCAATATAAAGAGAGCTTTGCGGAATCAACATCTAGGTGTCTGTAGTGACTACAGTCAATTACCCATCTATGCATCTATTGAGGGACAGGGTTTTTCTCTGTCACACAGGCTGGAGTCCAGTAGTGATCATAGCTTACAGCCGTCTTGAGTTCCTGGACTCAAGTGATCCTCTTATCTTAGCCTCCCGAGTAGCTGGGACTACAGGTGCATGACACCATTCATGGCTAATTTTTTTTATTTTAATTTATATTTTAGTAGAGATGGGGTCTTGCTATGTTGCCCAGGCTGCTCTCAAACTCCTGAGCTCAAGTGATCCTCCTGTCTTGGCCTCTCAAAATGTTGGGATTACAGGTGTGAGCCGCTATGCCCAACCTGTCAATAATAGTATAATTGTACATTTAAAAATAACTAAAAGAGTGTAATTGGATTATTTGTAACACAAAGCATAAATACTTGAGGGGATGGATTTTCCATGATGTGATTATTATGCATGGCATACCTGTACCAAAATATCTCATATATCCCACAAACATATATACCCTCTATGAAGCCACAACAATTAAAAATAAAAAAAATGATATACAGAAAAAAAAGATGTAGGTGTCTGGACCCACCTTCTAGGGTACGTTTGCATGGATCTTAGGGCTGAAGGCTGAGCCCATTTGTGGTTCATCAGACAGATGACATCCTTCTGCTCTATCCATGTTCCCAACTGTAGCTCTCCCAGGGAATTCCAAGAACCCAGGATGGAGGCTTTTGTGCTAAGATCTGTCTTTTACCTGTTTAAATTACAATACCGAATAATTATTTATATGTAAAAACTGTCAAAAGTATACTTAAATGGAACCTTTGCCGTGTGCTAAAATTACTTTTCATTATGACCTATTCATACATCATTTGAACCGAATATCTCAGCCCGGCAATGTAAAGGCGTTTTTGTTTTTGTCCTGCAGGTTAGGTCAGCCGCCGTCTGCAACAAATACAATCGGAAGGGTGAAGGTGACATGATTTACTTAAATCAGGCAATTTCTCCAGTAAAGCATTGAGGCCTCAACTCATAAAAACACTCTTTAGCAGATGAACTATACGGTTGTCCAGCATTTGTCATTTTAGGTGATTTGAAAGGAAAGAACAATTATAAAAATAAATGTAATTCTCTGTTGAAGAAAAAAATAAGTTTTTGCAGCAGGGGGTGGTTAACGTTCAGCAGATTAAAAATAGGTTTCACAGCAATTCTGCTGCTATAACATCCTACAATTAAAACTTAAGAAAAAATGGCTCTGGTGCCAAAGAAGACGGTTGTGGGAATTAGTTTGTCTGGGGATGGGGAGGCAGGTTCCCCAGGTGCATCAAAGGTTATTTTGTTTCCTGTAGGAACAGCACTGTTGCCATAAACGGTGCTGGTTTGCTTCCAACCCCCATTTCCACGCCCCCCCCCACCCTTTTCTGACCTGCTTTCAATTAGCAGGGATTATTAAACTGGAAACATTTTAAACTGCTGCTGGCTTTCGGGCCTTATGAGCTGAGGCCTTATGAGTGGAGCTAGCGGGGGCACAATAAAAGCTGATTGATTAGCGTAGAATGTACTGATAGCAACTGATGCCCAGTGTCATTTTCTGAATGTAATTCTCTTTTTCCATCGAACTGTGCATCTCCATGGGGAGTTTCACGTTGGTATCTCTCTGGCACCTTCTGCAGCCTGGAGGCTCTCAAGTTCCATCTCAACTACCTGACCTGGGTCGGTGATGTCTCTCACCTGGACCCCTAGCTAGGGTGGGTGGATCCTAGAGGCAATGCAAGGTGCTTGGGTTTTCGCACGACTGGCCTTTCTCGTTGCTGTTTAATTGTGAGGACATCAGACTAACAGCGACAATAACATCTCTGCAGAATGTAGGCCACAGAGCGCTGGTGGAGGTGGAGGTGGAGGCAGGTGGCTGCTTCTTGGAGGGTTTCAAAAATGAAAGGCATTTTCCTAAAGTATTATTATCGTCAATGACCTTGTCTTCTAGGGATCTTTCCTAAAGTTTCTTGTGTGCACATCTGATTTCTCCAACTAAATTATTTCATTTGATAGCACATACTACTTGGTTAACATTGTGCTAAAATTTTAAAGATATTTACTTTTTATGTTTAATTCTAACAACAAATCCCTGATTTGCGGGTACAATAGGTACAGTTAGCAGCCCTATTTTACAGATGAGTAAACTGAGGCCCACGAGCAGGAAAGGCCAACTTCAAAATGAGGCAGAACACTGAACCGCTATATTGCTTCTTGTATTAAACCTGTTCCTGCTCTGAGTGACGGGGGTGGAACAGATCCTCTATTCCTTCCCAGGTCATTCACTGCTTTTTAAAAGAATCCATGAATTCTTTTAATACGTGCTTATTGTGTGTGTCCAGGATCTGAGGACGGTGGTGGACCAGTCAAATCATCTACCACCTTTTGTGGGGACAGGGCTCATGCCCCAGCTCTGTTTCTGATTAGTCTGCAAGGAGGATGCAAATACCCATATTGCCAGAGAATCACTGCAATTACCATGAGGAAACCTGGCTTTTCCGCATTGCCTAATTGCTTGAGTAGCAAAGGTTGGGCAAACCGGCCTGTGTTGGGTGCACTGGAAAAAGGAGACAGGGTCTACTTTTTGATTACACAATGGGCTGCTTCCAACTCCTCCCTCTTTTCTGGCAGAAAGGGGCTGAAGTGAAGGTGGGGGTGGGTGGGTGTTGGGGAATGGCAGAAAGCGGTTTCCCTAGGGGTGGGGCCCGGGGTGAGGCCAACCACAGTTATTCCAGGATTATGACTCAAAGCACACCAACAAGAAGCATTTATTACCTCCGAAGTAGTGCTGGCTCTGTAGTGCTGAATGGAGAGGTGAGGTATTGCAGCTGTTATCTTTTGAACTAACTGCTATTGCGTGTCCCATGACCAGCCGTGGCAGGGTTTTTGTTCCCATGAATGAATGGGCTATAAATCTGTCGGAGCTGACAGTAGCAGCAGTACTAGAGAGTGTAAAGAGAAAATGTGCAGAAGAATCTTGTGGTCTTTGCTTGCCTGGAAAATGAGTCCAATAAAATGGAGGTGATCAGTGCTTATTTATAGGGCAAACTGATACATCCAGCATTGGCCGTCAGAACCTAACTTAGTGTTTTCTCATTTACAGTCACTGTGTTGTAAAGCACATCTGTGCACCAAGGGCACTCGTGGAGCTTCCAACAATTGCAGCCGTGGAAGAAGTAACGGAGACGCTTGCAGATAAAGGAGTGTTTTCCCCTCTGTTTCTAGGTTTCAGGAGCCTTTAGAGGTAGCTGTCTGGAGAGCTTTAGTGCTGAGGTTTGTAACACGCAGAAAAACCCGAGGCCGGGAACCGTTCCTTATTTACATTTCAGTTTTGAGGGTGAATGGCAGGAAATTGGATAAAATTAATCACATTTTTCAGGCCACCGAAACAATACATTTCAGCAGCCATGAATTTGGAGCTGGGTTAAGTACTGAAAACAATTTATTGCTAATTTTTCCCTTAATTGCATTCCCAAGAAGAAGGGTTTGGTGCTTACTGGGAGAATTATTATATAAAAATTATTCGTTAGCACAATGAACAGTAAATCAGAAGCTTACCTGAAACAGGGTCAGGGTTCCTCACAATTTGTCCTCACCCCCACCCAGGCTGTCTCCAGTGAGGTCTTCAGGAAAGAAAAGGATCAGGGAAAAATGCTCCCCCTGTCCCCTCACCCCTCCTCCATGACACCGTGTGCAGATTAGGTGTTGATTCAATAAGATGCCTCACCTAAAAGTGATAGTGTGAGTCACGTGTGGAAGCAGAGGGGACATAATGGAACAATCACTGCATGGCATCCCTGCCTCATTTAATTTGCTTTGAGGCTGCTAGCCATGTCAGGCTAACTGCAGTGGAGGCCATTTGACAGCCTGACCCTGTTGGTGGAGAAAGTTGAAAGATAGTGACATCATGTCAGAAGCTGCCAGGATGATGTCCACATCTGTTCCTGTCTCCCTTGGGAAAGCCACGTTCCAGGGTGAGCCTCCTTTGCAGAAAAAGAACTTGATGGGACTGGAGGTCTTGGAGCTGGCACTGGCCTTGGGGAAGATAATCACTGCAAGTCACTTTACACTATGTGGGGGGAACTTGCTCTCCTTTGGTTGTTTGATGGGCAGGCATCACTCAGATGGGGCTGGTGAGATGCCATCTTTCTGCACATGCCATATGTGTTCCTTTAGGCCTAGAGCAGGCCACGGGTGGGAATTCCCCTGCTTATATCAGTCTCCTTGGCATTGTGCAGGCAAAGGAGAGAGTGATGGATTTGCCGTTCCAAACCAGCCATGGGCAGAGCCTGTGCCCATCTGAGCGCTCCTGCTGGCTGAAATTGCAATTCTGGTAGCCATTTGTGGAAGAGCCCATGGATACCAAGTGTTTATGATGTGACAAGTATGTCTGCATCATGGATGGTGAAGTCAGTGGGAGCCATTGCGTGGAAGCTCTTCTGTCCCTTCATCTATGGTGTCTCTCATCTCAGACTAGTGATGGCTATGACGGTGGGAGGATTCCCACCCCCTCCCTGTCCCCCTCCCCCCCCACTGGTAGGGACATGCTCCCATTGCTGGCCAGGGTGGGAGAGTGGCAGGAAATGTGTGAGGGAGGGGCAGGGTATCAGGGGCACTGACCATCTTCCCAGGAAAGTGACAGGAAGGGGAAAGTATACACTTCAGAGCCAAACAAAATGGCACATTCACAGGGAACTCAGGGGTAGGATCCAAGGCAGTGCACAAGGTAAAACCAGGAAAAAAAAAAGCCACTGTTCCCTTGCCAGCCTGTTGGGAAAATATTGTATGAGAGAATGACCCTAAGTCAAACATAGCTCATTTTACTGTAGTGTCACAACAGAGTTCTGCCTCTCTGTCCAATGCTGGAATCGCCCTTGGTTTGGTGATGTGGTCATCAGGACACCTGCGAGCTGAGATCTCAATGGAAAGAAGAAAATAGTCTTCTTTTTCTTTCTTTCTTTTTTTTTTGAGACAAAGTCTTGCTCTGTCTCCCCAGGCTAGAGTGCATTGGCACAATCTCAGCTCCAGGTTCAAGTGATTCTCCTGCCTTGACTTCCTGAGTAGCTGGGATTACAGGTGCCTGTTACCACACCTGGCTAATTTTTGTATTTTTAGTAGACATGGGGTTTCCCCATGTTGGCCAGGCTGGTCTTGAACTCTTGACCTCAGTTGATCTACCCACCTTGGCCTCTCAAAGTGCTAGGATTATAGTTGTAAGCCACTTCGCCTGGCCTGAAAATCTCCATCTTCTTTTGCAGGCCACCCAAGGCAGAGGCTAACAGATGAGACTGGAGGCCACAGCATCCCCCCATCTCTCAATCTTATGACAACTAACTAGCAAGAAATTTCTGTTAAAAAATCATTATATAAAAAAGATACATGCACTTGTATGTTTATTCCAGTACTGTTCAAACTAAGTGTTCATCAACAAATGGGTAGAGAAAATGTGGTACATGTACACAATGGAATACTATCAAGCCATGAAAAAGAATGAAATCATGTCTTTTGCAGCAACATAGATGGGACTGGAGGTCATTATCTTAAGTGAGACAAGCCAGAAACAGATAACAAATATTGTGTGTTCTCACTGATATGTGGGAGCTAAATAATGTATACACTTGGATGTAGAGTGTGGAATGGTAGATGATGGAGACTCAGAAGCGGGTGGGGTGGATGGGAGGTGGATGGTGAGAAATTAATCATTGAATACAATGTCTGTTATTTAGGTGATGGATCCTCTAAAGCTGACTTCACCACTGTACAATCTATGCATGTAACATGATTGCACTTGTATCCCACGCATTTATACAAATAAAAAAGATTATTGTAAAAAATAAAGCTAGATATATAACCCCCCAAAAAGAAATTTCTGTAAATGAAACCTGCATCCAAGCTGAGTCTATAGCTAACTTTCTGGCATGCCAAGGAGACTTTCTCACACCTCTCACTTCCTCTTTATTCCTTTCCCTATTCCTGACCTCTAATTCCTCAGAAACGTGGCACCTTGTCTGGGGTTTGTTGATATGAGCTAAGTGGCCAAAGTGTGGGCAACTGAGGGCAAACATCAAAAATAAGGAACTGAACTAAAAAGATGAATCTGCTCATGTATGTTCACTGTGGTGCTATTCACAATAGCAGTGACATAGAACCAGCCCAGGTGCCCATCTGCAGTGGACTGGATAAAGCAAATGTGGTACATTTACACCACACAGTCATAAAAAAGAATGAAATCCTGTCCTTTACAGCAACATGGATGTAGGTCGAGGCCATTATTCTAAGTAAATTAACACAGAAACAGAAAGCAACTACTGCATATTTTCACATGTAAGTGGGAGCTGAACATTGGGTACTCATGGACACAAAGATGGAAAACAGACAACTGTGGATTACTAGTGGGGAGTGAAGGAGTAAAGGCTGAAAAACTACCTATTGGGTACTATGCTCACTACCTGGGTGACATAATCACTTGTACCCCAAACCTCAGCATCATACAGTATACCCATGTAACAAATCTGCACATGTACTCCCTTGGATCTGAAGAAGAGGAAGAGGAAGAAGGAGGAGGTGGAGGAGGAGAAGAACTGAGCCCATAGACCTTGGGTGAGGAGCAAGGGAGGAGCAGCCTTGATTCCTTGTCTTCAGGAGAAGGCTGAGCCAGAAGCAGAAGCCAGAATGAATTCTTGCAGAGCTGGAGGTAGCATGTGGTTTGCGGTAAGTCATTCCGACAGCAAGTGCTGTGGGGGGTTCAGAGCCTGTAAAGAACAAAAGCAAAACATTGCTTTTTGAATATAAGAGTAATACAAATCTAGTTTTGAACATTTGGAAATACAGGGAAGTTTCAAGCAGAAAATAAAAACTGCCTGTAATCCCGCTATCCAGAGATAAACCTTGTTAGATTTTTATGCATTTCTTTACAGGCCTGTGGGCATTTAGATGTCTTATTATTTTTTCAAAATTGGGATTCAACTCTACATATAGTTTTTATATCTTGTCCTTTTTTTTCCCTCCCACTTAACATATTGTAAACATTTTTTCTATGTCCTTGATGGTTTTCATATTTTTTCTGGTTCAATTTAAGAATTCACTGAGTTGCATTTTATAGATGTATTAAATAAAATTTACAGGAGGCTACTGTTTTCGACTAAGCTTCTGCACTAGGCTTCAACAGACCAGATTAAAAATCAAAATGGAGTTCCCCATGCTAGCGTGCTGTTATGGAAACACCAGAGGTTCTGCTTTGGGCCTGCTTCTCACCACACAGAAAGCCAATTACTGAGACAACAATTAATGCCAAGGGAGAGGCTTTAATTGGGTGCTGCAGTCGTGGAGATGGGAGGGTCAGTCTCAAATCTCTCTCCCTGGCTGTCTAAAATTAGGGGTTTATACAGCAGGGAAGAAATGTAACATGTGTTAGAAAACAGGAACTAGGGAATGGTGAGGAAACAATCATGATGAGCGAGGGGTCGGGTCTGGCATCTCCTTGTCTGGATGTGGTGATCTGGTCAGTTTCAGTTCTTTCATACTTTTTGAGAGGTCTGGGAGTATTTTCCTGAGGAGGGAATTCAGATAAAACAAATGACCAGCAATACCATTTGACCCAGCAATCCCATGACTGGGTATTAACCCAAAGGAATAGAAATCATTCTATTACAAACATACATGCATGTGTATATTCATTGCAGCACTATTCACAATAGCAAAGATGCAAAACCCACCCAAACGCCCATCAGTAATAGACCAGATAAAGAAAACGTGGTACATATACACCATGCAGTTATAAAAAGGAATAAGATCATGTCCTTTGCAGGGCCATGGATGAAGCTGAAAGTCATCATCCTCAGCAAACTAACACAGGAAAAGAAAGCAAAACACTGCATGTTCTCACCTATGAGAGGGAGCTGAACAATGAGAACATATGGACAAAGGGAGGGGAACAGCACATGCCAGGGCCTGTCTGGGAGTGAGGGGAGGGAGAGCATCAGGAAAAATATCTAAGGCACGTGGGGCTTAGTACCTAGGTGATGGGTTGGTAGGTGCTGCAAACACCATGGCACACATTTACTTATGTAACAAATGGACACGTTCTGCACATGTATCCTTGAACATAAAGTAAAATAAAATTTTTAAAACACAACAAAACAAAACAAAAAACAAATGCAAGTTTCAAGCTTTAAGAGCAGAAGAGTTAGTATCTATGTTTATCTGAAAGGACTGTCTATGGAACTGTTGGATCTGTTTCAGTTCCCCGTCACCAGAACTAGACTCAGTTCTTATCTGACCTTCTCAGAAATCGGGAGAGAGATAACAGCCACTTTCCCAAACAGGTCTGTTTCAGTCCTCAGCCCGCATGATAATGAAGTTCTCTGTTTTAATCCTCACACAAAAAAAGGAAGCCTGAAGTAATCTGATGTGAAGAAATCCATTATTTTTCTATTTTTCTGTCTAAAAGTAATGAATCCTGTTTTTGTTCGTCATTTCTGCTTTCTTCAGCCTTCTCTGTCTATAAAACCAAATTCTGCAGGGCTCACTGGATTACTCATCCTGTGTTTTAAAACAAAGTGTTGCCTGATTCTGGAATTGCAAATAAAGCCAACTGAGAGCTTTAAACTCGTTTGTTGGGAAAACTGGCTAGCCATGTGCAGAAAGCAGAAACTGGACCCCTTCCTGACACCTTACACTAAAATTAACTCCAGATGGATTAAAGACTTAAACATAAGACCTGGCACCATAAAAACCCTAGAAGGAAATCTAGGCAAAACTATCCAGGACATAGGAGTAGGCAAGGACTTCATGAACAAAACACCAAAAGCATTGGCAGCAAAAGCCAAAATAGACAAATGGGACCTAATGAAACTCCACAGCTTCTGCACGGCAAAGGAAACAGTCACTAGAGTGGATCGGCAACCAACAGAATGGGAAAAAATTTTTGCAGTTTACCCATCTCACAAAGGGCTGATATCCAGAATTTACAAGGAACTCAAACAGATTTACAAGAAAAAATCAAACAAGCCCATTCAAAAGTGGGCAAAGGATATGAACCGACACTTTATGAAAGAAGACATATATGAGGTCAACAATCATATGAAAAAATGCTCATCGTCTCTGGTCATCAGAGAGATGCAAATCAAAACCACATTGCGATACCATCTCACGCCAGTTAGAATGGCGATCATTAAAAAATCTGGAGACAACAGATGCTGGAGAGGATGTGGAGAAAAAGGAACACTTTTCCACTGTTGGTGGGAGTGTAAATTAGTCCAACCATTGTGGAAGACAGTGTGGCGATTCCTGAAGGCCTTAGAAATAGAAATTCCGTTTGACCCAGCAATCCCATTACTGGGTATATACCCAAAGGACTATAAATCATTCTACTATAAGGACACATGCACACGAATGTTTATTGCAGCACTGTTTACAATAGCAAAGACCTGGAATCAACCCAAATGCCCATTGATGTTAGACTGGATTGGGAAAATGTGGCACATATACACCATGGAATATTATGCAGCAATCAGAAATGATGAGTTCGTGTCGTTTGTAGGGACAGGGATGAATCTGGAGAACATCATTCTCAGCAAACTGACACAAGAACAGAAAATGAAACACCGCATATTCTCACTCATAGGCGGGTGATGAAAAATGAGAACACATGTACACAGAAAGGGGAGTACTAAACACTGGGGTCTATTGGGGGGAAAAGTGGAGGGCCAGTGGGAGGGGGAGGTGGGGAGGGATAACCTGGGGTGAAATGCCAAATGTGGGTGAAGTGATGAAAGCAAACAGAACACACTGCCATGTGTGTACCTCTGCAACTGTATTGCATCCTCTGCACATGTACCCCAAAACCTAAAATGCAATAAATAAAAATAAGAAAAAATAAATAAATAAATAAATAAAATAAAGCCATGCCCTCCAGATTGGCTTCTAGGGACCCTTCTGCTCCCAGGACTGGAGATCTTGGTTTTTGCAGTCAATTTATGGCTACTTATGAACCAATAACAAGATGTTGGACAGCTGACCCTACAACTTGGTTGTAGCTTCTCTCTGTGAATTTCATGTGACAATTTTCCAAGAAGTACCTCTCACATTGAATTATTCATGGAAATTACACAGAGAAACAGTGTGTGTGTATATATGTGTGTGTCTATATATATGTGTGTTCAGTGCAAATATCAAATTAGTGCAAACCATCTTCATTGGAAAATTAAAATAAACAACACACAAAAACCCAAAACCCTTAAAATGAAATAAAATGTAAGGAATAGGGCATTTTCTACTTCAAGGAATTCCTATTGGTGATTAGGTTTCTGCATCTCCCAAGAGGCAACCAGTAGAGATTTGGGGCTGAAGTTTGCCTTCAGACTTCATCACCTTTCCTTTCCCCTTTCCCTTTTCCCCTTTTTCTTTCCTTTCCTCCCTGCCCCTTTTTTAGAGGGTAGACAGAGTCTCACTATGTTGCCCAGGCTGGCCTCAGACTCCTAGGTTCAAGCGACCCTCTTGCCTTGGGCTCCCAAAGTGCTGACATTGCTGACATAAGCCACTGCACCCGACTGCTTTTTGTGTTTTGCCTCATTCAATGGAAAGACCAATGCTGTCTGCAGTGCTGGCATTGCCGTCATCCTCAGTGTTATTACCTATTCTCATCATCTCATTGCCTCCTCCAAATTGGTTCCTCTTCTCCATGTGGATGCCCACCACCCAGGCATCCCATGAAGAAAATAAGTTGAGAGGTCACTCCTGTCCCTTCCTACCCATCCCACTCACCATTTCCAGCCACTCTTGAAGGCCAGCTCTTCATACCTCCTACCCCACCCCTCCTCTCTGCAGACTTGGGTCCAGCTGTCTTCCATGCATGGGCTAAGCTCTGTCTGCCCCAGACAATCCCACCTGCCACCTGCATGCACTGCCTCTGTCCACCTGCTCATTTTGTCAGAATGCCTTTGCCACCTCTGTGTCTGCTAAATCCCAGGTCTCAAAGTGCTGCCTCCTCCAGGAAGCCTTCCTCATTTGCTCCTCTACCACCATACACTTTATTTTTGTGTCTGCCACAGATCTCCTCACTGCCTTTTGTAGCAGTGCAAGGTCCTTCCAGGTGGGGGGCACCCCTATTACTGGAGCTCAGTGCACAAAACGGAGTGCATTGATTATAGCAGTGCCACTAATGCTAACTACCATTCTGGGGGACCAGAGGATGTAGCAGAGTAAAGATTCCAACCCGGGCTGGCTCCTTCAGAGCCTGGCTATGGTAGACCACTGGGAGCGGGCTCTCAGCTTAGTGGCCACAGTGGAGAAGACAAATTACCTGCCTCCTGAAAACTTACTCTTGCCTCCTGAAGATGCACTTTTGGTTAAGACCAGGGAGCCAGGATGCTGGTCTCATTGCAAAGGGACTCCAGGAGATCTGGGCCTTACCCCTTTGAAAATTCTACTTCCCCAGGAAGCAGAGTTTTCCTGGCTTCCAGGTGACCTGGTGAGGCCCAGGAAAGCATCCTTTGAATGTCCTATTCTAAGGGACTACAACAGCATACATATCCAGCTGTTTCATTTTTTTTAATGTCCTCTTATTAATGTTGTATGTAATAGAAATCAGTGCCCCTTGGAACAGTGCATCTGAACGCCCCTTAGAACCTTCCATTGACTACTGAGCACATGAGTAGGTATGTGACATGAACTGGCCACTTTTTTCTAAACAGGGTCTCACTTTGTCAACTAAGCTGGAGTGCAATTATGCAATCATAGCTCACTGCAGCTTTACCCTCCTGGGCTCAGAGATCCCAGGTAGTCCTCAGCTTCCTGAGTAGCCAAGACAACAGGCTGCATCACCAACACCCAGCTAATTTTAAACATTTTTTGAAGAGTTAGGGTCCTTCTCTGTAATGCAGGCTGGAGTACAGTGGCACGATCAGTTTACTGAATCCTCAGACTCAAAAGATCCTCCTGTCTCAGCCTCCTGAGAATTTGGGACTACAGCCATGAGCTACCACCATATCTGGGTATTTTCTTTTCTTTTTTTTTTTTTTTTTTTTTTGAGAGACAATGCTCCTGTGTTGTCCAGGCTGGTCTTGAACTCCTGGCCTCAAGGGATGTTCCCACCCTTAAGGGATCTTTCCACCTTGGTCTCCCAAAGTGCTGAGATTACAGGTGTAAGCCACAACATCCTGTCCCAAATGGCCATTTTTGTTCCCATATAGATGGGACATTCAGTCCAGGGTACAGGGTGTAGGTGGGGAAGTACAGGGGCATGTGAAGGGTAGGAATGGAATGGCCAAAGTGTAGATGGCGGCAGTGACTGTCAGCCCTCCCTGCAAACCTTCCATCTTACGGAGTGACTGGGCACGAATGCCTCCACATCTTCCACTTCCCTCTCCAGGTCCTCCCCAGCCCTGCTCAGCAGTGACTGCTGGTGCTTTGCGTCTGGAACTCCGGTGGCCAGAGGGAGAGGTGAAAGGTGAGACGTAGCCCCCTCTCTCCTCTTACCTTTGTAGACACACCACATTTCCCCCTTTTAAAAAATTTCCCTTTTAATAACCGTACTTAGGTGTTTTTTAGACCCCATAGTGTTTGCAACAACTGTTATGGCTCTATTATGATAATACTAGAAAGTTACATCATGAAATAAATGCATTTTAAGGTTTTTCCCTGGCAACATAATGTAAGGATCATTCTGTGTGTTGGTACTAAAGAATCAAAAACAGTTTAGTGAGTGGATGTGAACACTGTTTCTTGTCATCCAGTTAATGGATCTACTGTAGTATTTGTGTTCCTTCCAGCCTGGCTCCCGTATATCAGCGAAAAATTATGTTTTTTTCCTCGGTGCTACAACGTCCGTCATCTTTATAGTCAACACATTCCCCTTCAAGTCGCGCGGTGTAAAATGCCTACCATTTCTCGGCCCCTTTCCCTCCCCGTCATTTACCTGGTTCTCAGCAATTGAGGGTCAGTGCTTCCTCTTATTAATGGTCTGTGTAATAGAAATCAGCGCGCCCATGTTAGTCATGTGGAAGCCTGAGCAAACAGCGGCTGTTAGTGTGCAAAGGGCAGACAGGAAGCCTAGCTTTATTTTTTAATCCTCTTTGTTTACTGGATCTCTGCAGTCAATTACAGCCCCTCTTTGCATTTAAAGCAAGCTGTCTGACTCCTGGAAGCCAGAACTGGCTGCGGACACTTGCAGTTAAACCCAGGAGAACTAGGATGCTGGAAGGGACTCCCAGAGACCTGGCTTTGCCTCTCTGAAAATTCTACTCTCCCAGTCAGCAAAGTCTTCCTGGCTTTCAGGTGACCTGGCAAGGAGCAGGAGAGCATCCTTCAAAGGGGCATAAGCTCTCCAACTCACATGAGTTTAGGGTCACCAGGAAGCATGGCTTGCTATGGCCAACTATTACCCCACTGGCCCTCTAGAAACTTCCATATCATGTCCTAATCTGTAGTCATGCTTCACCCCAGAGTTGCAAACCAGATGCCTGTAGGGGCCAGGCAGGTAGTGCCATCAATGGCATGGGCTACAGAAGGCCACTGACCGCTGCTCTGCCAGGTGGGAGTGCAGCCACAACTGCCTAGATGTGGTGGTACAGGCTTAAGAGCAAAACCTTTTGATTTTTGAATGTTAGGTAATTAAAGTAAAAAATAATTTGTGCATGTCAGACCAAGCCAGGCCACAGAGAGACAGTCACTTTCTAGTGGCTAACCTCTTCCACATCTGGCCTTGCTGTGTGACCTCATTCATGGCTTTGGAGGAGGGGATGGAGGCAGGGTGGAAATTGCTTGGGTGCTGTGTTGGTCCATTTTGTGTTGCAATACAGCAATACCTAAGGCAGGGTAACTTATCAATAAGAGATTTATTTGGCTCACAGTTCTGCAGGCTGTACAAGCATGGTGCCCACATCTGCTTGGGTTCTGATGAGACCTCAGGAAACTTCCAGTTATGAGGTAAAGCAGATAGGGAGTAGAAGTGTTACATGGTGAGAAAGATAGAGAGAAAAAGAGGTGCAAATTTTCTTTTAATAACTAGGTCTTGTATGGGCTAACATTGTGAGAACACACTCATTACCATGGGGAGGGCACTAAGGATTCATGAAAAATCCACCCCCATAGCCCAAACACCTCCCACCAGGCCCCACCTCCAATACTGGGGTTCACATTTCAACATGAGATTTGGAGGGGACAAATATCCAAACCATATCAGGTGCCCTCTCATCTAGCCTTCTTTGAACAGGTCCTCAAGGGTGTTGGAGCAGTCAGGGCTGAGCAGCATGAAACATCCCTGTTGCCAAGGTGTGGCCCCCGTGACAGCAGTGCCTCCTGGGAGGATGAGCAAGTCTTACCTAAGCATTCTTTCCTGTGCCACCCTCTAAAGAGCACAGCTCCTTGCAAACCTTCTGCCACAGTGGCATCTTAGATCCAGCCTTTGCTGTGGTCTTCAGGGGATGTCAGAGCCTGGGTGAGTGCTGGGCAAGAGACATTTGGAAGCTCAGAGTGGAGGCATTTGGAGTGGGGGGACTCGCCTAACATTCTCAAAGCAATGCTGCCTGGTTTGGGGCTGTGGTTTGGTCTTTTGTCTTTTCTCGACTCTTTGATCTCATGGGTCTCTTTTCCATCACGTTCTGAGATCTTCTTATGCAGCATTACACCCTAGGTTCTGCACCTGCAGGTATTTGATTGAAATGGCTACTTTCCTAGGGAAGGGTGCACTGATGAGTTGCTAGCATTAGACAGAAAGAGAGAGAGAGAGAGAGGCAGAAAAGAGATCAGCCCTCCCAAGCAAGTCTATAGAGCAAGCTGGCAGCTCATTTCCAAGGTGAAGGTGTCATATGCCCATGGAAAGGAAGGCAGGGTGGAGACCTTGGTATTCAGGATTCAGGGAAGAGCCCATGAAGCCACCATCCCATTTGATTCAAGGGGATGCAGGCACACATGACCTATTTCCAAGGTGATGTCTTCCTACAGAGAGGCGGCTGCAGTGTGCTGGGGCAATGGCTCATGGACTCACCAGAGCCATCTCGGAGGCACCTGATGTCCCTGCTCCAGGGCTGCAAAGGTGGATTCTGCTGCTCTCAGCTTTCTTGGAGTTGACCTGGACAAGTGGGCCTGTGGGCACTGGGATGGAGGCTGAGAATGTCAGGGCATCAGGCCTCTGTGGGAGAGTGGCTGTTGCCCAGAGGTGCACATGGGCACCGGAAGGGCAGGGTCAGCATGTGTGGGCAGTGGCAGTCTCCTGGTGACTGTTCGAGCCCTAGTGCTGAGCTCAGTCTGCTTTGTCCTGAGCTTCTCATGTCCCAGAACATGGTGGGGCCTCTGCCTCCAAAGGTGACATAAGTGGCTGCATGGCAAGGCTGTGCCCATTGGCTCTCTGGGTTCTGCTCAGGTGTCAACCCTTAGTGGCTGATGACAGCATGGGGACCTGGCCTAATGGCTTTCTCCAGAACACTGAGCAGCATTGCTGTGGGTTGGACTTCCCATTATCAGTTCCCAGTGCAATCAGGAGTGGACACGCAGAGTGGGTTTTCACATTGGGAGCCCTGGTGCTTCCGCCGCTAACTGGGCCAGCGGATGACATTGTTGAGTGGCTTGGAGCTCACACCAGATGCTCTTCCATTTCTGTATTCTTGAATTTGGTAAGATTCGTTGGATAAGGCCCTGTGAGGTCCTCTCCCTGCCTTCCGGACCCCTGCTCTCCAGCATGTTCTCAGGGTATCATGGACTTTACTATAAGAGGACAGGAGTCAGTGAAGAAGGACCCATCCTTCATTCCTCCCTCCCTGAGTCCCAGCAGTCCTGATCTACTCAGGAATACTGCACAGGTTGAGCGTCCCTAATCTGAAAATTCAAAAGCTTAAATGCTTTGATGTCCAAAACTTTCTGTGCCTGGATATAATGTCACAAGAAAAAATTCCACACCTGACCTCATGTGACAGATCGCAGTCAAAACTTTGTTTCATGGCTGGGCACAGTGGCTCAAGCCTGTAATCCCAGCACTTTGGGAGGCTGAAGCAGGCAGATCACCTGAGGTCAGGAGTTTGAGACCAGCCTGACCAATATGGTAAAAATAAAATATGCCCAGTCTCTACTAAAAATAAAAAATTAGCCAGGTGTTGTGGTTCATGCCTCAGCTGCTCAGTGGGCTGAGGCAGGAGACTCACTTGAGCCTGGGAGGCAGAGATTGCAGCAAGCTGAGATCCTGGCACTGCACTCCAGCCTGGGTGACACAGAGTGAGACTCTGTCTCAAAAAAAGAAACAGAAACCAAAAAAAAAACTAAAAAAACACTTTGTTTCATGCACACAGTTATTAAAAATGTTGTAGGCTGGGTGCAGGGGCTCACACCTGTAATCCTAGCACTTTGGGCAGCTAGGGTGGAAGGATTGCTTGAGACTAGGAGTTTGAGACCAGCCTGGGTGACAGAGCAAGACCTTGCTCTAAAAACAAAACAGCAACAAAAATGTATAAAATTACCTTCATGTCTATATGAAATGTAAATTAATTTTGTATTTAGGCTTGGGTTTTATCCCCATGGTATTTCATCAAGTATATGCAAATATTCTCAAATCAGAAAAAAATCCCAAATCTTAAATGCTTCTGATCCCAAGCATTTTGCATAAGGAATACTCAACCTGTATTTCCACCTAAATGGTGACAGAAGAGCCGGTGGGGACAGACCCGCTTTAGAAGACCGGCCTTTGCTGAGATCTGCTGGACTGGGGTGGGTACCACCTGTGATCGTTGTGACATTTGCCTGCAGGAACTCAAGAGGATGCAGTTCTATCCCCAAATCCTGGCCTACCCAATGGTGAGCACTGGACAAGAGATATTTGGAAGTTCAGAAAGGAGGGATTTAGGGAATCCCTCACAACATTCTGAGCATCCCCAGAATTCCTGAAGAAGAGGTACTCCTGAGCATGGGACTGTGAACCAAGCGTCCTTTCTCTCTCTCTCTCTCTCTCTCTCTCTCTCTCTCTCTCTCTCTCTCTCTCTCTCTCTTGCTTTTTTGAGACAGGGTCTTACTCTGTCATCTCAGTTGGAGTTCAGTGGTGTGTTCATAGCTCACTGTGGCCTTAATCTCCTGGGCTCAAGCAATCTTCCCACCTCTGCATCCCGAGTAGCAGGGACTACAGACATGTGCCACTATGCCTGGGTAATGTTTTTCTTTTTTTTTTGAGATGGTGTCTTGCTCTGTTGCCCAAGCTGGAGTGCAGTGGCATGATCTCGGCTCACTGCAACCTCTGTCTTCTGGGTGTAAGCGATTCTCCTGTCTCAGCTTCTTGAGTAGCTGGAACTATAGGTGCGTGCCACCATGGCTGGCTAATTTTTGTATTTTTAGTAGAGATGGGGTTTCATTATGTTAGCCAGGCTGGTCTTGATCTCCTGACCTTGTGTTATGCCTGCCCCAGCCTCCCAAAGTGCTGGGATTACAGGTGTGAGCCACCATGCCCAGCCTCTGGGTAATTTTTAAATTCTTTTTGTAGAGATGGAGTCTATGTTGCCCAGGTTGGTCTCAAACTCCTGAGCTTAAGCAGTCCTCCTGCTTCAGCCTCCCAAAGTGCTGGAACCACAGGTAAGGGCCACATGCCCAGCAAGTGTCCTGTTTTTAAAACTTATTATTTTTTCTTTCTCCTTCCTGCCCATTCCTGGTTTTGACTCTAATAATGATACAATAGTCTTTGTTCTCCTTCTTTCTGCCAGGCACCCCTTACATGACGATTCCCTTATTTAATTTTTGTGTTTGGAAGTTACGGAGACTAAATCTTAAAACAATTCAAGCCACTATGGAATTCTCCCCACCTGGAGATTACTTCAAGGCTGCAGTTAATTTGCAACCTAATTCTACCTGAGATGGTGCCAGTTCATTCACCAGATGAGGCAACCACTCAAGACAGTCATCGAAACAAGTCACATAGACCAGCATCCCCAATCACTCCTACATGCCCTACATACCAAACTCCCCTTTTAAAGTTCTTACCCTCGACCAAAAAGCTGAAGCATTGTCTTTAGGCATGCGCCTGGTTGCTTCCCCTCTGCTAGCTTTGGAAATAAAGTCACTTTCCTTCCACCATACCTCATTCTTATTATTTGACTTTGCAAGTGGTGAGTGGCTGAACCTGCATTTAGTTACAGGATCTTTGTTTTGGTTTCTTGTCCTTGCTTGAGTCTATGATCTTATGGCTCTCCTTCTCCACTGTATTCTGAGATCCTTAAGAGCAGGAACTAACACTTCAGCTTTATTCGTTTCCCTGTCACTCTCTGACTTTCTCCTCCATCTTTCTTTTCCCCGCCCACCGGCCCACCCACCCTCCTCATCCGCGCTTCTCATCCTTAGTTGAAAGCAGAAACGGCTGCTGATGCTCCTCCTGCTTCAGCAATGCAGACATGCAATGTGGCTCTTGGCGAGGATCCGGTGTCCAGATGAAGCCGTAGGGAGACTCTGGGTGGGAGAGAGGAGGAATAACCCTCACACCTGGGCCCTGCATGAGAGGAGATTTGCCGTCTGTCCTTGGAGGATTGCACGTCACATGTTTGGCTGGCCCAGACTGATTCTTTGGTCTATGCCTCTCCAGAACAGAAGCATCTCTTGGTCCCTTCAAGGCCCTGCTTAGCTGAGTGAGGCTTCAGTCAGTGCCACTCTGTCTCTGCTACATCTCCTGCATGTGGGGTGAGTGGCCGCTCTTTTAAAATTGAGCTGAGTGGAAAGCTTCATTCTTGGTGATTTTTCTGCTGAGGCTTCCTCCCAGCCAAGGAGGGGCCTCCAAAAAGGGAAGGCCTAATTATTTCATTATCCTATGAGGGCCCTCTGAACGCCCAACAGGGACAATCAAGGCATCCCTACAAGGCAGGCTTCCAAAGAGAACAGGACTTGAGGTCACTCAGGTGTGGTGAGAGCTCAGCTGCACTCACTAATTTAGCTGGTCTATGGTGGTGGTTTGACTCTGCCATGGCCTTGAGTCTTTCTGGAAGTGGGGTTTGGATATTTGTCCTGAAGGGGTGATGTGGTGGGGTTCTTAATTTTTTTTCTTTTAATTTTTTATTGGATTTTAGGTTTTCGGGTACATGAGCAGACCATGTAAAACAGTTGCGTAGGAACACACATGGCAGTGTGCTTTTCTTTCCTTCTCCCATTCACCCACATTTGGCATTTCTCCCCAGACTATCCCTCCCCACCTCCCCCTCCCACTGGCCCTCCCCTTTTCCCCCAATAGACCCCAGTGTTTAGTACTCCCCTTTCTCTGTCCATGTGTTCTCATTTTTCATCACCCACCTATGAGTGAGAATATGCGGTGTTTCATTTTCTGTTCTTCTGTCAGTTTGCTGAGGATGACGTTCTCCACATTCATCCATGTCCCTACAAACGACACGAACTCATCATTTCTGATTGCTGCATAATATTCCATGGTGTATATGTGCCACATTTTTTCAATCCAGTCTATTATCAATGGGCATTTGGGTTGATTCCAGGTCTTTGCTATTGTAAACAGTGCTGCAATGAACATTCGTGTACATGTGTCCTTATAGTAGAACGATTTATAGTCTTTTGGATATATACCCAGTAATGGGATTGCTGGGTCAAATGGAATTTCTATTTCTAAGGCCTTGAGGAATCGCCACACTGTCTTCCACAATGGTTGAACTAATTTACACTCCCACCAACAGTGTAAAAGTGTTCCTTTTTCTCCACATCCTCTCCAGCATCTGTTGTCTCCAGATTTTTTAATGATCGCCATTCTAACTGGCGTGAGATGGTATCGCAATGTGGTTTTGATTTGCATCTCTCTGATGACTAGTGACAATGAGCATTTTTTCATATGATTGTTGGCCTCATATATGTCTTCTTTCGTAAAGTGTCTGTTCATATCCTTTGCCCACTTTTGAATGGGCTTGTTTGTTTTTTTCCTGTAAATCCGTTTGAGTTCTTTGTAAATTCTGGATATCAGCCCTTTGTCAGATGGGTAGACTGCAAAAATTTTTTCCCATTCTGTTGGTTGCCGATCCACTCTAGTGACTGTTTCCTTTGCCGTGCAGAAGCTGTGGAGTTTCATTAGGTCCCATTTGTCTATTTTGGCTTTAGTTGCCAATGCTTTTGGTGTTTTGTTCATAAAGTCCTTGCCTACTCCTATGTCCTGGATAGTTTTGCCTAGATTTCCTTCTAGGGTTTTTATGGTGCCAGGTCTTATGTTTAAGTCTTTAATCCATCTGGAGTTAATTTTAGTGTAAGGTGTCAGGAAGGAGTCCAGTTTCTACTTTCTGCACATGGCTAGCCAGTTTTCCCAACACCATTTGCTGAACAGGGAATCCTTTCCCCCTTGCTTGTTTTTGTCCTCTCCAGGGTAGACATGTGTTCTGCTTCACCACTGCTAGGTACTGTGCCCTGTAACTGGGCTAGTCCTTGAGGCTTAAGTTTCAGCATAACGGAGAGGTTGAGGTTGTTGCCCAGCCCCACTTTTCTTGCACACCGCAGTTTCCAGAACCTTGTAGCAGACCAGCCATGGTGTGGACTGGCTTTTGGGAGTGAATAGAGGAGGTAGCAAAAGGGTCATCTGGATCAGTGACTGATGATTGGACAGAGGCAAGGTGGGCAGGTGGTGACCTGAAAGGACAGATCTTCAGATCTCCTCCAGACCTGCAGCCCCCATGGCTTGGTCCTGGGGATGCAAACAGACCCTCAAAGAACTCTTGGAGAATGCAGTGCATTGGGTATGGGGGCGTGTTATGGAGCACAAAGCACCTCATGGTGTTACAGAACCTCTCAGTTTTCCTGGGAAGTGGGCTGAGCACCCCCACTCTCAGCCCAGCATGTAACAGAAGGGAAACTGAGGCTCTCAGAGTGAAGTGGCTGGTTCACAGCCACTTAGGAGGAAACTCAGGGAGCTCACCATGCCTTCCCCTACCTCTTGGATAAACGATAGCCCATTGAGACAGGTGGGGTGTTAGGGATGGACTTTGAAACCACAGCCCCCAAAAAAAGAGGACCCTGCATGTTCCTGTGAAGCTATCCTTCCTGTAATGTGGGGCCTTCGCCAAAGACTTCTTGCTGAGTTAGAGGCAATTACATGGGGTATGGTGACCCTCGTCTCACAAAGAATGTTGGGGAAGCTGGAGCCATGATATATGGAATGTCAGGCATTGTATTTTAGACTTTGCTTTTAAAAATCTCTAGCAACCTCCCAAGGAATGATTTGACATCCTTAAGTTCAACACCGGGCACAAATACAGCTTATGGCAAAATTAACATAAATCATTAGCATTAATCATGCGGGGTTATTGATAGCCGTATGCAGACATGGATCACAATCCTGGCCAGGGATTTGGGCTGGGCGATATTTCTTCCAGCTGTGCCGGCCAGCTCTCACACATATGGTGGTGGAGTAGGCTTTCTTTCCTAATTTTCCTCCTCAGCTTGAGCTGTCAAAGACACCGCCTTTTTCCCACTCCCTTCTCTTAACGCTGAGCCGTTAATTTCATTGCATGTTTCTCTCTTTCCTATCTCTCTTTTTTAAAAACCAGATTTCTAGTCTAGGTCAGAATCCATCAATGTCTGTGGCTGTCACCCACCACGTGACCAGTGGAAGCAAAATAGCTGGGTGACAATTAGCGATGGCTGGCCTACATTGATCAGTTTCAATTTGGTAGCCTTTGCTTTTACTTACACATTCATCTGAGAAGCTGAAAACACTTTCTTTCCCCTCCCACTACATGGATAGAAAAGTTTTTTTAATCCATTTTATAGATGCAGAGACTGAGGCTTAAAAAGATTACATATTTTGTCTAAATTGATAGAGCTAGTGGAGAAGGAGTTTGAACACAGGCAGTCTAATTTTAGAGCTTGCGTTCCCTGCTTCCCTAAATCATGACAAAGCCCGCATCCCCGCATATTTTATCATGGACGTTGTTCGGCTGGAGGCCTGGGGCATAAGTAAGAAGCCCTGGACTAGGTGTTGGGAAGCCTGAGTTCTTCCATTTGCTTGCTGTGTGGCCTTGAGTAAGCCACATGCTTTCTTTAGGTCTCAGTTTATTTATCTGTCAAACAGGGGCTTGGATTGGCTTAACCCCTGAGGTCTACCCAGGTACCAGAGCAGGATGTTCTCCTAAAATGAAACTTCAGGACATTATTGGGGCATCTCCTGAGTACATGCAGGGTGAGATGAGCATTTGGGGATGCTTTAATTTCCTGTGGTGTTGTAAAACTGCACCAGGTGTCCTAGTTCTTCATTGACACCAGACTGCCAGAGACTAGACCAACAGGTATGTGCTCAGGGTCAGGATGGTCATGGTGGCAGGTGACTGACCTCATGTGGACATGATGCTCTCTTACCTGGCCCACCTGCTTGCTGGTCATTCTCTTCTCCAGCCTATGCCAGCCTTTGACCTCAGAGTATAGGGGGTGAGGTGGGGGGTGGGGTGGGTGGGGAGTGCTTCCCTTGGAGAGATCCCTGTGCAAAGTACTTAAAGAACCTTTAAGGGAAAACAATCTATTTTAATCTAATGTGAAAAACTTTGGTTTCTTGGATTCTGAACATTCTCAAGGTGGGGTTGGTTTATCAACACTCTTTTGATTAAAGTTGTGCTTCCCTTTCCACTCAGCATTAGGAGCTTCCTTGGCTGAAGGGAGCTGAATTCTAAGGCATCTTGAAAACTTCTTCCAGGGAATGGGCACGTTTTCCATTCCCGAGGTGGGATGGAGATTTTAACTCTGGAGAGGCCTCTGTGCAGGCTGTTTCTCACCCCCCATTACCCATTTACCAGCCTTCCCTGCCCCTCCCCCTGTCCCAGGAGGCTGGTCCTGCACACTGCCCATGCTGGCCAGTGCCAGTTAGATTTGCCCATTCGGAAGCTGTAAAAGGGAATCAGAGAACAAGACGGGTGTGCTGTCTCAAGCTCCCTCTCTGCTTTGAGGTCAGGTGTCTGGTAGAACTTCAGCTCCTGTCACAGAGGCCGTCCTCTCAGTTTCCTGGGATGGCTCATGGGGCTCTGGGAACACTATGTTGTCTCTGGGCCATTTGGGTGCTCTGGTCTGTCGCTGGCTCCATCGAGATCAATTCTCTTTCCTGCCTTGTGTGGTCTCTCTAGTTGGGTATATACTAATAATCCTATTGATAAGAGACAAGTAAGGTAAATGGCTATCACTAAAAGGTCAAAAATAGCAAGTGCTGGCAAGGCTGTGGAGAAAGGGGAACTTTTATTCGCTGCTGATGGGAGTGTGAATTAGTTCAACCATTGTGTGATACAGCATGACAATTCCTCAAAGACCTAAAACCAGAACTACCATTCAACCCAGCAATCCTTTTGCTAGATATATACCCAAGGAAATACAAATTGTTCTACCATAAAGACACATGCATGCATTTATCGCAGCACTATTCACAGTAGCAAAGACAAGGTGTCAACCTACATGCCCATTGATGGTAACCTGGATAAAGAAAATGTGGCACATATACACCATGGAATACTACCCAGTCATATAAAAGAATGAGATAGTGTCCTTTTCAGGAGCACGGATGGAGCTGGAGGCCATTATCCTTAACAAACCAATGCAGGAACAGAAACCTGAATGCTGCATGTTCTTACTTATAAGTGGGAGCTAAATGATGAGAACACTTGGGCATATGGAGGGGAACAACACACACTGGGGCCTATCAGAAGGAGGAGGGTGGGAGGAGGGAGAGAATCAGAAAAAATAACTAATGGGTACTAAGCTTAATAATCTGAGTGAGAATAATCTGTATAACAACCCCACCATGACACAAGTTTATCTTTATAACAAACCTGCACATGTACCCCTGAACCTAAAATAAGAGTTAAATTAATAAAAGGAGACAGGTGGAATAAGGGTGTTCCCAAGGCTGGTTAGGAAGCTAAACCCCAGGGAGGTGCTGATGGCCAGAGTCACAAAACAGTCTTATGCATGAGACTCCAAGCAGCGCCTCCTAATTCCAAATTTGATATTATTTCCACAGTTCTTCTCGCTGAACGATTGCACTTACCAAAAACTTTTTGTTCACAAAAGGAAGGCTTTCTTAAATGTTTAGCTTGGCAAATACAAGCAAACCTGCCATATAATTCACAAATTTTCCAATTGTTTCCAGGACCATAGGCAATAGCCCTCATTCAGCCTTAGATGATAACCTATAAATTTTAAGGAATATTAATGACACTGAGATACATAGGGAGATGGTTATTTATCCTGTTGACCAACATGAAAATATAAAGCAAATGATTGCAAAAGGCAAGCAGAATGTGTATTTACATGTTATGATATATGCAGGGGTAAAATGAGTGGTACTAATGTATTTTTAATTTGAGCATATTTATTACTTGTGAAAGTGAAGACTAATTATGCTGTCTCCATTTTGGTATTATAGGAGAGGTTCAAATGCAAGCTCAACCCCCACCCCCTCCACCCCTTACATTGCTTCCAGCATGGCAGATCGCGTCTCTGGCGGGGTGGGTGCTGGAACGGGTTTCTGGAAGGAGACTTGAAGGAAAAAAGGGAGGCAGATTTAGCTTCTCTTGTCACCTTCTCCTCAAATTGCCCATCCAGTTCTGTGCATAATTGCGACTTCCTCCTGCAACTTCTCAGTCTTGTATCTGAGGCCATAATTCAATTCCTTCTCAGTGGACGTCGGAGGGGGCAACCCACCAAGAGATGCACATTAGGTGTGGCGAATCTGTCCACCGCAGTTTTAAATCACTGGGCTACAGACGATGCCGCCGGAGTCCTGGGCGGTGGATGGGCTGCGTGTGGCCAGAGTTGCAGTGAATTCTAATTATAGGCTCTAACTGGCTTCCAAAGGCAGTTATGAACTTTAGCAAGAGCAAGCAGTTTTTCTTGGCGGCTGACACAGAGGCCTGACTTACAAGGAGGGGCCCTCCTGGCGGAACTCAGGGAGTGATGGAGAAGGATGAGCAGCATTCTCTTGGTGGAAGTTGTTCCCTGTCTTTAGAGGCTTCTGCTCAGCACTCCCATGGGCTGCTCCTACTCTCAGCCCTCCAGTCTTTTATATTTTATTCTTTTTTTAAAAACAATTTTACTTTAAGTTCCGGGATACACGTGCAGAACATCCAGGTTTGTTACATAGGTATACATGTGCCATGGTGGTTTGCTACAACTCTCAACCCATAATCTAGGTTTTAAGCTCCACATGCATTAGGTATCTGTCCAAGTGCTCTCCCTCTCTTTGCCCCCCAACTCCCACAGGCCCCAGTGTGTGATGTTCCCCTCTCTATGTCCATGTGTCCTCATTGTTCAGCTCCCACTTATCAATGAGAACATGTGGTGTTTGGTTTTCTGTTCCTGTGTTTGTTTGCTGGGAATGATGGCTTTCAGTTCCATACAGGTCCCTGCAAAGGATATAAACTCATTCCTTATTATGGCTGCATAGTATTTTATGGTGTATATGTGCCACATTTTTTAAATTGCATTTTAGGTTTTGGAGTACATGTGCAGAACATGCAAGATAGTTGCATAGGTACACACATGGCAGTGTGTTTTGCTGCCTTCCTCCCCTTCACCCACATTTGGCATTTCTCCCCATGCTAACCCGCCCCAGCTCCCCCCACCGCTGTCCCTCCCCTATTCCCCCCAATAGACCCCAGTGTGTAGTACTCCCTTCCCTGGGTCCCTGTGTTCTCATTTATCCTCACCCGTCTATGAGTGAGAATATGTGGTATTTCATTTTCTGTTCCTGTGTCAGTTTGCTGTTAATGATGTTCTCCAGATTAATCCATGTCCCTACAAACGACATGAACTCATCGTTTTTGATTGCTGCATAATATTCCATGGTGTATATGTGCCACATTTTCCCAGTCCAGTCTGCCATCAATGGGCATTTGGGTTGGTTCAAGGTCTTTGCTATTGTAAACAGTGCTGCAATGAACACTTGTGTACATGTGTCCTTATAGCAGAACGATTTATAGTGCTTTGGATATATACCCAGTAATGGGATTGCTGGGTCAAATGGAATTTCTATTTATAAGGCCTTGAGGAATCGCCACACCGTCTTCCACAATGGTTGAACTAATTTACACTCCCACCAATAGTGTAAAAGTGTTCCTATTTCTCCACATCCTCTCCAGCATCTGTTGTCTCCAGATATTTTAATGACTGCCATTCTAACTTGCGTGAGAGGGTATCTCAATGTGGTTTTGATTTGCATCTCTCTAATGACCAGTAATGATGAGCACTTTTTCATATGATTGTTGGCCTCATGTATGTCTTCTTTTGTAGTGTCTGTTCATATCCTTTGCCCCCTTTTGAATGGGCTTGTTTGTTTTTTTCCTGTAAATCTGTTTGAGTTCTTTGTAAATTCTGGATATCAGCCCTTTGTCAGATGGGTAAACTGCAAAAATTTTTCCCATTCTGTTGGTTGCCGATTCACTCTAGTGATGTTTCTTTTGCCGTGCAGAAGCTGTGGAGTTTGATTAGGTCCCATTTATCTATTTTGGCTTTTGTTGCCAATGCTTTTGGTGTTTTGTTCATGAAGTCTTTGCCTACTCCTATGTCCTGAATGGTTTTGCCTAGATTTTCTTCTAGGATTTTTATGGTGCCAGGTCTTATGTTTAAGTCTTTAATCCATCTGGAGTTAATTTTAGTGTAAGGTGTCAGGAAGGGGTCCAGTTTCTGCTTTCTGCACTTGGCTAGCCAGTTTTCCCAACATCATTTATTAAACAGGGAATCTTTTCCCCGTTGCTTGTTTTTGTCAGGTTTATCAAAGATTGTATGGTTGTAGATATGTTCTGTTGCCTCTAATGCCTCTGTTCTGTTCCATTGGTCTTTATTTCTGTTTTGGTACCAGTACCATGCTGTTTTGATTACTGTAGCCTTGTAGTATAGTTTGAAGTCCAGTAGTGTGATGCCTCCTGCTGTGTTCTTTATGCTTAGAATTGACTTGGCTATGCGGGCTCTCTTTTGGTTCAATATGAAGTTCATGGTGGTTTTTTCCAGTTCTGTGAAGAAAGTCAATGACAGCTTGATGGGGAAAGCATTGATTCTGTAAATTACTTTCGGCAGTATAGCCATTTTCACGATATTGATTCTTCCTAACCATGAACATGGAATGTTTCTCCATCTGTTTGTGTCCTCTCTTATTTCATTAAGCAGTGGTTTGTAGTTTTTCTTGAAGAGGTCGTTTACATTCCTTGTGAGTTGTATTCCTAGGTATTTTATTGTTTTTGTAGCAATTGTGAATGGCAGTTCGTTCTTGATCTGCCCCTCTTTAAGTCTGTTATTGGTGTATAGGAATGCTTGTGATTTTTGCACATTGATTTCATATCCTGAGACTTTGCTGACTTTGCTTATCAGTTTCAGGAGTTTTGGGGCTGAGACGATGGGGTCTTCTAGGTATACTATCATGTCGTCTGCAAATAGAGACAATTTGGCTTCCACCTTTCCTATTTGAATACCCTTTATTTCTTTTTCTTGCCTGATTGCTCTGGCTAGAACTTCCAGTACTATATTAAATAGGAGTGGTGAAAGAGGGCATCCTTGTCTAGTGGCGGATTTCAAAGGGAATGCTTCCAGTTTTTGCCCATTCAGTATGATATTAGCCAATTGGTTTGTCATAAATAGCTTTTATTATTTTGAGATACATGCTGACAATACCGAGTTTATTGAGGGTTTTTAGCATAAAGGGCTGTTGAATTTTGTCAAATGCCTTCTCTGCGTCAATTGAGATAATCATGTGGTTTTTGTTTTTGGTTCTGTTTATGTGGTGAATTACGTTTATAGACTTGCATATGTTGAACCAGCCTTGCATCCCCGGGATGAATCCTACTTGATCATGATGGATAAGCTTTTTGATGTGCTGTTGCAATCGGCTTGCCAGTATTTTATTGAAGATTTTTGCATCTATGTTCATCATGGATATTGGCCTGAAGTTTTCTTTTTTGTTGAGTCTCTGTTGGGTTTTGCTATCAGGATGATGTTGGTCTCATAAAATAATTTGGGAAGGATTTCCTCTTTTTGGATGATTTAGAATAGTTTCAGAAGAAATGATACCAGCTCCTCTTTTTGTGTCTGGTAAAATTTGGCTGTGAACCCTTCTGGACCCGGGCTTTTTTTGTGTGGTAGGCTCTTAATTCCTGCCTCAACTTCAGGCCTTGTTATTGGTCTATTCATAGCTTTGGCTTCCTCCTGGTTTAGGCTTAGGAGGACACAGTTGTCCAGGAATTTATCCATTTCTTCCAGGTTTACTAGTTTATGTGCATAAAATTGTTTGTAATATTCTCTGATGATGGTTTGAATTTCTGTGGAATCTGTGGTGATTTCCCCTTTATCGTTTTTTATTGCATCTATTTCATTGTTCTCTCTTTTCTCTTTTATCTGTCTGGCTAGTGGTCTGTCTATTTTGTCAATCTTTTCAAAAAACCAGCTGTTGGATTTATTGATTTTTTGGAGGGTTTTTCGTGTCTCTACCTCCTTCAGTTCTGCTCTGATCTTACTTATTTCTTGTCTTCTGCTAGGTTTTGAGTTTTTTTTTATCTTGCTCCTCTAGCTCTTTCAATTTTGACAATAGGGTGTCAATTTTGGATCTCTCCACTCTTCCATGTGGGCACTTATTGCTATATAGTTTCCTCTAGGGACTTCTTTAAATGTGTCCCAGAGATTCTGGTATGTTGTGTCTTTGTTCTCGTTGGTTTCAAAGAACTTCTTTATTTCTGCCTTCATTTCATTGTTTATCCAACCATCATTCAAGAGCCAGTTGTTCAGTTTCCATGAAGCTCTGAGTTCATGTTTCTGAGTTAGTTTCTGAAGTCTGAGTTCTAGCTTGATTGCACTATGGTCTGGGAGACTGTTTGTTATGATTTCAGTTGTTTTGCATTTTCTGAGGAGTGCTTTACTTCCAACTATGTGGTCAATTTTAGTGTAGGTGTGATGTGGTGCTGAGAAGAATGTATATTCTGTGGATTTGGGGTGGAGAGTTCTGTAAATGTCTATCAGGTTTGCTTGTTCCAGGTCTGAGTTCAAGCCCTAGATATTCTTGTAATTTTCTGTCTGGTTGATCTGTTTAATATTGACAGTAGAGTGTTAAAGTCTCCCAATATTATTGTGCGGTAGTCTAAGTCTCTTTGTAAGTCATTAAAAACTTGCCTTATATATCTGGGTGCTCCTGTATTGGGTCCATATATATTTAGGATCGCTGCCTCTTCTTGTTGTATCAGTCCTTTTACCGTTATGTAATGACCTTCTTTGTCTGTTTTGATCTTGGTTGCTTTAAAGTCTATTTTATCAGAGACGAGAATTGCAACTTTTGCTTCTTTTTTGCTCTCCATTTGCTTGGTAAATCTTCCTCCATTTCTTTATTTTAAGTTTTGTGTATCGTTGCATGTGAGATGGGTTTTCTGGATACAGCACACTGAAGGGTTTTGGTTTTTTATCCAATTTGCCAGTCTGTGTCTTTTGATTGGTGCATTTAGCCCATTTACATTTAGGGTTAATATTGTTATGTGTGGATTCGATACTGACATTTTGATGCTAGCTGGCTGTTTTGCCCGTCAGTTGATGGAGATTGTTTATTTTGTTGATGCTCTTTAGCATTTGGTATGTTTTTGGAATGGCTGGTACTGGGTGTTCCTTTCTATGTGTAGTGCCTGTTTCAGGAGCTCTTGTAGAGCAGGCCTGGTGGTGACAAAATCTCTGAGTACTTGCTTGTTCGCAGAGGATTTTATTTTTCCTTCACTTGTGAAGCTCAATTTGGCTGGATATAAAATTCTGGGTTGAAAGTTCTTTTCTTTAAGGATGTTGAATATTGGCCCGCACTCCCTTCTGGCTTGTAGAGTTTCTACCGATAGATCTGCTGTGAGTCTGATGGGCTTCTTTTTGTCAGTGACCCAACCTTTTTCTCTGGCTGCCCTTAGTATTTTCTTCTTCATTTCAACCCTGGTGAATCTGACAATTATGTGTCTTGGGGTTGCTCTTCTTGCAGAATATCTTTATCATGTTCTCTGTATTTTGTGGACTTGAATATTGGCCTGCCTTGCTATGTTGGGGAAATTTTCCTGGATAATATCCTGAAGAGTATTTTCCAGCTTGGATTCATTCTCTTCATCACATTCAGGTACACCTGTCAAACATAGATTAGATCTCTTCACAAAGTCCCACATTTCTTGGAGACTTTGTTCATTCCTTTTTGCACCTTTTTCTCTAATATTGGTTTCTCATTTTATTTCATTGAGTTGATCTTTGACTCCTGATATTTTTTTTTCTGCTTGGTTAATTCGGCTGTTGAAACTTGTGCATGTTTCGCAAAGTTCTCGCGTTGTGTTTTTTAGCTCCTTCAATTCATTCATATTCCTCTCTAAGTTGTCCATTCTTGTTATCATTTCCTTGAATCTTTTTTCAAGGTTCTTAGTTTCTTTGCATTGATTTAGAACATGTTCTTTTAGTTCACAGAAGTTTCTCATTATCCACCTCCTGAAGTCTGATTCTGCTATTTCATCACACTCATTCTCCGTCCAGCTTTGTTCCCTTGCTTGTGAGGAGTTTTGGTCCTTTGTAGGAGGCGAGGTGTTTTGGTTTCGGATGTGTTCCTTCTGTTTGCGCTGGTTTCTTTCCATCTTTGTGGATTTATCCACCTGTCATCTGAACAGCTGCGGAACAGTGAGGGATGCTACCAGTTTCTTCTTCTGCTATCTTTGTCCCAGAATGATGCCTGCCAAATGTCAGTCTGATCAGTCCTTTTTGAGGTGACTCTTTGGATATACAGGGGTCAGGGAGCAGCTTGAGGAGATGATCTGTACTTTATAGGAGCTCAAGTGCTGAGCTGTGAGCTCCGTTGTTCATTCAGGTCTGTTAGTCAGGTGAGTTTAAGTCTGCTGCAGCAGAACTTATAAAACCCCTTTTTTTCTCAGATGCTCTGTCTTGGGGAGTTAGGGCTTTCTTTATGAGTATCCGTTGCACTGTCCTTTCCAGGTAGGAGGCAGTCTAGTCACTATTTGCCTGCCGAGGCTCCGCTCTGCTACCGCGGGGTCCGCCCTGCTGCCGTGGGCTTTGCCCTGCTGTTGTGGGCTCTGCCCTGTTGGCAGAGTCTCTCTGTTATGGTGGGTTGCCTTGGCAACAGCAGGCTGCATCAGCAATGGAAGTGTACCTCTGTAGGGGCAGAATGCCTCTGTAATGGTGGAAGCCCCTCCCCCACCGAGCTGCACTGTCCCGGATTCAGCTGTACCCACAGTGAAACTCTCAACCCCAAGCATTTTGAATTGCTGTTTTGTTTGTCCCTGTGGGGGTAGGACCCGCCGAGCCTGATCACCTGGCTCCTTGTCTAAGAGCCCCTTTTTTTTTTAAGTTGAATGGTTGACTCTCTCCCAGGTGTTTCAGTTGCCTACTGATAGGGCACTGGGATCTGTGTGATTTCCCATGCAGCGACCCGGCTCAAATGTCGCTTCCCGGGAATCTCCTGGTCCGGTTCACTGTCCAAGTCCTGTTTAATCAGATGGATATGCTAATCTGCCCTCCCAAATCTCAGATTGTCAATTTAACAGAGCACCCAGACCAGTGCATTTTGTGCGGAGTGCCACTGCGTTGTGTCACCAGCCAAAATGGCTGTGCCAGCTCAAAGGGCTGTGCTGGCATCCCGTGTCTCTCCTACACCTGGGAATTTCCCCATTCTGTGGGCAACAAAGATCTGTCTGGAAATGCAGCTTGGACTCACCCTCTGCACCTTCACTGAGAGCTGCAATCCTGAGTTGCTCCTACCGCACCATCTTCTTTTTTTGCCACATTTTCTTTATCCAGTCTATCATGGTGGAGAAACAGGAATGCTTTTACACTGTTGGTGGGAGTGTAAAATAGTCCAGCCATTGTGGAAGACAATGTGACAATTTCTCAAGGATCTAGAAACAGAAATAACATTTGACCCAGCTATCCTATTACTGGGTATACACCCAAAGGATTACAAATCATTCTACTATATTTTATTTTATTTTTGGAGACAGAGTGTCAGCCTGTCACCCAGGCTGGCATGCAATGGTGTGATCTTGGCTCACTGCAACCTCTGCCTCCTGGGTTCAAACACTATATTGTATTCTTTTAGATATGGGGTCTCCCTGTGTCTCCCAGGCTGGAGAGCAGTGGCACAATCACAACTCACCACAGCCTTGAACTCCTGGACTAAAGCAATCCTCCTGCCTTGGCATCCTGAGTAGTTGGGACTTCAGGCATAAACCACCTCGCTTGATTAATTTTTAAATTTTTGCTGAGATGGAATCTCACCATGTTGGCCAGGCTGGTCTTGAACTCCTGGGCTCAAGGGATCTCTTGCCTTGTTTCCCAAGGTGCTAGGATTAGAGGTGTGAGCCTCAATGCTGGGCCACTCCTGGTCTTTATTCAGACTGGGGGCTTCAAAGTTCTAGTCAGTGGTTCTCAAGCTTGGCTGTGTAGCAGAGCCATATGGGGAGCTTCCAAAAACCCCAATGCCCAAGTGGCATCCCAGACCAGTTAAATAAGAAATTCTATAGTGAGACAAGGTGATCAGGTGATTCCACTGTGCAGCCAAGGTTTAGAATCATTGTCCTAGGTTGTGGTACATGTGTAACCTTTCATGCTTCTTCTGTGAAGAATGGGACTTACTGGGGATTGTGTGGGGGGGGGGGTTCTGTCTCTTCAGGGTGACATTTGTTAGTTGCACCTGAGGATTTATTCTGGAGTGAGACACTCTTGCCTTGGAGTTAGATCTTGACAGAAGAGCTGGTCTTCCACTTCTGGGAAGGTAGGCTAGAGTGGTGTGAAGATCCAGGGGGAGCTGTTGTCTGTGCTGACCCTGTGGCTGGCAGGCCTTGGCAGTGGATACTGGGGACCATGGCCAGTGCCTCTTAGAGGAACATCTTGCTGTGTTTAATGGATTGTTACATATTTAAAGGTACATGATTTAAAAAAGAAGAAACAGCATGGTGCTGAAGGTGGCTTACCCACTTCATCTAGAATCCAATGAAAGAGGAAGGACAGCCAAAGATGGAGGAAAAGTTGACAGTGTCCACTTACAAAGGGGAAGCTATGTTGGTCTCTGATGTGACACTGTCCTAAGGGACTTTCAAGTTTATTTCTCATCTCACACCAAATTCAGGGTGTGTTCTGACTTTGGAAGCTCACTTACATAAGTTCTTACTCCACTGCCTGTGTAGACAGGAAGAGGATGGCAGGAATATGGAAGGGGTAATTGAGACTGGCACAGTCCCTGGGGCTTTATTTTCCATGGAGAGAGCTGCCCCTAGAGCACTGTGGTAGAAAAATGGCCATCCCTTGTCAAAGCTGCCTGATTCCCACTGGCTTCCCCTGCTGCAAGAGGGGGCCTCAAGCTACCTCTCAACCCAGCTTGGGTCAACAGAGCATCAAAGGTCACCCAGTAGAAGACAGAGTTGTGGCTGGGGGGTGGGGGTTACACTGGGTGCAGGGTGTGCATCTGGTACAGCTCCATCTCACTGAAGACATGTGATGTGTACATTTCAGGTCACTCCTATTTTTCTGTTTCGGGTCATTTCAGGCTTCCTCGGACTCATCTGATGTCTGTGTAGAAGGGCTCATGATTGTTTGCCCACTACTGGAGGCACAGTCTTTCATCTCCAGTGAAGGAGAAATCACCCCCACTGTTCTTGCAGCCGATCTTGGCCACCAAGTCTTGGGGAACTCAGAAACACCCAGATGAAGTTTGAATGTCTGAAGATGGATCCATCAGCCCTAATTTTCACTGCATCACATTTGCAAGTTGCAAAATGGAATTTGCAATTGCTTTTCAGCAATGTTCAAATTAGCACTTCTTAGCATATTAATGAACTGCCTTTTTTTTTTCATTATGTGTCCAATTTTAATGTAAATAGCAGTCTCCGTGCAAGCATTAGGTCACTGTTTCATGGGAATAAAGTTCCAAAGCTTTCCGTGGAGGCCAAGAATGTGGCTTGTGGATGGGCATGGCTTTTGTCCAGCCTAACAACTCAGAATGTGTGGAGTTTTCAGACTTCCTAGTCTGGGGGGCCTGAAGTCCAGGTTGAGGTCTGTGGCTCCTGGCTCAGAAGATTGAAAAAACCACGATAGAGGTTGCAGGCCCCATGTCTGAAAAGGCTGGTGACTGAGCCAGCAGGGTAGAAAGTGAATGACACCACATATGTTCATCTCCATGCCTACAGTGTAGGCCACCTGCAGCAGACACTCTCACACCTACAAATGGTGCATTTTTCTTCAAAATAGGACAAAATCGGCTGCAATGGGTTTTGTGTGAATTTATTTTTCCGAGATGTTTTCAATTTTTGATGCTGTGCTGGTCCACTCTGGTAGCTGGTCCACAGTCTTAAGAGGGCATTGCCAATAATCCACCTGAGTGTCTTCTGGAGCCATATCATGATAAATTGGAAGGATCCCCCACTACAGGGATCTTGTAGCTCCCACCTCAGCAATGGGACTGAACGCACAGAAGACAAGAGAGGAAATCAACAAATGGGGTTTTAAAGCCTGTCCTGAGACCACAGACAGAGCTGTGCACCATCTGCCCCTCTGCAGAGCCAGTGTTTGGAGAAATGACAGATCTCTCTGTGGGCTCCAGAACCATGGAGCCAGATGAGAAACTGGAGCCCAGGGAGCCTTCCTGGGTGGTCTCCCTTCAGCTGCATCTGACACACTAGAGATGGTGTCCCATGTCCTCTGGAAGAGGTGGTGATCCTTCTGCATAAGAATGACAAAGCCAAAGATGGCATGGTGAGAACAAACCAGGATTGAAGCTCTCAATGAACGTGCAGAGGGTGAGTCAGGGCCGCATTTCCAGATGGATCTTTGTTGCCCAGAGAACGGGGAAATTCCCAGGTATAAAAGAGATGCGAACACCAGGCAGAGGTTTTGGCTGGTGCAGCCGGCAGCTGGTGCAGCCGGTGGCCAATGCTATAGCGCAGTGATGCTCCACAGCGCTCTGCAAAAAGTGCCCTGTTGAACCGGCAATCTGAGACTTCAGAGGGCAGATTGGCATATCTATCTGACTGAACAGGACTTGGACAGTGAGCCAGTCAAGGAGATTCCAGGGAAATGGCATTTGGGGTAGAGCAGTGGGACAAAAAAATGGCAATTCCAAACACTCTGGGTGGAGAGTTTCACTGCGGGCACAGCTGAACCCAGGATGGTGCAGCTTGGTGGAGGAGGGGCTTCCACCATTATGAAGGCAATCTGCCCCTACTGAGGAACACGCCCATTGCTGATGCAGCCTGCCATTGCCGAGGCAACCTGCCACAACAGACTCCACTGCAGGGCGTAGCCCATGGCAAGAGGGCGGAGACTGCAGCAGCAGGGCAGAGCCTGCAGCAACAGGGCAAACCCAACACCAGCAGGGTGGAGACTCGGCAGGCAAATAGTGACTAGACTGCCTCCTACCTGGGCAGGACAGCACAACAGACACTAACAAAGAAAGCCCCAACCCCCCAAGACAGAGCATCTGAGAAAAAAAATAGTTTTGTTTATGAGTTCTGCTGCAGCAGAATTAAACATAGCAGGCTAACAGCCCTGAATGAACAACAGAGCTCACAGCTCAGCACTTGAGCTCCTATAAAGTACAGACTGTCTCCTCAAACAGCTCCCTGACCCCTCTATATCCAAAAGACTGACATTTGGCAGGCATCATTCTGGGACAAAGATAGCAGAAAAAGAAACTGGTAGCATCCCTCACTGTTCCACAGCCGCTACAGGTGCACCCCAGACAAGCAGGGCCTGGAGTGGACCTCAGCAGTCGTGCAGTGGAAGGGCTAGACTGGTAGAAGGAAAAGCAAGTAACAGAAATACTTCATCATGAACAATCTGGGCGTCCACTCAGAGACCCAATCAAAAAGTCAGCAACTACTCAGATGACAGGTGGATAAATCCACAAAGATGGAAATAAACCAGTGCAAACAGGAGGAAAACAACCGAAACCAGAACACCTCGCCTCCTAGAAAGGACCAAAACTCCTCACCAGCAAGGGAACAAAGCTGGACGGAGAATGACTGTGACGAAACGATGGAATTAGACTTCAGAATGTGGATAATGAGAAATTTCTGTGAGCTAAAAGAACATGTTTTAAATCAATGCAAAAAACCTTGAAAAAAGATTCGAGGAAATGATAACAAGAATGGATAACTTAGAGAGGAATATGAATGAATTGAAGGAGCTGAAAAACACAATACGAGAACTTCGTGAAGCATGCACAAGTTTCAATAGCCGAATTGACCAAGTAGAAGAAAGAATATCAGAAGTCGAAGATCAACTCAATGAAATAAAATGAGAAACCAAGATCAGAGAAAAAGGTGCAAAAAGAAAATGAAAAAAGTCTCCAACAAATGTGGGACTATGTGAAGAAACCTAACCTACGTTTGATAGGTGTACCAGAATGTGACAAAGAGAATGAATCCAAGCTGGAAAATATTTTTCCAGACATTATCCAGGAAAATTTCCCCCACCTAGCAAGACAGGCCAACACTCAATTGCAGGAAATACAGAGAACACCACAAAGATATTCTGCACGAAGACCAACACCAAGGCACAAAATCATCAGATTAAACAAGGTTGAAATAAAGGAGAAAATACTAAGGGCAGCCAGAGAGAAAGGTCAGGTCACCCACAAAGGGAAGCCCATCAGACTCACAGCAGATCTCTCGGCAGAAACACTACAAGCCAGAAGAGAGTGGGGGCCAATATTCAACAGCCGTAAAGAAAAGAACTTTCAACCTAGAATTTCATATCCAGCCAAACTGAGCTTCAGAAGTGAAGGAAAAATAAAATCCTTTGTGAACAAGCAAGTACTCAGAGAGTTTTTCACCACCAGGCCTGCTTTACAAGAGCTCCTAAAAGAGTCACTACACATAGAAAGAAACAACCAGTACCAGCCATTCCAAAATCACACTAAATGCTAAAGAGCATCAACATAATAAAGAATCTACAACAACTAACGGGAAAAACGGCCACTTAGCATCAAAATCTCAGCATCAAATTCACACATAACAATATTAACTCTAAATGTAAATGGACTAAATGCACCAATCAAAAGACACAGACTGGCAAATTGGATAAAAATCCAAAATCCATCAGTGTGCTGTATCCAGGAAACCCATCTCACATGCAAGGATACACAAAGGCTCAAAATATAGTGATGGAGGAAGATTTACCAAGCAAATGGAGAGCAAAAAGAAGTAGGAGTTGCAATTCTCATCTCTGATAAAATAGACTTTAAAGCAACAAAAATCAAAAGAGACAAAGAAGGCCATTACATAATGCTAAAAGGATCGATACAACAAGAAGAGCTAACGATCCTAAACATATATGAATGCAATACAGGAGCACTCAGATACATAAGGCAAGTTCTTAATGACTTACAAAGAGACTTAGACACCCGCACAATAATAGTGGGAAACTTTAACACTCCACTGTCAATATTAGACAGATCAACCAGACAGAAAATCAACAAGGATATCCAGGGCTTGAACTCAGACCTGGAGCAAGCAAACCTGATAGACATTTACAGAACTCTCCACCCCAAATCTACTGAATATACATTTTTCTCAGCACCACATCACATCTACTCTAAAACTGACCACATAATTGGAAGTAAAGTACTCCTCAGCAAATGCAAAACAACTGAAATCATAACAAACAGCCTCTCAGACCATAGTGCAACCAAGCTAGAACTCAGAATTCAGAAACCAACCCAGAACCGCACATCTTCATGGAAACTGAACAACTGGCTCCTGAATGTTGACTGGATAAACAATGAAATGAAGGCAGAAATAAAGAAGTTCTTCGAAACCAATGAGAACGAAGACACAACATGCCAGAATCTCTGTGACCCATTTAAAGCAGTCCTTAAATATATAGCAATAAGTGGCCATATGAGGAGAATGAAGAAATCCAAAATTGTAACCCTATCATCAAAATTGAAAGAGCTAGAGAAGCAAGATCAAAAAAACACAAAACCCAGGAGAAGACAAGAAATAACTTAGATCAGAGCTGAACTGAAGGAGATACATACACGAAAAAACCTTCAAAAAACCAATAAATCCAAGAGCTGGTTTTTTGAAAAGATCAACAAAATAGACAGACCACTAGCCAGATTGATTAAAAAGAAAAGAGAGAACAACCAAATAGATGCAATAAAAAATGATAAAGGGGAAATCACCACAGATTCCACAGAAATTCAAACCATCATCAGAGAATATTACAAACAACTCTATGCACATAAACTAGTAAACCTGGAAGAAATGGATAAATTCCTGGACTCCTGTGTCCTCCCAAGCCTAAACCAGGAGGAAGCTGAAACTATGAATAGACCAATAACAAGGACAGAAGTCGAGGCAGCAACTAAGAGCCTACCACACAAAAAAGCCCAGGTCCAGATGGGTTCACAGTCAAATTCTACCAGACACACAAAGAGGAGCTGGTACCATTTCTTCTGAAACTATTCCAAATAATCCAAAAAGGAATCCTTCCCAAATCATTCTATGAGACCAATATCATTTTGATACCAAAACCCAGCAGAGACCCAACGAGAAAAAAAAACTTCAGGCCAATATCCATGATGAACATAGATGCAAAAATCTTCAATAAAATATTGGCAAGCCGACTGCAACAGCAAATCAAAAAACTTATTCATCATGATCAAGTAGGATTCATCTCGGGGATGCAAGGCTGGTTCAACATACGCAAGTCTATAAACATAAATCACCACATAAACAGAATCAAAAACAAAAACCACATGATTATCTCAATTGATGCAGAGAAGGCATTTGACAAAATTCAACAGCCCTTTGTGCTAAAAACCCTCAATAAACCCGGTATCGATGGAACGTATCTCAAAGTAATAAAAGCTATTTACAACAAACCAACAGCCAATATCATACTTAATGGGCAAAAACTGGAAGCATTCCCTTTGAAATTCGGCACTACACAAGGATGCCCTCTCTCACCACTCCTATTCAATATAGTACTGGAATTTCTAGCCAGAGCAATCGGGCAAGAAAAAGAAATAAAGGGTATTCAAATAGGAAAGGTGGAAGCCAAATTGTCTCTATTTGCAGACGACATGATAGTATACCTAGAAGACCCCATTGCCTCAGCCCAAAAGCTCCTGAAATTGACAAGCAACTTCAGCAAAGTCTCAGGATATAAAATCAACATGCAAAAATCACAAGCATTCGTCTACACCAATAACAGACTTAAAGAGAGCCAAATCAAGAACGAACTGCCATTCACAATTGCTACAAAAAGAATAAAATACCTTGGAATACAACTCACAAGGAACGTAAGGGACCTCTTCAGGGAAAACTACAAACCACTGCTCAACGAAATCAGAGAAGACACAAACAGATGGAGAAACATTCCATGTTCATGGTTAGGAAAAATTAATATCGTAAAAATGGCTATACTGCCCAAAGTAATTTACAGAATCAATGCTATACCCATCAAGCTACCTTTGACTTTCTTCACAGAACTGGAAAAAAACACCATGAACTCCATATGAAACCAAAAGAGAGCCTGCATAGCCAAGTCAATTCTAAGCAAAAAGAACACAGCAGGGGGCATCACACTACCAGATTTCAAACTATACTACAAGGCTACAGTAATCAAAACAGCATGGTACTGGTACCAAAACAGAGATATAGACCAATGGAACAGAACAGAGGCATCACAGGCAACACAACATAGCTACAACCATGAAATCTTTGATAAACCCAACAAAAACAAACAATGGGGAAAAGATTCCCTGTTCAACAAATGATGTTGGGAAAACTGGCTAGCCATGTGCAGAAAGCAGAAACTGGACCCCTTCCTGACACCTTACACCAAAACTAACTCCAGATGGATTAAAAACTTAAACATAAGACGTGGCACCATAAAAACCCTAGAAGGAAATCTAGGCAAAACCATCCAGGACATAGGAGTAGGCAAGGACTTCATGACCAAAACACGAAACGCATTGGCAACAAAAGCCAAAATAGACAAATGGGACCTAATCAAACTCCACAGCTTCTGCACAGCAAAAGAAATAGTCTCTAGTGTGAATCGGCAACCAACAGAATGGGAAAACATTTTTGCAGTTTACCCATCTGACAAAGGGCTGATATCCAGAATTTACAAAGAACTCAAACAGATTTACAGGAAAAAAACAAACAAGCCCATTCAAAACTGGGCAAAGGATATGAACAGACACTTTACAAAAGAAGACATATATGAGGCCAGCAATCATGAAAAAATGCTCATCGTCACTGGTCATCAGTGAGATGCAAATCAAAACCTCATTGAGATACCATCTCACGCCAGTTAGAATGGCGATCATTAAAGAATCTGGAGACAACAGATGCTGGAGAGGATGTGGAGAAATAGGAACACTTTTACACTGTGGGTGGGAGTGTAAATTAGTCCAACCATTGTGGAAGACAGTGTGGCGATTCCTCAAGGCCTTAGAAATAGAAATTCCATTTGACCCAGCAATCCCATTACTGGGTATATATCCAAAGGTCTATAAATCGTTCTACTATAAGGACACATGCACATGAATGTTCATTGCAGCACTGTTTACAATAGCAAAGACCTGGAATCAACTCAAATGCCCATTGACGATAGACTGGATTGGGAAAATGTGGCACATATACACCATAGAATATTATGCAGCAATCATAAATGATGAGTTCGTGTCGTTTGTAGGGACATGGATGAATCTGGAGAACATCATTCTCAGCAAACTGACACAAGAACAGAAAATGAAACACCGCATATTCTCACTCATAGGCGGGTGATGAAATATGAGAACACATGGACACAGAGAGGGGAGTACTAAACACTGGGGTCTATTGGGGGGAAAAGGGGAGGGCCAGTGGGAGGGGGAGGTGGGGAGGGATAGCCTGGGGAGAAATGCCAAATATGGGTGAAGGGGAGAAAGCAAACAAAACACACTGCCATGTGTGTACCTATGCAACTGTATTGCATGCTCTGCACATGTACCCCAAAACCTAAAATGCAATAAAACATAAAAAATTAAAAAAATTAAAAACCTGTGCATACTTCTCGGAGTTCCTGTATTGTATTCTTCAGTTCCATTAATTCACTTATATTCCTCTCTAAGTTGTCTATTCTCAATAATGGATGGATTTCTGGCTTCATTCAAATGTTTGGAAGTGCTGTGAGCATAGGGTTCTTACCACTGTGCAGAGCAATTGATTTCTTTGGATGGGGCAGCCCCTCTCCAGGCCTCCTCAGACCCCTCCTCCTTGAGCCTTGAACTGGCAGCCTTTCTAGCCTTGGTTATCCGCCTTGCCCTGGTTATCTGACTTGCCACTTTGATGTTGCAGGTGGCCTGTGCACCTTGTTTTCTGGGATAGTTCAGCCACTGCCTTGCGCAGCCTTGCCTCCCCTTACTGTGTGGCCTGCTGAGGTTTGTTACAAGTGACAACTGGGCTGCAGAGTGTCAGCTATGTCGCTGGAAGGTTGAATCTTGCACATCAGCCTCTGGGGCAGTGTTCTTCAGCATAGATGCAAGCACTCTCCTGAGAACACGACCTCCCAGACGTCTAGAAGGAACACCAGGTACAGAAAAACCTGTCCTCAGAGGTTGGTGTGTAAGGGGTTTACTGCACAGCTCTCTCACTGTCTGAGACAGCTGGGGTGGAGCAGTGAATCCATGCACCTGCCCCAGCGAGGACTGCGTTCCTGCAGCATTTAAAGAGACTGTTGCCTTTGAGATTGGGACTTGCTGAGGTCTGGGGTCTCACAACTGCTGTGGTTCCCAGTAATTTACTTTTTCTTTTCTTTCTCAGCAGTGGTAAGATATGTGTATCTATTGGTGTGTGTCTGTGTGTGTGTGTTGTTGCTCGGTACAGCAGGATGGAGCCCCAGGCCAAGAAAGCTAAGGTGGGGGTCTCCATTCACTCTCTTCTTCTCTGGCACAAAGGAAGTTGCTGCAAGAATGTGGGTGGCACCGTGAAAGGCTGTCCCCACTACTGGGACAGAGTTCAAGGTCCCTGTTTACTGACACTCTCCCCACTCCCCTGTTGGACTAGGAGTTTCTTGAGGACAGGGTCTGTGTCATTTTCATCTTTGTATCTAAGTGCCCGGATGGATAGATTCATGGTGAATTGGTTCCGTCTTCTCTATGCATCTGGGATAGGAGGCTGCTAAATTAGCACAGCTGCTGCAATACAGCAGGTTTGGGAGGTAGTTTTAGAAGCTGGGCTGGAGGAGGTGAACCAAGAGGGCCCATGGGCATACATTAGAACCTTGACTCTGCCACTTCTCCGCCATTTTCTTATCTAGATAAAGGAAGGGCTGGGTGAAATTGTTAAGGATACTCTGCCTGTTGAACCTCTTTCCCTTTCGCTTTCTTTTTTCTCTTCTCTTCCCTCCTCTCTTCTCCTCTCCTCTCCCTGCTCCTTGCCCATCCCCTCTGCTCTCCTCTTCCCTTCTCTCCTCTCTCTCTCTCTCTCTCTCCCCCCCCCTCCCCCCCTCTTTCTTTGTCTCGCTCTGTCTCCAGGCTAAAATGCAGCGACATTATCTCGGCTCACTGCAACCTCTGCATCCTGAGTTCAAGCAATTCTTCTGCTTCAGTGTCCCAAGTAGCTGGGACTACAGGCACATGTCACTATGTCCAGCTAACTTTTGTATTTTTGGTAGAGATGGGTTTTCACCATGTTGGCAAGGATAGTCTCAATCTCTTGACCTTGTGATCCACCTGCCTCGGCTTCCCAATGTGCTGGAATTATAGGTGTGAGACACTGTGCACAGCCTTGCCTTCCCTTTCCCTCCTTTATTTTCCTCTCCCCCTCCATTTCCCTCCCCTCCCCTCCTCTCTCTTTCCCTCCCCTCCCTTCTCCTCCCCTCTCCTCCCCTCCCCTCCCCTCCCTTACCTTTCCCTTCCTTTCATTTCATTTCCCTTCTTTTCCCTTCCTTTCCCCTTCCCCTTCCCTTCCCTTCCTTCCCTTCCTTCCCTTCCTCCCCTCCCTTCCCTTCCCTTCCCTTCCCTTCCCTTCCCTTCCCTTCCATTCCCTTCCCTTCCCTTCCCTTCCCTTCCCTTCCCTTCCCTTCCCTTCCCTTCCCTTCCCTTCCCTTCCCTCCCTCTCTCTTTTCTGTCTGTCTGTCCCCCCACCAACTTTATCTCCTCTTATCTTTTTTTTACATGGTCTCGCTCTGTCATCCAGACTGGAGTTCAGTGGCATGCTATCATATCTAACTGCAGCCTCAACCTCCTGGGCTCAAGCAATCCTCCTGCCTCAGCCTCCCAGGTAGCTGAGACTATAAGTGTGCACCACCATGCCAGGGTATTTTCATTTTTTGTAGAGACAGGTTCTCACTATATTGCTCAGGCTGGTCTCAAACTCTAGGGCTCAAGCAATCCTCCCAACTCGGCCTTCCAAAGCACTGGGATTACAGCTGTGATGCACCACACCTGGCCTGAACCTCTTCCTTTCTTTTCTCTCTCCTCTCCCTGTGTTGTCTGTCTAACACAATGGCCAGATCTGACCCTGGAACACTGTTATTCATTGGTTGATTGATTGTTTGACTGAAACACCATTTTTTGCTCCAATCTGTTGCCCAGGCTGTTGCCCAGGCTGGAGTGCAGTGGTGCAATCTCAGCTCATGCGACCTCCACCTCTTGGGTTCAAGAAATTCTTGTGCGTCAGCCTTTTGAGTAGCTGAGACTACAGGGGCCCATCACCACTCCTGGCTAATTCTTGTATTTTTAGTAGAGACGGGGTTTCACCATGTTGGCCAGGCTGGTCTTGATCTCCTGACGTCAAGTAATCCGCCTGATTCAGGCTTCCAAAGTGTTGGGATTACAGGCATGAGCCACTGCGTCCGGCATGGAATACTGTTTTTTTTAAGGGCCTCTGAGACCTATCCTTGACCTGAGCTGGACGTCCTGTCACCTACCTGTCAGTGGGCAGAAGTTGCCACAGTGCCTTTGTAATCAATGAGAAGTTGCCATCCCCAGACTGTGCACATTCTTCTTTTCCTGCCTTCTCCATGAAGCAGCCACACGTGGCCCCCACTGCAGGTGCTCTTGGTGCCAGGACAGTGCTCCTCTGAGAAGGGGCTGAAGTCCCTCTGCAGCTGGACTTCCAGCCAGCAGCTGGCATGTTGTTGCTGAGATGGTGGCTGCTGGGTAGACGCATCTGATCCAAGCTGGGTTTGCTATTACCAGAAATCTGTATTCAAAAGCTCTGGTTTCTGTTCATTGTGTCTAAAGAGAAATAAAAACTAATTTAGCATTTGGGACCCCAGTGAGGACAGAACCCATCTCATGACAGGCTCAAAAGCATCCCCATTCTGACCACAAGAAGATGTTGAATGAGTTTTGAGGGGGAGCACAGGATACAGGAACAAAATGCCCCTCTGGTCTAGGAGCTTAGGATGGGAAAAGGGTAGATTCCTTAAATCTACCTACAATGCTGGGCTTCTGAGAACAAGGAACTGGAGAAAGGAAATTACCAGAATGGCTAGGATGAACGAGATAATTCTTAGTGGGAGCTCTTGGAGGAAGGACATCTTTTTTTTCTTTCGCTTTGTTGAGACTAAGTGCTTGTTCCTATAAAGGTGTCAGAATAGGCCAGGCACGATGCTCACGCCTGTAATCCCAGCACTTTGGGAGGCCAAGGTGGGCAGATCACAAGCTCAAGAGATCAAAACCATCCTGGTCAACATGGTGAAATCCCGTCTCTGCTAAAAATACAAAAATTAGCTGGGCGTGGTGGTGTGCACCTGTAGTCCCAGCTACTTGGGAGGCTGAGGCAGGAGAATTGCTTGAACCCAGGAGATGGATGTCGCAGTGAGCCAAGATCACACCACTGCACTGCAGCCTGGGCAACAAGAGTGAAACTCCATCTCAAAAAAAAAAATGTTAGAATAGAGGGTGACGGGTGCATCTCCAAGGGCTACAAACTCAGGTGACTGCACAGGGCAGGCATGACACATGGGTGGGTGAGCACAACAAGGCTGGGTGCTCCTTGACCCACTCTTGTCTGTGCCTGGCTGAAACCTACCAGAAGAGCAGGAGGGGTGGTAAGCAAGCAAGGAAACCCAGGCGCAGTTAGTGCATCCTTGGAGGCTCACCTATATACACATATCTGCCCCCCACACTCTACTACCTCCTCCCCAAACGCTTTTGCTGCTGAACTATTCCCCAATCCCCCCACTCTGTAAGGGCTAGGAATTAACCTTGAGTTGATGTCCCTCTGGGCATCTGGTTTTCTTGCCATGTGCTACCAGGAATTAATGTACATTTGTCTCCTTGCATTTCCTATCCCAGTATACAGTGACCAGATTGTAACATCTTTGATGGGGAGGCTGAGTGAGTCTCCCTGCTCCTCCCTGCCATTGTAACCAGGGCTGGGCAATACAGGGAGAATCCACATATCTTTCTTTATGGGTGGGCTGGTGAGGTCTTGCAGGCCTGGGGTTCTCATTGCAAAGGCCATTCAAGACAAACAGGGAACTTGTTTTAAGCAGATTGCCCTGAATTCGAAGCAAACACTGGATCCAAATAGTCTAAAGGTGGCTGGAGCTTCATGCTTTCCAAACCCATCTGTAGAGTTATATGATTTACTGAAATACAAGGATGTTCTGCTTTTGCTGCTCAGAGCTCCCAAAACCCAGTTATTTGTTTTATACATTTCCCCCATTAGAAAATGAAACATAGCAATTAGAAGCCAACACATTCTGCATTTAGGGGTTTTCACATATCTACTTGATAATTTTGTATCTGTAGCAGCTTGGGCATAGCAGCCTTAAAGAGCATTTAAGACTCTTAAATGTTTGGATTGTTGCAATGTTTTCCAGTTCAAAGTAACTGCTAGAATGGTTTTTTTAAAAATGCATGGCAAAACTCAAGCCTTGCCGTTCACACCTGCAGTTTCTCTCCATCCAGGTGTGGGGTTAACCCAAGCATCTGGGATATATCTGCAGGGATTCTTTAGGAATAAAGAGAAAAACCCAAATACCTAATCAGAAATTACCTTACTGGTAGTAAAAATCAAATTCATGAGAATGTATAAAAATAGATTTCTTTTAAATGCCAGGGAAGAGATTTGGAAGCGTTTCGGCAGATTGGGATGCATGGACCGACCTGCGCCAGGTTCTTCTTACGTTAATAAATATTCATTTTGGTTTTTGGGGGGGAGTCCAAGTACTAAGCAGAGGGTCCTTGTTGTAGAAGTGAGATCTATTTCTACAGTAAGAAATTCGAATTCTTAAATACCAGGTATTCTTTTCTAAAAATGTAACTCTTTCCTTGCAATTCAAATGGTGCAGGGGGACAGCTTCTCCCGGAGATGGATTCAGTCACGGCCTTTTCTCCCCCGTGCAGCTAAGCCAAGCCAGGTATGAAAACGGTTCTTCCTTCCCCTGCTCCGATATCTCATTTTTTCTCTTGGACACACAGAGAAAGCTTCATTCGTTATTGATAGTGTTTTGATACATTAAAATCGAGAGCAAGTCAGGAATCTTATATACAATGTACACATATGTCATTTTTTCCTGGTTTTGCCATTTTTGACCAAAGGCGTCAATATTTTACAGGGATTTCATTTCCCTTCAAAGCCTGCAGGAAGTCCAGTTCTCACAGAATGCATGTCCAGCTGGTACTGAGACGGTTCCCCCAAACGTGTCTGTGAAGATGACGTTACTAATATTATTTGAAAAATCTACTTACCACTTGTGTTCAATTTAGCAGATTTGGGGCTTGAAAAAAATCTCAAAATAATTTTTCTTGATCTGGCAGAGTAATGTTGTTCGTAATAAGTAAAAATAAATGTTTTGACATTCTAACAAATATTTTAAACCATCCAGAAGAAATATTCCACAAAATATAGTTCATTTAAATTGTATTGAAAGACAAAAAAGGGAAAGAGAGAGAGACCTCAATTGCAGCTGTTCCAAAGAGTTCGGGTACAAATGTTCTTTCATTCCTTTGCATGATTTTGATAAAATTAGGTCAAAGAAATGCTCATTTGAAAACAGTGCTTTGTCATATTATCTGCAACACGTCTGGCAAATTTATGAATCCAGCATTCATCTGCGTGAAGTTTCAAATCCTAATGAATGGTATAGACAACATTGTCATCAATTTTCAGCAGGTGCAGCTGAGGCAATCAGTCAATTCAATCAAAAGCCTCCGTCAACTTGCGTGGCGCTGTCATTTTTTACATTCGGATTGCTGAAATTAACAAAAACGTTCCCTCCCTGAATGCCGTTACACCTTTCCTGCCTTTGGGTGGCGCTTTTGAGCAATGCTTTGTCGCTCTCAGTGCTGCAAGATCTCGCAGCATTTTTTTTTTTACTTTATACTAACATAATATTTCTTTTGTGATATTATGAAAATAAAATTGCACTGTGTGTTTTAACACACATTACAACAACCTCTTAAGGTAAAAAAGTAAATTCATGCAAATGAGTTATAGAAAGTGAAAAAGATTTTATTGTTCTGTGCGGCGCGCGGTGGGACCCGGCGCTGGGAAACACTCCAGTCTCCAGGTTCTGAACTTCCTCGTCCTTTCTCCTGTCAGGCCGTGCAATAGATTGCAGTGCGGGCTCTCAACTTTGTAACTGTTGCTTTAAGATTTAAGAACCTGGCCACCTGGTTGCCTTCACCTTGCTTTTCCTCTGGGTTTACCTTCCACTGCCTCTCTGGAAACCTTCAGGGTGGGCTTTATTGGTATCGGGAGAGGCACGTTTTATTGCAACCTGGGTGATGAGAATTCTCTTCTCACCATTTCAAGCCGTTGAGCTCCTTCTCCTCAAAGCGTTAACAGCAGCTTCAAACCCTGCCACTTTCCTTAAAAGAGTTAAAAGTCCTAAGAAAGAAAAGCTTTGGCTTTTTAACTCACTGAAAAATAAGCTTGTTTCCAAAACTCTGTAGTTTAAGAAGGATTTCAGCAGTGCCAGTGAGGTAAAGAAAAAACTGCAAGAGACGCTGTGCATATGGCAAAGATGAGCACTCCTGTCTTCTGTCTCCTGAGAACACTAGCAGGTGCCTTCTAAATCTTTAAAATATATGGACGGACAGAAAGCACTTAGCATCAGTTCCTCCATGGTGAATAGAGTTAACCTTTGTAGTTCGCCAAAAGTCAGTACGTTTTCCTTTCCCATTTGTTTCAGTCGAATGAAGAGTAGAAATGCGGGTAGGACCAGATAAACTTACATTGTCTTGGCCTTTTTGCTTAATGACAGCAGTGGACTGCTTACAGCAGCTGGCAGAAGAGACGTGCTGATATTAACGTATTTAAATAATCAGGTTATGTGCAGCGACAGACGCACTCAAATTTATTACAGTGGCTTGAAAAATATTTAGATGCCTTTCCCTCGCAGACGTCATGAATGGTCAATCGCCCCAACATTTCCGCGGCCGCGCTAAAAAATACTCTTCGTTTCTAAAAGTATGCAAATGCCAAGGCATATAATAAAAACGTACTTTTTAATAACTAGTTTTGTCACTTTGCAAATAGCTTTGATGTAACATTCCTGCCTGCATAAAGTTGAAGCTACATCTGTGTCAGCCATACCTGCGTTTATGATACCTTCCCTGAGAGAGCAATTAAGGGCTGGTGAGGGCTGGAGTTCTAGCTAATATTTGAAACTACATGTGCGTCGGCAAGCTAAAGGGGAAAAAGGGCTGTGATCATCTGTGAATAGAGAAAAGAATTCTAACAGCTCCTACCTTTCAGACACTTGATAAAAAATGCGGCTGGGGGGCGGGTGCCTGGAGAGTCTCAAGGGAGTGGCTTTTCCGCTGAGAAATGAAGACTGCCACATAGCCACCAGCCGGGCTTGCTGTAGGAAGCTTACAATTCGACTCTATGGTGGAGTTTGAAGTTAAATGGCCGTGTCTGCTTCTTCTCTTGTTTGTGTCACTTGTTAAAGATCTCTTGAAATGCACCATTACAGTTTCCTTTTAGTTGATTATAACAGAATTACACTAGTCATCTTGCATTTCAGCTACCCCTAATTTCCTATAAGAGCCCACGGAATAGATCTTATCTGTTTTTTTAATTGCCCAAATATAAAAACATTTGACTTGCTATTACTCTTAATGTAACTGTAGATCTTGTAATAAAAGGTGAAGTGAAATTGAGCATCCATAAATCGAGCAAATGAATGCACAGAAAAGAACCAACGATACGTATAGTCAAAAATATGTGTAGCCTTAAAGGAGGTGCTTGGCATGGTGTGTGTGTGTTTTAACATTATGCTTTTCATTAGGCTGGACTCTGTTTTTCAGGGAAGACAAATATTTCTGTATTAGAATTTTTTTTTCTCTCTTCCAATCCAAAAGGGAATTTCTTTTGTTGTTGTTAGTTTCTTTCTAAAAGGGAAGTAAATTAGCATTGCTTTTCCCCCCATGAATATATGGTGAAAAGCTTGCACAGTGTTTTGACTAAGCATGCAAAATGTTTTATTAATCAGAGGAATAGAGTAGAAATGAAGGCAGTACGTCTTTAAAAGTGCCTGAGTGTCCAGGTACACAGCGAGATCCGTAAAACCGTTGACCAAGCACAACGTCCGTAGACAAATTCTTCTCATTGTGTGATGTGTGAAGGCCATGATAGATGGCTTCTAACAACAAAGCGTGGCCACAGAGACAAAATTAGTGTTGTTTTAATTACCAGTGTCTGTAATGTTATCTATCCATAACTGCCTGAAATAGACCGTCACAGAGGGTCAGAAGGCGACCGAGCTCATACTTCCACACGCAGCTCTCTTATTGATTCCAGAGTCGTTACAGCAGTATGCTTAAAAAAAAAAAAAAAAAAAAAAAAAAAAAAAAAAAGGAAAAGAAAAGGAAAGAAAAAGTTTAATGCTTCACTTGAAACATTTATTTCTAACAAAAAAATTGTTTCTTGTTTAAGAAGTGCCTTTCTCTTTGTCTTTCAAAGCAGATCTTATTAAATGCTATTTGGAGGTCAGAGTAATGGGCTGAAAATGGGACCGGCCTTGACATTCTTCAACAAAAGTTTACACTCTCGGAGCGGTGTTTTTTGTCAGAAATAGCATGATGACACTAATAGGAAGGAAGGTTCTTTATTTTTGAAACCTCCTTGAGCTGAGATGGGCTGCTCTTCAGACATTAGTAAGTGTGTGTAGTGTGAAGATGTTACTTTCTGAGCTTGCGGGAGATGAAAGATAGGCCAGTTTTTGAAAACGGCCTGCGTGGCACATGCTATAAATGAGCACGGAAAGCAATCGAGCTAATAGATTACAGTAATTATCCAATCTTTGGCTAGTTTGTATTGGCAAACTATAAATACAGTACACATTAGAACAAGGTGCTTACAGAATGTACATGAAAGGTCATTGTAATTTGCAAGTAGCCAGTCATTAGAATATGCTAAAAACCATTGCTTCGGGGCTCAGATTTTAATGATGAATACATTGATTATTAAGTAGCAGAGGAAAAATGTACAAGAGCGGCTGTGGTGTAATGATAGGTCGCTTTATTTTGGGAAGGAAATCAACTCAGCTTCAGAATGCAGGCATTGAGGAATATAATTGCAGTGACGAAAATTCCTCGGAGGAGCTTGGCACATATTAAAAGCAAAAACTTGAGACATGTTTGTGATAAAATTACTAATAAATCTCTGGTAAGTCTTAGATTCCTGAAAATAATACAGCAACAGAGTACTTCATCTTCTCCAAGCTTTAGAATTTAAGATCAGTCACAAACAATCTAAATTACGACTGATACTAGGCAGATGCAGTACTGGACGATGTTGCTTGTCATAAATCTCTCATTCCTTATATGCAAATTAAGCTCCATTTTAAAAGATAAATTTTCACATGGTGATCGCCTTTATTTGCAAAACGCTGGTATTTTTAATTGGGAGAAAGAAAAAGCCAGGCTCTACATCCGGGAATGATTTCATGCAAGATGGGAGGCAGGAGCCTGTCATCTTGATGCTTTAGGTGGGGCACCTTGACCGGTTTTAGAGAGAAGTTAGGGACCAAGTTGGGCTTAGACACAGCCACGCTGTGCCTAGAAACTGTCTTGGCTGCTGGCTGTAAGGAAGTCCCTGGGTTGCATGTATGTTTCAAGGCTGTCTGACTTTCATATTTCAGAGTGGTGTGCCTGTTTCTGCTTGTTCTGGGATGGAAGCATTTTCTCTGACAGTCACCTGCCTCCTGCTCTCCTCCTGCCCCACTCAGTCTTTGCTGGGGAGCTTGCCCTCTGCCTCTTGGACCTCAGTTCTCCTACCTGGCTATGGGGCTGAAACCCACTCCTCTCATGGCTGTTCTAGGTATCTTTCCAAAAAGAACTCAACATAGGAATGGCCTGTAGTCCCGAGTCCTGTACCAACCGTTATCACTTTTTTCTTTATTTCTTTTCTTTTGTGTGTGTGTTTTAAGAGCAAAGCAGCAGCTTACCTCTGGTCTTGATAGATAGGAAATGGCTTGTTTTTCCTCTTCACAGTCTGAACTCATGAAATATTTGTCTCTGCAGCCCTGAATTTTTACTGCAGGGCTGTTGATGGAAAACTTGGAAAGAATAAAAAAAGAAAAATTAAAGAGTGGGAAGCACCTGCCTTTTCTGAAATCCATCATTCCTCTACGTCATCCCTGGACCTCAAGGCTTATAGGAGATGCTCGGCCTCTTTGTTGAAGCCACAGGGCAGTGAGGCCAGGTGTGTTGAAGGGCTCTCCAGGGCCCCAGAGATGGGGATGCTGGCTGGCATTTATCTGGTGAAAGAGTAAAGCAGGTGGGGTTCACACCATACTGGGTTCACCAGGGTAGCTTGGCAGCAGGGTGCTTGGAATAGTTTTATTCTATATACACCTCCAAAGAAATATCAGGACCAAGGGGCAGGTAGCCATGTTTTTTCTAATGGGTAGCAGCATCACCCTGGAAATCACCCTCGGTCCAACCAGAGTTGGGCAAATTCTTCTTTTCCCTTGGTGCCATCGAGATGGTACTCCTATTTTTCCGTTGTTTTCTTGGGAATACAGGGAAGGTCCCAGGGAAGTTTTGGAAAGTCTGTATTTGTACTTCTCTTTGTCTTTATGTCATTCTAACCCCACACCCTGCACACACACACACATGCACACACACAGACACACACACACTTTCTCTCTCTCTCTCTCTCTCTCTCTCTCTCTCTCTCTCTCTCTCTCTCTCTCTTTCTCCCTCACTCCCTGTCTCGCTGCGCCCTCTTCAAATTAAGGAACTTAAAACAAAAACCAAGTGCTTGTTGATCAGTGCTGACAAACCTGTTCCAGGAGGAAGGGACTAGTGGTTCCTCAGGGGCAGGTGCGCAGGAACCAGGTGGAGCAGCACATCCCTCTGGGTCCCCTGTAGCTAGTCATTTTATCAGCCTGTGCATTAAGGGCCAACACCACGCAAGGGTAAGAGTATAAACATGCTTTACAATTCTCAGCTCCCTAGCGTAAGAATACTTCCTGCGTGGATGTAAATTTACAACACGTGCTTATCAAATGTGAAAATGCTTGCAAATCAGAAACAAACTTAAGGGTGAGCATATTTCAGTGATGGCTTTTGCAAGGGCTGTGCTTGATGTTGGGCTAAAATCTTGTTCCTCTTTAGTTTCTACATGAAGTGTCTTTCCACAGTTTGCCACAGGGAGAATTACGATGGCTGAGCCTCAGACACTGGTGTGAAGATGCAGATTTGTTTAATGAAATCCATATTCACCATTGGGTTGCAAACACAGTTAATACGCCCTACATTCAAAAAAGAGATCTGCACTCTCGGAACTAATATTTTCATTAATTGCGTATTTCTACCAGAAGGGTAGAAATCTAACCATCTTTGCAGTGTAACTGCACCTGTGATAGAAATATTTTATAACCATCTCAATGAGTAAAATGTGTTGTATTTGTAACATAAGGCAATAGCTTCCTTTCCTGGATTTGCCTGTCCTAAGTGGTGAATTCTCCAGGATAATCGGACTGTGTGTGTTCTTTTCTGAATTGCACTTTTTGTTTTGCAGTTTTAAAACAGTCCCCACCCCTTGGCCCCCAAATCTTTAAGATTTGCTTGTAAGATGTACTTGTTGTGCAGAAAGTAATTAGTCTGTTACAGAGATATTAATTAACATGTTGAAAATGTTTTCTTTATTAATGAGAAATTCACGCATTCTATTGAAACAAATTTGTATAGTTTAAAATTAATTTATCCGGCCTTTGATGACCTCAGATCTACGAAGACAAAACTGGAGTATTGCACTAACTGTTAAACCATTAATTAAACATTTTATGCAAATAGTGTTTGTTTATAAACAAATTAACTGCAAGGATTTTCAAAACAGGTGCTGTGTTGTGAATGCGTACTAAATGATGTGGTACTGAAAGACTTAATTAGACCTTCAAATGTAATTAGTTGCAATAATTTGCGTGATTAGCGGCTTGGTTAAGAAGTAAGACACACACATTGTAATGCATGGGAGAGTCACTGCAGTAGCTTTGCTTTCCATATGATGAGGATGAGTCTTCTTCATGTTTCAGAAATATTTCAAAAAATTGCTGACATAGCTGCAGTTAATTGCCAAGTATCCTGTGGGGGGTAATGTTGTCGTTGTCATCTTTTTTCCCTCTTTCTCCGTTAACTTCTTGAAATGCGGAGTCACTGGATGTAATGCTGTTTATTTGCACCTTTATGAATTTTTAAAAGAGAAAGTTGTTAACCCCAGATCTTTTCCTCCCCAGAGGATATGACAATACTTAACACTTTGAGGGTTAAAAGACAGTACACAATTATTATAAGCCAAATAAAACATGTCCTGTATTTCTTTTCTTTTTTTTTTTTAATTCTTTATTGGATTATAGGTTTTGGTGTACATGAGCAGAGCATGCAAGACAGTTGCGTAGGTACACACATGGCAGTGTGCTTTGCTTTTCTTCTCCCCTTCACCCACATTTGGCATTTCTCCCCAGGCTATCCCTCCCCACCTCCCCCTCCCACTGGCCCTCCCCTTTTCCCCCCAATAGACCCCAGTGTTTAGTACTCCCCTTTCTGTGTCCATGTGTTCTCATTTTTCATCACCCACCTATGAGTGAGAATATGCGGGGTTTCATTTTCTGTTCTTGTGTCAGTTTGCTGAGGATGATGTTCTCCAGATTCATCCATATCCCTACAAACGACACGAACTCATCATTTCCGATTGCTGCATAATATTCCATGGTGTATATGTGCCACATTTTTTCAATCCAGTCTATTATCAATGGGCATTTGGGTTGATTCCAGGTCTTTGCTATTGTAAACAGTGCTGCAATGAACATTCGTGTACATGTGTCCTTATAGTAGAACGATTTATAGTCTTTTGGATATATACCCAGTAATGGGATTGCTGGGTCAAATGGAATTTCTATTTCTAAGGCCTTGAGGAATCGCCACACTGTCTTCCACAATGGTTGAACTAATTTACACTCCCACCAACAGTGTAAAAGTGTTCCTTTTTCTCCACATCCTCTCCAGCATCTGTTGTCTCCAGATTTTTTAATGATCGCCATTCTAACTGGCGTGAGACGGTATCTCAATGTGGTTTTGATTTGCATCTCTCTGATGACCAGTGACGATGAGCATTTTTTCATATGATTGTTGGCCTCATATATGTCTTCTTTCGTAAAGTATCTGTTCCTATCCTTTGCCCACTTTTGAATGGGCTTGTTTGTTTTATTCCTGTAAATCTGCTTGAGTTCTTTGTAAATTCTGGATATCAGCCCTTTGTCAGATGGGTAGACTGCGAAAATTTTTTCCCATTCTGTTGGTTGCCGATCCACTCTAGTGACTGTTTCTTTTGCCGTGCAGAAGCTGTGGAGTTTCATTAGGTCCCATTTGTCTATTTTGGCTTTTGCTGCCAATGCTTTTGGTGTTTTGTTCATGAAGTCCTTGCCTACTCCTATGTCCTGGATAGTTTTGCCTAGATTTCCTTCTAGGGTTTTTATGGTGCCAGGTCTTATGTTTAAGTCTTTAATCCATCTGGAGTTAATTTTAGTGTAAGGTGTCAGGAAGGGGTCCAGTTTCTGCTTTCTGCACATGGCTAGCCAGTTTTCCCAACACCATTTGTTAAACATGGAATCCTTGCCCCATTGCTTGTTTTTGTCAGGTTTATCAAAGATTGTATAGTTGTATGTATGTTGTGTTGCCTCCGGTGCCTCTGTTTTGTTCCATTGGTCTATATCTCTGTTTCGGTACCAGTACCATGCTGTTTTGATTACTGTAGCCTTGTAGTATAGTTTGAAATCTGGTAGTGTGATGCCCCCCGCTGTGTTCTTTTTGCTTAGAATTGATTTGGCTATGTGGGCTCTCTTTTGGTTCCATATGAAGTTCATGGTGGTGTTTTCCAGTTCTGTGAAGAAAGTCAATGGTAGCTTGATGGGGATAGCGTTGATTCTGTAAATTACTTTGGGCAGTATAGCCATTTTCACGATATTAATTCTTCCTAACCATGAACATGGAATGTTTCTCCATCTGTTTGTGTCCTCTCTGATTTCGTTGAGCAGTGGTTTGTAGCTCTCCTTGAAGAGGTCCCTTACGTTCCTTGTGAGTTGTATTCCAAGGTATTTTATTCTTTTTGTAGCAATTGCGAATGGCAGTTCGCTCTTGATTTGGCTTTCTTTAAGTCTGTTATTGGTGTAGACGAATGCTTGTGATTTTTGCACATTGATTTTATATCCTGAGACTTTGCTGAAGTTGTTTATCAGTTTCAGGAGTTTTTGGGCTGAGGCGATGGGGTCTTCTAGGTATACTATCATGTCGTCTGCAAATAGAGACAATTTGGCTTCCACCTTTCCTATTTGAATACCCTTTATTTCTTTTTCTTGCCTGATTGCTCTGGCTAGAACTTCCAGTACTATATTGAATAGGAGTGGTGAAAGAGGGCATCCTTGTCTAGTGCCATATTTCAAAGGGAATGCTTCCAGTTTTTGCCCATTCAGTATGATATTGGCTGTTGGTTTGTCATAAATAGCTTTTATTACTTTGAGATACGTTCCATCGATACCGAGTTTATTGAGGGTTTTTAGCATAAAGGGCTGTGGAATTTTCTCAAATGCTTTCTCTGCGTCAATTGAGATAATCACGTGGTTTTTGTTTTTGGTTCTGTTTATGTGGTGAATTACATTTATAGACTTGCGTATGTTGAACCAGCCTTGCATCCCCGGGATGAATCCTACTTGATCATGATGAATAAGTTTTTTGATTTGCTGTTGCAATCGGCTTGCCAATATTTTATTGAAGATTTTTGCATCTATGTTCATCATGGATATTGGCCTGAAGTTTTCTTTTCTTGTTGGGTCTCTGCCGGGTTTTGGTATCAGGATGATGTTGGTCTCATAAAATGATTTGGGAAGGATTCCCTCTTTTTGGATTATTTGGAATAGTTTTAGAAGGAATGGTACCAGCTCCTCTTTGTGTGTCTGGTAGAATTCGGCTTTGAACCCATATGGACCTGGGCTTTTTTTGTGTGGTAGGCTCTTAATTGCTGCCTTGAATTCTGACCTTGTTATTGGTCTATTCATAGTTTCAGCTTCCTCCTGGTTTAGGCTTGGGAGGACACAGGAGTCCAGGAATTTATCCATTTCTTCCATGTTTACTAGTTTATGTGCATAGAGTTGTTTGTAATATTCTCTGATGATGGTTTGAATTTCTGTGGAATCTGTAGTGATTTCCCCTTTATCATTTCTTATTGCATCTATTTGGTTGTTCAATCTTTTATTTTTAATCAATCTGGCTAGTGGGCTGTCTATTTAGTTGATCTGTTAAAAAAAAACAGCTCTTGGATTTATTGATTTTTTGAAGGGTTTTTCGTGTCTCAATCTCCTTCAGTTCAGCTCTGATCTTAGTTATTTCTTGTCTTCTGCTGGGTTTTGAGTTTTTTTGATCTTGCTCCTCTAGCTCTTTCAATTTTGACGATAGGGTGTCAATTTTGGATCTCTCCATTCTCCTCATATGGGGACTTATTGCTATAAACTTTCCTCTAGAGACTGCTTTAAATGTGTCCCAGAGATTCTGGCATGTTGTGTCTTTGCTCTCATTGGTTTCAAAGAACTTCTTCATTTATGCCTTCATTTCATTGTTTACCCAGTCAACATTCAAGAGCCAGTTGTTCAGTTTCCATGAAGCTGTGTGGTTTTGGGTCGGTTTCTGAATTCTGAGTTCTAACTTGATTGCACTGTGGTCTGAGAGGCTGTTTGTTATGATTTCAGTTGTTTTGCATTTGCTGGGCAGTGCTTTACTTCTAATTATGTGTTCAGTTTTAGAGTAGGTGTGATGTGGTGCTGAGAAGAATGTATATTCTGTGGATTTGGGGTGGAGAGTTCTGTAAATGTCTATCAGGTTTGCTTGCTCCAGGTCTGAGTTCAATCCCTGGATATTCTTGTTAATTTTCTGTCTGGTTGATCTGTCTAATATTGACAGTGGAGTGTTCAAGTCTCCCACTATTATTGTGTGGGAGTCTAAGTCACTTTGTAAGTCATTAAGAACTTGCCTTATGCATCTGGGTGCTCCTGCATTGGGCCCATATATGTTTAGGATCGTTAGCTCTTCTTGTTGTATCGATTCTTTTAATATTATGTAATGGCCATCTTTGTCTCTTTTTATCTTTGTTGCTTTAAAGTCTATTTTATCAGAGATGAGAATTGCAACTCCTGCTTCCTTTGCTCTCCATTTGCTTGGTAAATCTTCTTTTATCCCTATATTTTGAGCCTTTGTGTATCCTTGCATGTGAGATGGGTTTCCTGGATACAGCACACTGATGGGTTTTGGATTTTTATCCAATTTGCCAATCTGTGTCTTTTGATTGGTGCATTTAGTCCATTTACATTTAGGGTTAATATTGCTATGTGTGAATTTGATACTGCCATTTTGATGCTAAGTGGCTGTTTTGCCTGTTAGTTGTTGTAGATTCTTCATTATGTTGATGCTCTTTAGCATTTAGTGTGATTTTGGAATTGCTGGTACTGGTGGTTTTTTTCTATGTGTAGTGCCTCTTTTAGGAGCTCTTGTAAAGCAGGCCTGTTGGTGACAAGATCTCTGAGTACTTGCTTGTTCGCAAAGGATTTTATTTTTCCTTCACTTCTGAAGCTCAGTTTGGCTGGATATGAAATTCTGGGTTGAAAGTTCTTTTCTTTAAGAACGTTGAATATTGGCCCCCACTCTCTTCTGGCTTGTAGTGTTTCTGCCGAGAGATCTGCTCTGAGTCTGATGGGCTTCCCTTTGTGGGTGACCTGACCTTTCTCTCTGGCTGCCCTTAGAATTGTCTCCTTTATTTCAACCTTGTTGAATCTGACGATTTTGTGCCTTGGGGTTGCTCTTCTTGCGGAATATCTTTGTGGTGTTCTCTGTATTTTCTACATTTGAGTGTTGGCCTGTCTTTCTAGGTGGGGGAAATTTTCCTGGATGATGTCCTGAAGAGTATTTTCCAGCTTGGATTCATTCTCTTCATCCCCTTCTGGTACACCTATCAAATGTAGGTTAGGTCTTTTCACATAGTCCCACATTTCTTGGAGACTTTGTTCATTCCTTTTTGCGCTTTTTTCTCTGATCTTGGTTTCTCATTTTATTTCATTGAGTTGATCTTCGACTTCAGATATTGTTTCTTCTGCTTGGTCAATTCGGCTATTGAAACTTGTGCACGCTTCGTGAAGTTCTCATATTGTGTTTTTCAGCTCCTTTAATTCATTCATATTCCTCTCTAAGTTATCCATTCTTGTTATCATTTCCTCCTATGTTTTTTTAAGTTCCTTAGTTTCTTTGCATTGATTTCATACATGTTCTTTTAGCTCACAAAAGTTTCTCATTATCCACCTTCTGAAGTCTAATTCCATCAATTCATCACAGTCATTCTCCGTCCAGCTTTGTTCCCTTGCTGGTGAGGAGTTTTGGTCCTTTCTAGGAAGTGAGGTGTTCTGGTTTCAGGTGTTTTTCTCCTTTTTGCGCTGGTTTCTTCCCATCTTTGTGGATTTATCCACTTGTCGTCTGTGTAGTTGCTGACTTTTGGATTGGGTCTCTGAGTGGACACCCAGATTGTTGGTGATGAAGTATTTCTGTTACTTGGTTTTCCTTCTACCAATGTAGCCCCTTCGCTGTATGATAGCTGAGGTCACCTCCAGGCCCTGCTTGTCTGGGGTGCACCTATAGCAGCTGCAGAAAAGCGAGGGATGCTACCAGTTTCTTTTTCTACTATCTTTGTCCCAGAATGATGCCTGCCAGATGTCAGTCTTTTGGATATAGAGGCATTAGGGAGCTGCTTGATGAGACAGTCTGTACTTCATAGGAGCTCAATGGCTGAGCTGTGAGCTGTGTTGTTCATTTAGGGCTGATAGGCTGAAAAAAACCCTTTTTTTCTGGGGGGGGGTTTGAGGCTTTCCTTGTGAGTTTCCGCCTCGCTGTCCTGCCCAGCTAGGAGGCAGTCAAGTTACTATTTGCCTGCCGAGGCTCCGCCCTGCTGGTGTGTGGTTCGCCCTGTTGCTGCAGGCTCTACCCTTCTGCTGCAATCTCTTCCCTGTTGCCACGGGCTACGCCCTGCAGCGGAGTCTCTCTGTTGTACTGGGTTGCTCCGGCAATGGCAGGCTACGTCAGCAATGGGCGTGTACCTCAGGGGGGCTGATTGCCTCGGTAATGGCGGACACCCCTCCCCCACGGAGCTGCGCTTTAAGAAAACCTCCTCATTGGGAGGGTTTGGAATCTCTGTTTTGTTTGTCGCACTGCGCTAGCCCAAATGGTTTGTCCCTGCGATTTCCTGGGCTGGCTCCCTGCCCAAGTCCCGTTCAGTCTCAAGTTTAGCCCTCCCAGGTCTCAGTTTGCCAGTTCAACAGGGCACTCGTAACAGTGCGCTTTTGTATGGAGCGCTGTGGAGCACCTGTGTGCTCCGGCGCGGGCCGGAGCCACACCGGCTGCTGGCTACACCAGCCGAGACCTCTGCCTGGCGTCCCACGTCTCTTTTGTATCTGGGAATTTCTCCGTTCTGTGGGCAACTAAGATCCGTCTGGAAATGCGTCCCCAACTCACCCTCTCCACGCATCCAGCAAGAGCTTTAATCCTGGGTTGTTCTCACAGCGCCATCGTGAGTCTTCCCCGACTGTTGGATTTCTTGATGTGGCTTAGTCTCTCTTTCTGTGTGTGTCTGTGTGTGTGTGTGTGTGTGTGTGTGTGTGTGTGTGTGTGTGTGTCTTTCTTTCCGACTTTTACAGTGCTGAGAAGCAGGGGTCCCTGGGCTTTGAGACCAATGCAGAATCTCCAGCCCCATGGGACCAGATCCTTGCTCATGCTGTCCAATCCTGTATCCAATGGGGAGTTCAGTCTCGAGTGCCCACTTCAAGATCTGAAGTTCTCTCCTCCTCCAAGTGACCCGATCGGGAAATTCGGCTCAAAACAGTACTGAGCAGAATCACATCAGCTACTTCTTGGTACCTCTGCCCAGATCAAAAGTCGGACCAAAACCGACCTCAAAGAGCCACAGAAAAAATAAAATAAAATAGGATATTGGACCAGACCCAGCATCGCTTGGGGTAAAGACAAGCCTGTCCAGTATGTACCCTCAAAGGAAGAGTACCAGGAAAACCACAGAGGCATGCCGAACCCCAGAGCAGCTTCTTTTGGCTGAGAAGCCTCCTGGGTCCCACACTGGGAGAACAGGGAGTCTTCTTGTGGCATGAAGCTTCCATTTCTGAGCTAGTCCTAATGCTGGCCCCACTCCTCCTCCTGAGCAGTGTCACAGTGTCCTTCTGACCCTGTTGTTTGAAGCTATAGTGAAGACAGCCACATAAGGGCCCCTGCCTAGCCAAGACCTTGCTGAGCGTGACAACTGGAAAAAACTGATAATCTTCCAGGGTGTATGGAATGGTGTCAGCTGGCCCAGACCAAATCTAGTTGTTGGGTTTAGTATTGATGGAAATAACTGATCTCAGGCCCACAACCTGACAGGGACAGCTGCGCCATCTCTCAAATCCAGGCACAGAGAGCTGCCCTTAATTTCCCGTGCCAGCCCACCCAGCCAGAGCTACCCAAGGTAAGGGAAAAGTAGAGGCAGGGCCCTTTATTTGCACAAATACCTCCAAGAGAATGGGGTCACTGCACCAGCCTGTGACTAGAGGTGGATATTGGATCTCGTTTGCTCTGCTGGATGCTTCAGGTCAACGTACCAAACCCAACTTCCCTGGGAAGCTTATGTACAAAGGCACACAGAGTCAGGCACCTGTCAGGACATGAGCCCATGCAAACAGCCAAGCCAGAGGATAGGACCCATTCTTCAGGTTTGAGGGGAAAGAGAGGATCCGCAAGATACCAGCTCTCAAATGTTAATTAACTTGGAAGCCTCTCAGGAAGTTTTCTCTACACTCTTACACCCTCAAACAGAATCCTAACAACAGCCAAGATATCTGACCAGGCACTCACCCTTTTTCCAGTCTCTGCCTCCAAGCAGAATCTCATTGAATCCAAACAGCCTTCAGTGGTAGGTGCTGCTATCAACCCTGTTCCTGTGGTCCACATTACCAAGCCACTCAGCCAGGACCACACAGCAAGGCAGGGCTGAAGTCAGGATTGAACCCAAGCAGACAAGCTTCAGAGCTGAGCCATACAACCCAGAGGCATTGGGGAGTCCAAAAAATGGGCGTTGGTGAGGAGTGGGCTGCACAGTGTTTTTCCCTGCACTGCATCTCCTCACATGTCCCGGACAACCCACAGGAGGTTAGGACTAGGCCAGAGAAGAGAAGGGGATCACTAAAAGCACAAAGCCCCAGTGGCATGAGGTCCCCAGCTGGAACTGCATGTCAAGTGATACCCACCTATTAAGGGCTGGGTTTTGGGCCCTTGGGTCCTTATCACTTACTCCCCACAAAATGGAAACCCTGAGTTAGGGAGTCTTTTACCCTCATGTGACAGATGAGGACACAGACTCAGAAAGGCCAAGTGACTCACAGAAAGTCACACACTGGTTAGGAGTGGAGACTTGATTCAAACCCAGAAGGACAAACCCAAAGCCCCTTTCTCTCACACCTCATCTCAAGGCCCGTTCTAATGGGCACAGAGAAGCTTGCGCTTCCAGACCAGTTCCATACATTTAATCTCTTGCATGGCAAATGCCTGGACTTTGCTTCACAGAAGTTGATTATGGAGTCACTGGAATGGGGTGGCCTGAGCCCTCAGGAAACATCCCAACCCACATTCCGATTGCCCTTGTTTAGATGGTCAGTCCTAGGAAATCCTACTCCTCATCCCTTCCCAGACTCCATCTGACAAAAGTGCCTCCAGGAGGGCAGGAAGCCCCATCTCCACACACTGAGAGAAGACAGGGGTGACACAGGCCTACATCGTAACTCTCACCAACATCAGCCCCTACAGACCTGGTGGCCCTGGGCCTTGTTTTAAGTGGTATATGTAAAATAGTAACTTTTGCCTTTCCAGCTCCAGCCCCAGACCCTACAGTCACTGCGATGTTGATGCCTAAGAAGAACCGGATTGCCATTTATGAGCTCCTTTTTAAGGAGGGAGTCATGGTGGCCAAGAAGGATGTCCACATGCCTAAGTACCCAGAGCTGGCAGACAAGAACGTGCCCAATCTTCATGTCATGAAGGCCATGCAGTCTCTCAAATCCAGAGGCTATGTGAAGGAACAGTTTACCTGGAGACATTTCTACTGGTACCTTACCAATGAGGGTATCCAGTATCTCCATGATTACCTCCATCTGCCCCCAGAGATCGTGCCTGCCACCCTATGCTGCAGCCATCCAGAGACAGGGAGGCCTCGGCCAAAAGGTCTGGAAGGTGAGGGACCTGCAAGACTCACAAGAGGGGAAGCTGACAGAGATACCTACAGACGGAGTGCTGTGCCACCTGGTGCCAACCAGAAAGCCGAGGCGGGGGCTGGGTCAGCAACCGAATTCCAGTTTAGAGGCAGATTTGGTCATAGACGTGGTCAGCCATCTCAGTAAAATTGGAGAGGATTATTTTGCATTGAATAAACACAGCTAAAAAAATAAAATAGAAAGAAAGAAAACTAGTAACTTTCTATAACATTCATACAAAGAGGAGACACAGGGTCTTACTCATTTTTCTAAGCCTAAATACGAGAGTCAATATCTCTTCCACTGGCTGGTTCAACTCACAAGGAATGCTAATCATTATTGAACCTGTGAGCTGAACCAAGGTATATGTTACAATGGCACCTCTTAGTAGGGAGCAAGCAGGAAAGACACATCACCTAGGTGCTAGGCCATGGATATGTCACAGTCTTTTCAGAAAGCAGAGACCAGGCTGGAGAGTCACATCATTAGCATGCTTAGCCAAGAATATTTTAAAATCTCCTCCTGAAAGCCATGTAACAGGAACAAAATCACCTCATCTGGGTGCTGGGCCCAGCAGTATGTCACAATGCTCTCTGTGGGAAAATCCCACGCAGGAGAGACACATCAATTGGTTCATGGGTGCAGAAATAAGTCACAATTTGTCTTGTTGGCAACATTCAGGCAGAAAAAGAGTCACAATTCTGAGGTGATGGCTGCAGACATACGTCACAGGCTCTCACTGCAGGCAGGGCTCAGGCAGGAGCCTCACATCCCCTAGGTTCTGGGCCTAGTGATGTGTCCTGGTACCCAAAATATGTGGGGCAAAGCAAAAAGAGGAGAGTTTCATCATCTAGAATCAGAGACCAGGGACATGTCACATTTCTTTTTTCTGGCAGTGCCCTGATGAAAGAGAAGAGTCCCATCACCGTGTTTCTGGGTACAGCAATACATCACAATCCCTTCTTGGTCAGAGCCCAAGTGGTAGAAGAAAGTCAGATCACTTAGGTCCTGGGTTCAGAAATATGTCAGGATACCTAGGAGGAGAGGGCACAGGAAAGAGAGTCAAAAGAAATATGTCACAATCACACCTGCAGAAACATCCAGGGATGGAAATAACCATCATCCCCATGTCCCAGTTCTAGGTATGAGTCAATACATTCTGTATGTTGGGTCTCAGCACATGAGTACAATCTCAACAAGGGACAGGATCCTTACATGACAGCCACAATCCCTCCTCTGCACTGTATTATTTTCAAAGGGTCACACCCTCACAGGTGTGCTGAATCTTGGTCAGGTGGGTTGCTGACTCTCCACATACGAGAGTCAGTTTTCAACTTCTGACTGAGTCTGGGCATGAGATTCAAGACCTTAACACCAGCTGTGTTCATGTAGCTGGATGACAATCTTTACTGTAGGCTGGGTGTGCATGCATGTATCACAATCTCATTTGTATGCCTTGCCCTGTAGGCTATGGATTGACTTATAGATTGAGAATGATTTTGGATTTGGAACTGTGGCTCTCTTGCAGGGATATAGTCCACTGTTAAGATTGTGACTCATGTACTTGGAACCAACTCAAATTAGATCTCTTGACTTTTGTACATGAAGTCAGAAAATGTGTGGAATTTTGAATCTCATTTCTACACCTTCTTGCTGTGTTACTGTGACAGGTACCTTTGCCCAGTGTCTGAGTGATTTGATTATCCTGCCTAAGTAAAGCTGTCAAAATAAAATTGTGATATATACCTGGGCCAGGCATTTAAATTATTTTGCTTTCCTGCATTGGCCTTGTCCTCAGGAAAAAATTCAACATATCAATGGTCCTATAACCTAGGTTACATAATCATCCGCTTCTGCCTGGGCCATACCAACAGAGATGGTTGTAGCATATAACTGAGCCAATCACCTAAGTGGACTTTGCTCTTTTGTGTGGGCTTTGCCACAGTGCGGGTTGTGACTTATAACTGAGCCCTATGCATAAATGATATGACTCTCCTGCCTTGGCCCCTCCAAAAGGAGGCATTGTGATATATCAATAGGCTCATCAACTAAGTACTGTGACTCTCCCCTCTTACCTGAGCCTTGTCCACAGGGTGACATATTACTGTGCCCTACAGATAAATAATGTGTCTTTCCTGCATGAACCTGACCAATGAAGGCATGGAGACACACTGCTGGGCCCAATACCTAGGTTATGTGACTTTTCTGCCATGGCCTTGCCCACAGAGGGGATATCCACATGTTTTTGGTGCAGCATTCAGGTGATCTGATTATCTTTTCTGCACTATTCACACAGGCTAATTTTGACATATAGTTTTCCGAGCTCACAGACATTACAATTACACTCATATGAGAACCCAGATAATAGGATGATTTTGAGGCTCTTAGCTAGACATCAGGCAGTAGGTAAAGTCCTGGGTTTCCTACTTTTAGAAGGGTCACAGTGATGTATGAAATTCATACGTTTTCTATAAACACTTTTTGTGCTACAGAGAATTTAATAACACGGCTGAGCACACAGGTGAGATTGTGACTCTCACAGGCACACCAAGCCAACAATTAGGAGTGTCACTTCCAAACCTAAAAGAAACACACTGGTGAGCTTCTGGACCTCACATGCAGATAGAGTCCACAGTTAAAAGTCTGACTGCCATGCGTACATCTGGAAACAGGTTGAACAGTGACTGATTTCTGGACCCAACTCAGAGGCACAGTGATTAGTTGCATACCTGGACCTAGCCAACAGGAGAGATGTTGACTCTCATAGGTAGCCTTAAAGCAATGGGCAAGGTCCTGGGCTTTCTACTTGTATGAAGGTCATGGAAGATTACAAAACTCATGCATAGTGTATGGCCCCTTCTGGTGGTACAGGGAGTGTCATAACAGATCCCAGTACAAAGCAAAATTTGTGATCCTCATAGTTGTACCCAAACACAAGAGAACTGTCACTTCCACACATGAACAGAGACCACAAGTGAGGTCCTGAGTATCACATGTGCATACTCTCCACAGTTCAAATTGTGACTGTCATACCTGAATCTGGCCAGAGGTAGGATGGTGACTTCTTTCTGCACCCAACTTGCAGGCACAGTGAGAACTGTCATGTCTGAACCTAGCCAATAAGAGAGATGTTAGCTCTCATTCCTGTGCTTATGACAGTGAATAATATCATGAGTTCATACCAGCACGTAGATCTCAGTGTGGACTGTGACTTTCAAGCATATCATAGAAAGCCCTCAGGTGGCACCAAGTGTGTGATAACAGGGCCCAGTTTACAGGTGAGATAGGGATCCTCATATGCAAACCCAGTTTACAGTAAGGATTTTCACCCTCTTAAACAGACACAGCCCATTGTTCAGGTTCTGAATCTCACACTTTGAGGCAGCTAAAAGTTGGAATTGTGAGTCTCATACATGGATCAGGTTCACAGATGAGATAATGACTCTCAGACCAAGACACATCACACCTCTGAGGCTGTGACTCTACTACTAAGACACAATCTGAAGCTTGAATTGAGGTTCCCAGGCACCAATCTATCCCAATACCTAGATTCAGATTCTGACTCACATAAATGAACTGAACACACAGGAGGTGCTGACTCATCCTTAGAGCTGGACATGTTTGGGATTTTTTATCTCATCCCTGGACTTTTGTGGAAGTGTGATTGTGACATATGCTTTTGCCCATATCCTGAGTGATATTTGTTTTCTGACTGGGCCCAGCCCACAGATAAAATTGTGACGTATACCAAGGCCACGCACCAAGGTAATATGACTGTCCTCATCGGCCTGAACCTGTCACTTCGAAGTGGTTATTACATATTTCTGAATACAACATCTGGTGATGTGACTCTCCTCTTGTGTCAAGGCTTTGAGCACAAAGACTGTGACATATCACTGGGCCCAGCACCTAGATAATGTGCTTGTTCTGCCTTAATTCTCCCCACAGGGAACATAATGACATATTTTTTAGTCAATCACCTGGGTGAAGTAGTGTTCTCTCCTGCCTGGGCCTCAGCATCAGAAGAACATGTGGCATACTGCTGGACACAGCACCCAGGTGATTTGGGTCTTCTCTGCTCCCTGATCTTTGCCAGTAGTGGGGATTGTGAACTACTGCTTAACCCAGCACCTAATTTTTCTGACTCACTTCTTTTGCTAAATCCTAAAAGCAGTGGGAATTGCAACATATTGTGGGAAGCAGCAACTAGGTGATGTGACTCTCCTCTCTTGCCTGGGCCCTGCCCACATTGGGCATTGTTACATAGTGCTGAGTTCATCACCTAAGTAACATTATGGTTCTCCTCTGCTTGGGACCTGTCGATATGAAGGATTGTCGGATATCACCAGGACCAGAACCCAGCTGATATGCCTCTTTTTCCCTGATCCTGCTTTCAGTGCAGATTGACATATTCCTGTCCTAGCATCCAGGTGAGGTGACTCTTCTGCCTGATCTCTCCCTACAGGTGGGATTGTGACATACACTTGGGCTCAGCTCACTGGTGTAATAATGACAATTATACCTTAATCCAGCAAATAGGAGAGACACTGACATTTTTCCTAGTCTTAGGGCAATGTGTGAGGTCTGGCTGTTTCTAGTACAAAGGTCAGAGAAAATTACAATACTCATGCATATTTTATAAGGCTTTCGGTTGGTACAGAAAATGTCATAACAGGGCTCACACGTGAGACTGTGACTCTCATATGCACACCCAGCCAACAGTCAGAATTTTAACTTACACACATGTAAAGGTCTCAAATCTCACCTGTAAATGCAGTTTGCAGTTAGAATTGTGACTTTTTAGGAGGCAGCCACAGGTAGAATGGTGACTGACTTCTGAATGCAACTGACAGGCACACTGACGACTCTCATTCCTGGATACAGCAAAGTAGACACAGGTTGGCTCTCATACCTGGGCTTAGGGCAACAGGTAAAGTCATGTGTCACACCAGCCCAAAATCCTCAGAACAGATTGTGACTCTCATGCATGTCATATAAAGCCTATGGGTGATACAGAAAATGTCATAACAGTGCCAATTACACAGGTGAGATTGTGATCCTTAAATGCACACCCACCCAAAACTAAGAAAGTAAGAGTTGTGACTCTCCCACAAGGACATACCTTACCTTTGAGGTTTGAAGCTGATACCCAGAGGCAGCTGAAAGTTAAAATTATGACTCTCATTCATGGATCTCATCCACAGGTGAGGTGGTGACTCTTGAACCAGAATTCAGCACACCTGTGAGCCTGTTACTTTCATATCAGGACAGTTTCTAGGTGGCATTGGAACTCTCACGCACAGATCCAATTTACTATTAAGATGGTGAGTCCTGTACTTGCACGTAACTCACAGGAGGTGTTGACTCTCATACCTAAAGCTGGGACATGTGTAGAATTGTAAATCTAACCACTGGAACTTCTTGCATGTGTTGTTTTACACAAACATTTGCCTAGCACTTGAGAAATTCCACTTACCTGTGTTGGCCAAACCTACTCAGTGACATTAATAAAGATCAAGCATGTAGGTGATATAACTCTCCTTCCTGGGCACTGCTCTCAAGTGAGATTTTTCAACATTTCTTTGTCCAGCACATAAGTGATATTATTTTCTCCTGCCTGGTTTCTTCACACTGGGAGCATTGTGACATATCACTGGGCCCAACACCTAGGTGTTATGACTCCCCTTTCATATCTGCGCCCTGTCCATTTTAGGGATTGTGACATTGCACTGGACCTAGCACTCAGGTGACGTAAATATTTTTTTCTGTTTGGGTTTTCATATAGAGGGCATGGGTGACATAATGCTGGGCCCAACTTTAAGATGCTGTGACTTTACTTCATGGGGAATGTCCAAAGGGAGCATTGTGACATCTCTCTGGACCCAGCACTTAGATGACGTGACTCCCTTTTTTCTGGGCCCTCCATATATGGGGAATAATGACCTAATGCTGAGTCTAGCTCCTGGGTGCTGTGACTCTTCTGCCTGCTCACAGGTTGCATTGGAGCACATCTTTGGGTTCATCACCTAATGATGTGACTGTCTCCTTCTGCCTGTGCTTTACCCACAGAAAAACCTTGTCCATATCACTGGGCTGAACACCCAGGTAATGTAACTCTCTTTTCTGGACAGTGCCCACAGGAGGAATTGTGACATTTCACTGGGCCCAGCACTGATACAAAGCACCCAGAGGACATGATAATCCAGCCCCATCCCTTCTCCCAGCTAAAAGGGATGAGGATGACTCTTGTAACTTAACTCAGGTAATAAAAGAAATAAGGGCAACCACTAAGGTCCTCAGGTTCCTAATTGTATAAAGATCAGAAAAGATTCCATCACTCACTCATACTATATAAAGCACTCGAGTGGTAGAGAGTATTATGACAGGGCACAGCACACAATTGAGATTGTGACTCTCATGTGACACCCAGGCCACAGTTATAACGGTCATTCTATTACATGGACAAAGCCTGCTGGTAAAATTTTAAACTGAATTGGGAACACAGTCCACAGTTGAAATTTTGATTTTCATAAGTGAATATGGCTACAGTTTCAATGGTGACTCATTTATGGAGTCAGATCACAGGAACAGTGATAACTCTCATACCTGGATCCAGCCAATAAGAGAGATGTTCAGTCTCCTTCCTGATTCTAATGAGGAATCTGGGCAATGAGTAAGACTGTGAATCCATATAGGTATGAAGGTCTCAGATAAAATTGTGAATCTTAAGTGCATACTTTAAAGCCCCTGAGATGTACCATGTGTCATAATAGGGCCCAGCACACCAATGAGACTGTGACTCTTATATGCATACCCAGCCGAAAGTAAGATTTGTCACCCTCTCAGTTGAATACATCACACTGTTGAAGTCCTAAATGTCTTAGCTGAATGCAATCAAAATGTACCATTGTGTCTCAGACAAGAATCCAGTCCAAGAGTTAGTGGCTCTCTGACCTGGACTCAGCACACCTGTGAGGCTGTGAGTTTTCTACTGGGACATAGTCTGCTGGTGAGATTGAGGTCTCATGCACATACCCAGTCCACCATTGAGTTTGTGACTCATGTACTAGAACCCAACACACAGATGTTGAATCTCATATCCAGAGCTGGGACATATACAGGATTGTCAGTCTCATCCCTGCACTTTCCCACAAATGTGATTATGACATATGTCTTTGCCCAGCCTCTCAGTAATTTGACTTTCCTGCCTGGGTCCAGCCCCAAACTGAAATCATGACATATACCTGGGCCAAGCACCTACATGCTGTGACTTTCCTCTTTTGCCTGGGAGATGCAAACAGAAAAGATTGTGACATATTGCAAAGTCCAGCATTTAGGTTTTATAATTCTTCCAGGGACATTGTGATATATTCTCCTCTGGAAAGTGGGAAATTGTGACATATTCCTCCCTGGAACATAAGACATTGACATTCCTCTCTATTCCTACAGAGACATTGTGACATATCTCTGGGAAGATTAACTAGATTAAGGGACTCCCTTATACCTGGGTCATTCCCTCAGGGTGGATTATGACATATCATGGAACACAGAACCTAGGTGATTTGATTCTCCTCTACTGCCGGGCCCCATCCACAGTATGATGGGAACATATTGCTGAGCCTAGCAACTAGATGATGTCACTTTCCTTTCCTGCCTGGAATCTGTTCAGTGGGAAAGAGTTATATATTGCTAGGCCCAGCACCTAGGAAATGTGCCTCTAACCTCCTCACAGTGGGCAAGGTGACATGTCACCAGGCTCATCACCTAGGTGATGTAATGCTTCTCCCCTTTCTTGACCCACCCACAGTGGGTGTTGTGACATATTACCATATTCAACAGCTAAATGATGTGACTCTTTTCTCCTGATTGAGCCCTCCTCATAGAGAGCATGGTGACACACAACTTGGCCTTGAATCCAGATTATTTAATTCTCATACTTATGCTCTGCCTATAGGGAACAGTGTGACATGTCTCCACATCCATCACCTAAGTGATGTGACTCTCCTGTCTCACAGAAGAGAATGGAACATGTCACTGGACCCAGCACCTAGAAAATGTATCCCTATGCTTTTCCTAGGCCTTGCTTTTAGGGTAAATTGTGACATGTATTTGGATGTAACTCCTAGGTCGTGTAACTCTCTTTTCATGCCTGGGCAATGCCCAAGGGGAGACTATGACATGTTGCTGAGCCCAGGACCCAGGTCATGTTACCCTCTTGCCTGGCACTGACAGCTCACAAAAGGCATTGTGACATATCCTTGTGCTCATCACCCAAGTATTGGGACTCTATTTACCTGACAGAGTCCTGTTCTTAGGGAAAACTGACATATCACTGCATCCAGCATGTAGGTATGGTAACTTTTATTCCTCTGCCCTGCTCACTGGAAGAATTGTGACATGTCACTGAACCCAGAACCTAGGTGATGTGACTTTTCTCCTGTGCCTTACATACAAAATAATCAGTCCTAGGTGAGGTGACTCTCCTCTACTACCTGTGCCTTGACCCAAAGGGGCATTGTGAAGTATCTCTGGCCCCATTACCTGGGTGAAGCAGCCATGCTCTTCTGAATAATCACTGCTGAGAGATGTGACTGTTAATAAACCCTAAGCCCAGCACTCAAGTGGTTTGTCTCTGCTGATGGGCCCTGCGAACAGAGGGCGTTGTGATACATGTGTGGGCCCATCAACTAAAAATATGACTTTCTATATTAGTCTGTTCTCATACTGCTAATAAAATCATACTCAAGACTGGGTAATTTCTAAAAGAGATAGGTTTAATGGACTCACAATTCTACATGGCTGAGAAGTCCTCACAATAACGGTAAAAGATGAAGGAAGAGCAAAAAGGCATCTTACACTATGGCAGCATAAAGACCTGTACAGGTGAACTCCACTTTATAAAACCATTAGATCTCAGGAGACATATTCAATATCTCAAGAACAGTGTAGTAGAATCACCTGCATAATTCCATTATATTTATCTGGCCTTGCTCTTGACACTTTAGGATTAATAAAATTCAAGGTGAGATTTGGGTGGGGACACTGCCAAATCATGTCACTTTTTGCTCCCATTTGGACCCTACCCATGGGGGAGATTTTGACATATCACCGAACCTTTCATTTTGGTGATGTAACTGGTCCCTGCCCTTAGAGAATGGTGACATGTCTTTGGGCTCAGTACCTACTTGACGGGACTCTCCTCTCCTGCCTGGACTCTGTCATAAAAGAAAATGGTAATACATCACTGAGACCAGCACGTAGGTAATGTCCTTTTCAGCTTCTATCAGGGCCCTGTCTACAAGGGCGAAGGTGACATCATGTGGAAACTATCTCCAGGGTGATGTGACTTTTCTGCATTGGCCTGACCTAAAGGGGGAATTGTGACATATCTCTGGGCCAACACCTAGGTTATGTGACCTTCCTCACCTGCCTGTGCTCTGCCCACCGGAAATGTCCATGTATCTCTGGGCCCAGCACCTAGGTAATGGGATTCTTCTGTCAAAGCACTTCTTATATGAGCCATTGTGACATATTCCTTGGCCCAAGACACAATGATGTGACTTTTCTCTTCTGCTTGGGCCCTACACAAAGGGGATATTGTGATATATCATGGGGCTCATCACCTAGGTGATGTAATTTTCCTTTTGCTTGAGCCTTGCCCACAGAATAAATAGTGACACATTGCTGGGCATTGCACCTAGGTGATGTCATATTTATTTCTGCTCTGGCCTGTATTACAGAGGGCATTGTGATATCTTGCTGATCTTAGCACTCAGGATATGTAACCCTGGGGCCAGAGCTGAGTCCACAGGTGGACTGTGACATATTCCTTGCCCAGCTCCTGGGTGACATGGCTCTTTCTTCCTGCATGGACTCTGACTTCAGTGAGGATTCTGGCATATTGCTGGGCCCTGCACCCAAATGATGTGACTTGGCCGCCTAAATTCTGCCAAAAAAGGCATCATGACGTATCCAATGGGCCAGAATCTACATGTTGTGATTTTCTGCCCCTTGCTGAGATCCAAAATATTGCTTTGCACAGGATAAGGGGTGATGTGGATCTCTAAGCTGGGCCATGCCCACAAGAGGCATTGTGACATACTGCTGAACTCAGCATTCAAGTAATGTGACTTTCTTGCCAGGGTCCTGAACACGGGTTTATTCAAATACTCCTAGACCAACATTCAATCAATGTGACTCTCCTGCCTGCTGCCTTTTCATAGGTGGGATTGTAACATACCTAGGCCTAGCTCACGGGCATGATGATGAATCTCATATGTAGACCCAACCGATAGAAAAGATTTTGACTCACATGGCTAGAATTAGGTGAATAAGTATGGTTCTCTGTTTTCTACTTCTGGTAATATCACAGAAGGCGATGACACTCATGTATATTCTATAACATCCTTGGGTGACAAGAGAGTGTCCCAACAGGACCCAACACACAAGTGAGTTTGGCATCCCATAAGCACACAACCAGCCAACAATTAAAACTGTCACTCTTACACATGGACAGAATCCACTGGTGAGGTCCTGAATCTCACATATGGACAACGTCCACAGTTAGCGTTGCGACTGTCATATGTAAATTCAGCAACGTGTGAGATGATTACTCATTTCTTGACCAAGCTCACAGGTGCAATGACTGTCATACTTTGATTTAGCCAATAGAAGAGGAGTTGATTCTTGAATCTGGGCTTAAGACATTGGGAAAGGTCCCGAGTCTTCTGCTTGTAGAAAGTTCTGAGATTACCAGATTCATGCATATAATATAAAACCCTTAGGTTTTGCAGACATTTTCATAACAGAACCCGAAACAAAGATGAGATTGTGACTCTTCTATGTAAACCCAGCTGACAGGATTATCATCCTCACACATGGACAGAACCCACTGCTGAGGGTTTGACTCTCACTTGCGGATATAGCTAATAGTCACTAATGACTATTTTAGTCAACAGGACAAATATATATATGTATAGCTCAGTTTGTATAGTGACTTATATGTGAATCTTACCACAGGTGGGATGTCTTATTACTGGACCCCACTCACGGGCACAGTGATGACCCTCATAACCAGAGCCAGCAAAAGGAGAAATGTTGAATCTTGTAATAGAATGTTTTGCATGTGTGTGCGTGTGTGTGTGTGCGTGTGTGTGTGTGTGTGTGTATGTGCATTCTTTTAGTTTCTTGAACTTTGAGAAATTGATTGTATGGTATCTTATACAGATGCAAATGTATCAGCTTTTTCTTTTTGCAAAGCTATACATATATATATTTGTCCTGTTGACTAAAATAGTCATTAGTGTTATGTAGATGGATTTGTAGGTCTCAGAACAGAAATCTTATTGTAAATATTACAGCTTAATAAAAGTTTATGATGCATAAATAAAAATATAAATTATACATATTTAGAAGGTAGTTATTTACAATTGCTTACAGCTCACCCGGTCAGCCAAGGCCTATCTTTTTCCAAACCATGCAGACATTGTACTTGCTTGTCTACAGTATCTTCTGGAGTGAAATAACCCTTACTGAGAATGGTCAAAATAAGAAAAGCATTTTTGGCAGATAAATGTTGTAAGAAACAGAGGTAGCTCTGGGTAAAAAATGCTCAGAAAAGAATAAATAAATGAATTGTACCATAGTGATTTTTAAACAAATAAATGCTTCAAGTTCAAATCAAATTTATTTTCTTAATTAAAAACTGCAAAATTACAATTAAAAATAGATTGGTGAATATATTTCATTCATTAAAAACTGCAAAAAATGCAATTAATAATAAATTGATGAATAAAATTAAAAGCCTCTGAGCACAAAGTTTACACTGTAGAGTTTGAAAATAAAGACAATTAGATAATAAATAATCCCTCATACAGTGCTGGTTGCATAAGTTGGTACTACCTTCTGAAGGAGGGCTTCCAATGCCTACACAAGCTGAAGATAGAAATATATTTTTATTATATTTGTGGTTAAATAGCTATATAATTGCACTAGTTTCTGTTTAAAAATGCACAAGACAGTCTGTAGAAGCACTGAAAAATTGGGGAAAATTACCAAAATGTTTATGAACAGTTGAATAAATACATTGTAATGTATTCATATGATGTCACATTGCAGACAAATAAATATACAAACCACTCTAAGTAACAGAGATTAATCTCACAAGGTTAAACAATAGAACCTGGCTCAAAATCTGGACTTATTGTGTTAATCTATTTAAAATTCAAAAACAGGCAAATATTATTTATTGTATAAACAGTCAGAATGTAAGTTTCTCTCGGGGGTACAGTGGTTGAAAAGGAGAATCAAGGAAGGAGAGGTCCCAGGTTGTTCACACTCTTCCATCACTGGGTGCGGGGTTCACAGTATAGGCATTTTGTAAAAATTTATCAAGCTGTTCTTTTACAATATGTGCTTTTTAAGTGTGTAAAATTAAAAACTTTTAAAATATTTTTTTCTTTTTAATTTTTTCTCAATCAGTTTTTGCCGCTTATTTTCTTGGGAAAAAAAGGTAGTTTTATCTAAATTTTCAAATTAAATAAAATTTTTAAAAATATTATATGTTAAATCTTGAATGTATCTATATTATTTTTTGCCTTGTATACTGTTTTTATTTTTCTTGATATAACTTTACCTATATTATTACAATCAAAGAACAGCAAGAATTTCACTGCCATGTTATTATCTCTAAGTAACAGATGAATCAGAGAGGTTAAAAAACTTGTCCAAAGTTACACAGGTACTCTGAGCCTGCTCTTCTGACCGTTAAAGACGTTGGTCTAACTCAGGAAACCTGCATACAATACTACTTCTAAAGGTGCATTAAATTACTATAGCTATGCAAAGCAACATGAAAATGAGGGAAAAATATACATAAATAAAAATGCAAGGCACAGATGAAAACTTATGCTACCATATATATATATATATACAGTCAAAAACCCCAGGAAACACTAAAATGTGTATTATTCATAGATAAAACTGCATAAAGTAAATAACACAATATTTGGATAGTGGTCACTTTAGGGTAGTAGGCTTACAGAAGACTTTAGAGGTATGTACTTTACCAGAGTGTGTGAGGAGTTTATGAAACTAGAATGAAAGTTTCCTTAGAGATCAATTTGTGTTTTTTCTTTACTTCTTTTTCTTCTCTTTTCTTTCCTTTACTCTTCTTCTCTTTTTGAGACGAGGAGTCTAGCTCTGTTGCCCAGGCTGCAGTGCAGTGGCGCCATCTCATCTGACCAAAACCTCCGCTTCTGGGGTTCAAGTGATTCTCCTTCCTCAGCCTACCAAGTAGCCGGGACTACAGGCAAATGCCACCATGGCCGGCTAATTTCTGTGTTTTTAGTAGAGATGGGGTTTCACTATTTGGCCAAGCTGGTCTTAAATTCCTGAACCCGGACGTAATCCGCCCACCTCAGCCTCCAAAAGTGCATGCAACACCGCGCCTGGCCAATACTTTTTCTTAATTTTATCTCCCAAGGCTAGCAAAAAGTATGGCACCACGTGGATGCTCAACACACATTTTTCAGTTCAATGAATGAATACATGTCCTTTGTAAACTGTCAAGCTATGCAAATCAATAATTTATTATTACTTACTACAATGTAGTTAATAGAATCAAATAAAAGGTAATAACGGTTAAGATTCAGAAAGCACTATTGAAAGTTTAATGTTACCCCGGGATTCTTAGCCAAAGTAAAGTACAATTTATAGTCTTAATTTGTGACCAGTGTAACTACATTTAAATTTTCATGTGAAGATGAAACATAAAATCTTTCATCAGGTGAGCATAACTTGAGAGAAAAAGACATTGAAAAAAATGGAAAAAAGAAAAGAATAAAAACTTGATTTGGGGAAATAGTTTTCTCCTCTTCTGGTGCAGATGGAGGCTGGCTGGGGAGGCTGGGTCTCTTTGTAGTCCCCTCAGTGGCAGTGGCTGATCTCTGCTCAGGCAAGAGGGGCAACGCCCTGAGCTGGGCCTGAGGCTCTCTGGCCAAGCCCTTTATCACTTCCCTGGACTCTTCACAGTGTCTCTGTGTCCCTGCCTTCCTGAGCGTCTTTTTGATGAAAACGGAGGTGGCAACAGGAAGCTGGTAGAATAAACTGGCCTCTCAGGCTGATACATCTCTCCCAGGAAATGCTCTGGTTAATGTCCACTTTCTGCGCTTGGAGCTGGGACTGGACTCAGGGTTGCCACTAAGGAATCCCCGGGCTGGGCGACACCAGGCATGAGCGCTCCAGCTGCTGCTGAGTTTCATTCTGTACTAGGCTGGGCAGCGGCTGGAACCAGCATGGGTAACAAGTGTAGGAAACACCCTGCAGCGGGGAGGAAGTGGTAGCCATGGTTTTTAAAAATTTGGCCCTGCTGACAAATTTCTGACACCGGAAACAGAAGAACCAAGAGAAACTGCTCTAGAGCTTCAGCCAAATGGATGGACTGTTGGAGTAGCTGAGGGGGAAGCTGCCTGAACTCCTCAAAGTTGAGCAGCAAAGTAACCACCAGAGATGGACAAGACAAATGAAAGTCTAAGAAAATTAGCAAAAACCAAAGACAGATGCTAAAGATGAGAAACAGTTCACACCATGATGGAAACAGAGTCGATGAAAACAGTGGAAAACTGTAGCCATTAACACAGAAAAAAAGAAGGGCTATTATATATACACGGCTGGAATACACATTAAATGACAAATGAAACAAGATAATTAGGAAATAAATACTGAATTTCTTTTTAAACTCAGCAAAATTCAGTTTTGCAGCCTGAAAAAAAATATACTCTCCACATGAAGAATCGAATCTTGTTTGTTTACCTTTGATATTTTCTAACTCTAACGTGAAGTTACAAACTAAATTAAACCAGACACATTTATGCCTTACTATGGAGCATCAGTTACACAGCAAGCACTGCCACATTTATTGTAAAAGCATTCTCATGGCTTCTGAAGCTCCCTTAGTACTTACCTAAACAAATTGACCAAATCAATAAATATGTCTACTCTTGTCTATTATACAAAGTGAAAAAAACAATAACTTAGGAAAAGTAGGCTTATAGAGCATTCTTCAAATTAAAGAACATTGAATGTTCTGACTAAATACAATTTAATGCACTAATTTTGGAATCACAGCTAAAATTATTTTGTGGGTATAACTAAATTTTTTTTTTCTTTTTTGAGAAAAAATCTCCCTCTGTCACCCAGCCTAAAGTGCAGTGGTGCAGTCTTGGTTCACTGCAAACTCCATCTCCTGGGTCAAAGCTGTTCTCCTGCCTCACTCTTCTGAATAGCTGAAATTACTGGTATGCACCACCACACCTCACTAATTTCTGTATTTTCAGTAGAGACGGGGTTTCACCATTTTAGCCAGGCTGATCTCAAAATCCTGACCATAGTTAATATGTTCACCTTGGCCTCCCAAAGTGCTGAGATTACAGGTATGAACCACTATGTCTGGCCCATGACTAAATTTCACTAAAATCATTTTTATAATCACAGAGCAGCTCACAAACTTAGTGCTTTGTAAACCACAAAACAAAATGTTTAATAAACAAGTCATGAGTCTAACATAAGTATCAGGCAAGTAAAAACAGATAATTTGTATGAGAAGATTCTGAACCATAAGCCATAATATATTACAGTAATAAATTCAATGCAAACTAGAAAGTATAGATTTGCAGCTTTGTGCTGTGGCAGTATCATAGTCAATGAGGTTTATCCAGGCACGATTAATGGAATTGAAAACTTTTTCCAATACCCCACTAGGATGAGGTGAAATTTAGCTAGCACTGGCAATTTCTGGCAGTCTCTACGGGGACTTAATTAATTAAAAATCAAAAGAAAAGAAAGATAGAAAAAAGAAAGTAAAGATTTGCATTCAGCATTTTTGAGTATTTTTGTTTTCTAAAAAATTAGACATCTGGCTGGGATTGGTGACTCATACCTGTAAATCCCAGTGCTTTGGGAAGCAAAGATGGGTGGATTCACTTGAGGTCAGGAGTTCAAGACTAGCCTGATCAATATGATGAAACACCATCTGTAAAAAAATACAAAAATTAGCTAGGTGTGGTGGCCTACACCTGTAGTCTCAGCTGCTGGAAAGCCTGAGGAAGAAGAGTTGCTCGAATCTGGGATGTAGCTAGCTGACATCATGCCACTGCACTCCAGCCTGGGCAACAGAGAAAGACTCTGTCTTAAAAAAAAAAAAAAAAAGAAAGAAAAGAAAAAAAAGAAACAGAAAATTAGACACCTTATTAAAATTATTTTCTTCCAATATTAATATTTTATTCTGAAAATACTTACAAACTCATCCTCAAACACAATTAATTTATAATTTGTTCACACCTATAGTTTGTATTTAGACTAACAGATGTGTATGTTTAACTCTATGTAAATGAAAACTAAAAGTTGGTGTGTTTGCAAGTATACAGGCCAGGTATTCAAAAAATATATATAATAAATTTTGAAAGGTATTTATTCAGGACTCAGATACATGTAAGTTTTGTTTTTAACTGTATATAATTTTTACTATTACAAAAATTATTCTGTAGTCAATAACATTTTAATTGTACATTTTAAAATAACTAAAACTGTAGAAGTAAATTGGTTGTAATGCAAAAAATAGGTTCTAGAGGTGATGAGTATCTCACTTAACCAACTGTGATTATTATATATTGTATACCTCTATCAGAATATGTATATATAACATAAATATTATGTACCCACAAAAATTAACAGGAATAAATTTGAAGGTTAAAAAAAAGAGAGAAAAAACTATTACCTGTGGAAAAAATATTCCTTAACTTATTTGAAGTTTTAAGCCATTGGCAAAAAAGATTAGAGTTGTTATTACATCATCTTACCATCTTATACCAACACATTTGAGTAAAGGGGACGAGGTTAAAGTAAGTGTAATAACAAGACTTAATTTAATATCCAATATTTGACATGTGATACACTGAAGACATGAAATTCATACATAATCTGAAATTTTTAAAATGTGCTACATTTTGTTTCATGAAAGTACAATTAATAAAATCATGTACTATCAATTGATTTTAATTTTTTTTGAAATGGAGTCTCACTCTGCCACCCAGTTTGGAGTGCAGTGGCACAATCTTGGCTCACTGCAACCTCCACCTCCTGGGTTCCAGCAATTCTTCTTCCTAAGCCTCCCGAGTAGCTGGGACTACAGGTATGACTACAACCTCTGGCTAATTTTTGTGTTTTTAGTAGAGACAGAGTTTCACCATATTGACCAGGCTGGTCTCAAACTTTAGACCTAGTGATTTTCCAACATCAGCCTTCCAAAGGGCTGCAATTACCAATGTGAGCCACGATACCCAGCCAATTTAACTAAAACTAAAAATATTTGTCTCTTAATGCAATGCACAAGAATACTACTCTGAACACTTACCTCATACATCACTCGATATTGTAAGTTAACCACAAAGAACCATTTTGCTTAGATTTTTATCATGCATCTTACATTTTTATATCCTTACTCTTTCATAAAAGAGGTCATAAATGCTCACCTAATAAAAACAATTTCTCATGTCTTTCATATAACAATTGGTCACAAGCTTTTATGTGTAAATATAATAGGAATACAGAAACAAAATGGACCTTGCATAGTGACTAATACCTGTAATCCCAGCATGTCGAAGGCTGAGCTGGGTGGATCACTTCAGGTCACAAATTTGAGAATAGCCTCGCCAACATGTCAACACTCCATCCCTAAAAATATAAAACATAGCTTTGCATGGTGTTATGTGCCTGTACTTCCAGCTACTTGGGATGCTAAGGCAGGTGAATCACTTAAAACCGGGAGTTGGAGGTTGCAGTGAGCCAAGGTCACACCACTGCACCACAGCCTGTGTGTCAGAGTTGCAAAAAAATTTTAAAGTAGTAATTGTTTAAGAATGAAGTAATTTGAGTTAATTACATTACTAGCATGAAGTAGAGTTAGTTACATTATTTACTTTAAAAAAAATCTGTAATCTTGTCAAAACAAAGTATACTTGTAATTATAAATCTCCAAAAAATTTTCTACTCTTTTAAAGTTGCATACAAATAATTTTTCTACCACCTTTAGTTTTAGATTATATTGTAGACACAGAACATTGCCTTAGTGTAAAGTCTGAAGTGTCAGTGCCTTATACATTTCTAATTCTGATTATTTCAATAGACTTCATCTTGCATTAAATATTCTTTTTCTATTTACTCTGTCTGAAAAAAATATTTTTTAGCATGAACACTCTGGAGTTTCTGCAGCTATTAAGGTCTTTCTTTCCCAGATGTATTATATTTGCAGAATTCTCTAATGCTGAAAAAAGTTTGAGCAATTGCTTCAGGGTTTGCCTCTAATACAAAATAAACATAACAAGTTCTGTTACAAGTTACCACAACTCTCTTTATATTTGTAATGTTAGCCTTTGAAATAAATGTTCTCCAGCACTTTAAAGGTTTATATTTTCTGAAGAATCTTTTGAGAGAATTGCATTTTTAATACTTTTGTTAAGTATAAGCTCTTTCATATACAGTAAGATTGTGAGCATATATTTACCACTTTTTACTTTCATTAAATTTGTACATTTGTTCTCAAATGTAAATGGTTTCCTGTGCGATGAGGTGTGAGCATTATTTAAAAGTTTTGTGGCATTGTTTATACTTGTAGAAGTTTTCTCCAGTATGAATTACCTTACCTAAAATCAATTGTGATAATCCTTTAAAGGCTTTCTCACATTATTTACATTTCTATGACTTCTCACCAGCACAATTTCTTTGATGCTTGGAAATGTTTGAGGTGTGGTCACAAGCATTGTCACAACTTTTGGGTTTCTAGAATTTCTCTCCAGTATGAATCATATAATGTCTGTAAAGAATTGAGGACTAGTTAAAGGCTTTGCCACATTCTTTGAATTTTAGGGTTTCTCTTCATTATGAATTATGTTAGGTCTAGTAAGATTTCATGACTGGCTAAAGGCTATGCCATATTCTTCACATCTATAGAGTTTCTCTCCAGTACAAATTCTCTTATGTGTAGAAAGTTTTTGAGATTCAACAAAACCTTATCCACATTCCTCACATTTCTAAGGTTTCTCTCCAGTATGAATTCTCTTCATTATTCAAGAGTTTAGGAGTGGTTAAAAGCTTTGCCACATTCCTCACATTTGTAGGGTTTCTATCTAGTATGAATTATCTTATGTTTAGCAAGGTGTGAGAACTGGTTAAAGGATTTTCCACATTCTTCACATTTGTAGGGTTTCTCTCCAGTATGAATTCTCTTATGTCTAGTAAGGATTGAGGATTGGTTAAAAGCTTTGCCACATTCCTCACATTGGTAGGGTTTGTCTCCAGTATGCATTTTCTTATGCATTGTAAGAGCTGTGCAGCACCAGAAAGATTTACCACATTCTTCACATTTGTAGCGTTTCTCTCCAGAACAAATCATCTTATGTCTGGAATGGCTCAAGTACCAGGTAAAAGCTTTGCCACACTCCTCACATTTGTAGGGTTTCTCTCCAGTATGATTTCTCTTATGTCTAGCAAGGTTTGAAGACTGGTTAAAAGCTTTGCCACATTCTTCACATTTGTAGGGTTTCTCTCCAGTATGAATTCCCTTATGTGTAGTGAGGTGTGAGGATCCATAAGCGGTTTCTCCACATTCTTTGTATTTGTAGCATTTCTCTCCAGTATGATTTCTCTTATGATAAGTAAGGCTTGAGGAGTGGTTAAAAGCTTTCCCACATTCCTCACATTTGTAGGGTTTGTCTCCAGTATGGATTCTCTTATGTGTAATAAGGGTTGAGAACCACCTAAAAGATTTGCCACATTCTTCACATTTGTAGGATTTCTCTTCGGTATGAATCTTCTTATGTCTACTAAAGCCGGAGTGCCACCTAAAAGATTTGCCACATTCTTCACATTTGTAGGATTTCTCTCCAGTATGAATCTTCTTATGTCTATTAAAGATGGAGTGCCTCCTAAAATATTTACCACATTCTTCACATTTGTAGCCTTTCTCTCGAGAACAAATTATCTTGTGTCTAGTAAGCTGTGAGTATCGGCTAAAAGCTTTGCCACACTCCTCACATTTGTAGGGTTTCTCTCCAGTATGAATTCTCTTATGTCTAGCAAGAATTGAAGAGTGGTTAAAAGCTTTGCCACATTCCTCACATTTGTAGGGTTTCTCTCCAGTATGAATGATCTTATGTCCAGTAAGGGTTGAGGATTGGTTAAAAGCTTTGCCACATTCCTCACATTTGTAGGGTTTCTCTCCAGTATGTATGATCTTATGTCTAGTAAGGGTTGAGAAGTGGTTAAAAACTTTGCCACATTCCTCACATTTGTAGGGTCGCTCTCCAGTACGAATTCTTTTATGGGTAGTAAGGTGTAGAAACTGGCTAACAGTTTTTCCACATTTTTTATATTTGTCGGGTTTCTGTCCACTATACATTTTTCTATATGTAGAAAGGTTTGAGGCCTCATTATAGGCTTTGCCACATTCTTTAAATCTGTAGGGTCGTTCTCTGGTATAAATTCTTTTATGTTCAGCTAAGTCTGAAAGTGTGTAAAATAACATTTGGCATTCCTTATGTTTCAAAGGTTCCTTTTCACTTTGTCTTATCTTATGTCTGCTTGAATGTGAATATTTATGAAAGACTTTCACTAATTTGTTGCATTGAAATAATTGGTTTTGGGTAGCCATCAAAACCTGGTTAAGTCCATTGTAACATTCTTTGTGCACCTTAAACTCATCGGTGCTTTGACAACATTTTCTTAACTGAAAATTTTCATGTCTACATTTTTTGTATCTTCTCAGTATCACTTTTTGGAAATGATTTTTTATTACCTGCTTTGGCCAAAGATCTTGGGCAAAATAAGAAGATGCAACTGAAAGAAATAAAAAACAAAAACAAAAACCAAATTACTCAAACAAATTACTCTGCCTACTCTACTCAGATTAATATACAAGTCTTACCTATAAAATTACACAAATTACACTACAAAATGGTATAGCAAAATTTTACAGGCTCCAGTTTTTTCAAAGACATATAGAGGTGATAAATACATACAGACAAAATTACATTTGTAAAAAATTAAATTGTGTGCAATATCCCCAGTGAGTTTAATGAAAAGAGCCACAGAGAAGAAAAGTCTCTTATATTTACCAAACACAGATCTTCCTGCTTCCCAATATGACATAGTGACTTGAAATAAATTGCCAACTGCTGGTTTCTTTGTTAAATGACAAGAAAAATGCTGCCTTATACATTTTTATTTCTGAATGATACAGTATTTTACAGACCCTGGTTGCTGTTTCTCACTACATCAAGTTCTGAAATAGTGGTATTCTTTCAAATGACAATTTGAGTCTGTTGAGACAGAAGGTAAGTTCTGTAGAAACATAAAGACTGTGGTAGCACAGACATAAAACAATTGTTCAAAGTGATTGTTGGTTATTAAGAAGAAACATAAATGGCTGAGTGTTGTGGTTCACAGCTGTAATCCTAGCACTTTGGGAAGCTGAGGTGGGTGGATCACCTAAGGCCAGATGCTTGAGACCAGTCTGGGTGGCATAGTAAACCCCAGTCTCTACTGAAAATACAAAATATTTGAGCATGCAGATACATGCCTGTAATGGCAGCTATGTGGGAGGCTGAGACAGAAGAATCACTTGAACCTTGGAGGTACAGGCTGCAGTGAACAAAGACCATGCCACTGTACTGCAGTCTGGTGACAGAGGAAAAACTCTGTCTAAAAAACAACCTTCTGCAACACCTGAATTCTGAAAAACTATACAGGAACTGCATATTCCAAATTTCTCACACATAAAAGACGCTACAGGTAGTTTCTTAAAGTATGGCAATTCGAGAAAATGGCAAATAATCAAATATATATACATTAATTTTTGTGAAAGAGATGCACATACACAAAAAGAAAATCTTGTGGCATTATATAATGAGGCAGAAAACATTTCTAATTATTCTCTAATATTTTAAAAATAAAAGCACAAAATCAGAAACATCTGTTAATAAATCTACAATTATGTTGGTAAAAACATAATTACCAACGTCAACGACAAATGTAGAGGCAGATGTAAAAAATAAAATCTTTTTATTCAACTAAAATTTATTTTGTACTAATTAAAAATGTACTGGTTGTTTTCATATAGGTTTTATATAATCCCCAAGATACCATTAAAAAAAAATTGGTACAGATACAAAAAAAGGAAATTAAAAATAAGTAAAATTGGACCAGGCGTGGTGGCTCACGCCTATAATCCCAGCACTTTGGGAAACTGAGGCAGGTGGATCACGAGGTCAAGAGATCGAGACGATCCTGGTCAACAAGGGGAAACCCCATCTCTACTAAAAATACAAAAATTAGCTGGGCATGGTGGTACATGCCTGTAGTCCCAGCTATTTGGGAGGCTGAGGCAGGAGAATTGCTTGAACCCAGGAGGCAGAGGTTGCAGTGAGCAGAGATCATGCCATTGTACTCAAGCGTGGGTAACAAGAGCGAAACTCCGTCTCAAAAAAAAACAAAAAAAAATAAGTAAAATTATATCAATAGACACAAAACAAGACAGAGAGTAAAGAAGAAACAAAGATTTAAGAATCTAATAAAATAATTAAAAACATTGTCTTTCACCTTCAAAATATTATTTAAATACATATATAAAATTAACTTTCAAATTAAGAGACATACTTTCAATACATAAATTTATTAAAAGTTTAAAAACCAAGATTCCTTTTTTTCTCGCAAAAGACAATTGAGATCAACTGATTAAAAAAACAAAAAACACTGAACAGGGCAAGAGGGAAGCACACATTTAATGCAAATATGAATCACTGAGAACAGAGAAAATCAAAATAATATGCAGAATAATACACAATATTATACATATTAAGTTAAAAATTGTTACATTTTAAAAATGTATTTCAAGTTAAAATTTTATGGAGACAAAAAAGGACATTAAAACTTAGAAATTTAGAGCTGGATTCAGTGACTCACACCTGTAATCCCAGCAATTTGAAAGGCTGAGGAGGGTGTATCACGGGTTCTGCAGTTCGAGACCAGCCTGAACCCTGTCTCTACAAAAAAAATTGGCTGGGTGCAGTGGCATGCACCTGTAATCCCAGCTATTCAGGAGGCTGAGGCAAGAGAATTGTTTGAACCTTCAAGGCAGAGTTTGCATTGAGCCGAGATAACACCATTGCACTCCAGCCTGGGTGACAGAGTGAGAATACAACTTAAAAAAAAAAAAAAAATCTTACAAATTTAGGTCAGGTGCAGTGGCTCATTCCTGTAATCCTGGCAGGTTGGGAGGTAGAGGCAGGCGAATCACTTGAGACCAGGAGTTCAAGACTCAACTCACCAACATGGTGAAACACCAGTCTCTACAAAAAACACAAAAATTTACCAGGCATGGTGGTAAGTGCTTGTAATACTAGCTATACTGTAATCCTAGGTAATATTATAATGATGTTCATCTTTGTCAGTGCAATCAAGGGATTTTTATTTTATTTTGAGTTGGAGTCACAGTCTGTCACCCAGCCTAGAGTGCAATGATGGGATCTCAGCTCACCACAACCTCCACCTCCTGGGTTTAAGCAATTCTCCTGCCTCAGCCTCCCAAGTAGCTGGATTACAGGTGTGCACCATCACACCTGGCTAATTTCTGTATTTTTATGTATAGACGAGGTTTCACCATGTTTGTCAGGCTTGTCTTGAACCCCTGACTTTGTAATCTGCCTGACTCCATAATCTGCCTCAGTCTCCCAAAGTGCTGGGATTACACATGTGAGCCACCATGCACAGCTGAAAAGAACAAATTTAATACAAAAATTTTCAATTTCTCATTGTGTTTTGAAGAAAATACAAACAGCAATCCTGAGAGTATAGAATCTCTACAGGCAATTCCTGGGAAGATGGCATGGTAGGGGAAACTTGGGATTGCAGCTCTCAGTGAAGACGCAGAGGGTGAGTGCAGGCCACATTTCCAGACGAATCTTTGTTGCCGACCGAACGGGGAGGTTCCCAGGTTCAGGAGAGACACGAAACACCAGCACATCTGTTTTAGCTGGCGTGGCCGTTTCGGCCGGCGCCGCAGCACAGCATAACTCCACACAAAACGCACTGGTCTGGGTGCCCTGTTAAACCAGCAATCTGAGATTTGGGAGGGCAGATTAGCATATCCATCTGATTGAACAGGACTTGAACAGTGAGCCAGACCAGGAGATTCCCAGGAGGCGACATTTGAGCCGGAGCAGTGGGTCGCGGCACAGAAAATTACACAGATCCCGGTACCCTATCAGCAGGCGACTAAAACGCCTGGGACAGAGTCAACTGTTCAACTTAAAAAGAGAAGAAAAAGAGCTCTGAGACAGGAAGCCCAGTGGTCAGGCTCAGCAAGTCCCACCCCCACAAGGACAAACAAAATGGCGATTCGAAATGCTCGGAATAGAGTTTCACTGCGGGCACAGCTGAACCCAGGACGATGCAGCTCAGTGGGGGAGAAGCGTTTGCCATTACCGAGGCATTCTGCCCCTACTGAGATACACTCCCATTGCTAACACAGCCTGCCGTTGCCAAGACAACCTGCCATGACAGAGAGACTCCAACAACAGAGTGGAGCACATGACAGCAGGGCGGAGCCCACAGCAACAGGGTGGAACCCACGACAAAAGGGCGGAGCCCAAGGTAACAGGGCGGAGCCCACGGCAGCAGGGCAAAGCCCATGGCAGCAGGGCAGAGCCCAAGGCAACAGGACAGACCCCACGGAAGCAGGGCGGATCCTCAGCAGGCAAATAGTGACTAGACTACCTCCTAGCTGGGCAGGACAGTGCAATGGAAACTCATAAAGAACGCCCTAACTCCCCGAGACAGAGCATCTGAGGAATAAAAGAAGTTTTATGAGTTCTGCTGCAGCAGACTTAAACATACATGCCTAACAGCCCTGAATGATCAAAGGAGCTCACAGCTCAGCACTTGAGCTCCTATAAACAACAGACCACCTCCTCAAGCAGCTCCCTGACCCCTGTATATCCAGAGTCACCTCAAAAAGGACTGATAAGACTGACATTTTGCGGGCATCATTCTGAGATAAAGACAGCAGAACAAACTGGTAGCATCACTCACTGTTGAGCAGATGCTACAGGTGTAACCCAGACAAGCAGGGCCTGGAGTGGACCTCAGCAGTCGTACAACAGAGGAGCTAGACTGTTAGAAGAAAAACTAAGTAACAGAAATACTTCATCATCAACAATATGGGCGTCCACTCAGAAACCTAATCGAAAGGTCAGCAACTACTCAGACGACAGGTGGAAAAACCCACAAAGATGGGGAAGAAACCAGCACAAAAAGAAAAGAACAACCGAAACCAAACACCTCGCCTCCTACAAAGGACCAAAACTCCACCAGCAATGGAACAAAGCTGGACAGAGAATGAGTGTGATGAAATGACAGAATCAGACTTCAGAAGGTGAATAATGAGACTTCCATGAGCTAAAAGAACATGTTCTAAATCAATGCAAAGAAACTAAGAACCTTGAAAAAAGATTTGAGGAAATGATAACAAGAATGGACAACTTAGAGAGAAATATGAATAAACTGAAGAAGCTGAAAAACACAATACGAGAACTTCACGAAGCATGCATAAGTTTCAACAGCCGAATTGACTAAAAAGAATAAAGAATATCAGAAGTCAAAGATCAACTCAATGAAATAAAACGAGAAACCAAGATTAGAAAAAAAAGCGCAAAATGGAATGAACAAAGTCTCCAAGAAATGTGGGACTATGTGAAGAGACCTAACCTACGTTTGAAAGGTGTACCAGAATGAATCCAAGCTGGAAAATACTCTTAAGATATTATCCAGAAAAATTTCCCCAACCTAGCAAGGCAGGGCAATATTCAAGTCCAGGAAATACAGAGACCACCACAAAGATATTTCACAAGAAGAGCAACCCCAAGGCACATAATTGTCAGATTCACCAGGCTTGAAATGAAGGAGAACATACTAAGGGCAGCCAGAGAGAAAGGTCGGGTCACCCACAAAGGGAAGTCCATCAGACTCACAGCAGATCTCTCAGCAGAAACTCTATGAGCAAGAATAGAGTGGGGGCCAATATTCAACATCCTTAAAGAAAAGAACTTTCAGGCTCTCTGCTCCTCCTAGTCAATAGACAGCCACATCTTGTCTCCCATCACCAGCCACATCCTTGAGACACCATGGGGAAAATGAAGGTCAGAGTCAACGAATTTGGTCGTATTGGGCGCCTGGTCACCAGAGCTGCTTTTAACTATGGTAAAGTGATTATCGTCGCCATCAATGATCCCTTCACTGACCTCAACTACATGGTCTACATGTTCCAGTATGATTCCACCCATGGCAAATTCCATGGCACTGTCAAGGCTGAGAACGGGAAGCTTGTCATCAATGGAAATCCCATCACCATCTTCCAGGAGCGACATCCCTCCGAAATCAAGTGGGGCAATGCTGGCGCTGAGTATGTGGTGGAGTCCACTGGTGTCTTCACCACCATGGAGAAGGCTGGAGCTCACTTGCAGGGGGGAGCCAAAAGGGTCATCATATCTGCCCCCTCTGCTAATGCCCCCATGTTCGTGATGGGCATGAAACATGAGAAGTATGACAACAGCCTCAAGATTGTCAGCAATGCCTCCTGCACCACCAACTGCTTAGCACCCCTGGCCAAGGTCATCCATGACAACTTTGGTATCGTGGAAAAACTCATGACCACCATCCTGCCACCCAAAAGACCGTGGATGGCCCCTCCAGGAAACTATAGCATGATGGCCGTGGGGCTCTCCAGAACATCATCCCTGCCTCTACTGGGGCTGCCAAGGCCATGGGCAAGGTCATCCCTGAGCTGAACAGGAAGCTCACTGGCATGGCCTTCCATGTCCCCACTACCAACATGTCAGTGGTGAACCTGACCTGCCGCCTGGAAAAACCTGCCAAATATGATGACATCAAAAAGGTGGTGAAGCAGGCGTCGGAGGGCCCCTCAAGGGCATCCAGGGCTACAATGAGCACCAGGTGATGTCCTCTGACTTCAACAGCGACACCCATTCTTCCACCTTCGATGCTGGGGCTGGGATTGCCCTCAACGACCACTTTGTCAAGCTCATTTCCTGGTATGACAATGAATTTGGCTACAGCAACAGGGTGGTGTAACTCATGTCCCACATGGCCTCAAAGGAATAAGACCCCTGGACCACCAGCCCCAGCGAGAGCACAAGAGAAAAAAAGGCCCTCACTCCTGGGGAGTCCCTGCCACACTGAGTCCCTCACCACACCGAATTGCCCCTCCTCACAGTTTCCATGCAGACCCCTTGAAGAGGGAGGGGCCTAAGGAGCCCCACGTTGTCGTGTACCATCAATAAAGTCCCCTGTGCTCAAACTAAAAAAGAAAAGAACTTTCAACACAGAATTTCATATCCAGCCAAACTAAGCTTCATAAGTGAAGAAAAAAATAAAATCCTTTGCAAACAAGCAAGTACTAAGAAATTTTGTCACCATCAGGCCTGCTTTACAAGAGCTCCTGAAAGACGCACTACACATAGAAAGAAACAACAAGTAACAGCCATTCCAAAAACATACAAAATGCTAAAGAGCATCAACAAAATGAAGAATCTGCATCAACTAACGGGCAAAACAGCCAGATAGCATCAAAATGACAGTATCAAATTCATACATAACAATAATAACTCTAAATGAAAATGGGCTAAATGCACCAATCAAAAGACACAGACTGGAAAACTGGATAAAAAAACAAAATCCATCGATCGGTGTGCTGTATCCAGGAACCCATCTCACACACAAGGATATACAAAGGCTCAAAATAAAGAGATGGAGGAAGATTTACCAAGCAAATGGAGAGCAAAAAAAAAAGCAGGAGTTGCAATTTTCATCTCTGATAAAATAGAGTTTAAAGCAACGAACATCAAAAAAAGACAAAGATCATTACATAATGGTAAAAGGATCGATACAACAAGAACTAATGGTCCTAAATATATATGGACCCGATACAGAAGCACCCAGATATATAAGGCAAGTACTTAATGACTTGAAAAGAGACTTAGACTCCCACAAAATAATAGTGAAAGACTTTAACACTCCACTGTCAATATTAGACAGATCAACCAGACAGAAAATTAACAAGGATATCCAGGGCTTGAACTCAGACCTGGAACAAGCAAACCTGATAGACATTTACAGAATTCTCCACCCCAAATCCACAGAATATAAATTCTTCTCAGCACCACATCACACCTACTCTAAAATTGACCACATAATTGGAAGTAAAGCACTCCTCAGCAAATGCAAAACAACTGACATAGTAACAAACAGTCTCTCAGACCATAGTTCAATCAAGTTAGAACTCAGAATTCAGAAACTAACTCAGAACCGCACAGCTTCATGGAAACTGAACAACTGGCTCTTGAATGTTGATTGGATAAAACATGAAAGGAAGGCAGAAATAAAGAAGTTCCTCAAAACCAACGAGAACAAAGACAAAACATACCAGAATCTCTGAAATACATTTAAAGCAGTCTCCAGAGAAAAATATACAGCAACAAGTGCCCATATGAGAAGAGTGGAGAGATCCAAAATTAACACCCTATCATCAAAATTGAAAGAGCTAGAAGAGCAAGATCAAAAAAACTCAAAACCTAGCAGAAAACAAGAAACAACTAAGATCAGAGCAGGACTAAAGGAGATAGAGGCACAAAAATCCCTTCAAAAATATCAGTAAATCCAAGAGCTGGTTTATTGAAAAGATCAACAAAATAGACAGACCACTAGCCAGACAGATAAAAGAAAAAAGAGAGAACAACCAAATCGATGTAATAAAAAACGATAAAGGGGAAATCACCACAGATCCCACAGAAATTCAAACCATCATCAGAGAATATTACAAACAACTCTATGCACATAAACTAGTAAACCTGGAAGATATGGATAAATTCCTGGACTCCTGTGTCCTCCCAAGCCTAAACCAGGAGGAAGTTGAAACTATGAATAGACCAATAACAAGGTCTGAAGTCGAGGTAGCAATTAAGAGCCTACCAAACAAAAAAATCCAGGTTCAGATGGGTTCACAGCCGAATTCTACCAGATACACAAAGAGGAACTGTTACCATTCCTTCTGAAACTATTCCAAATAATCCAAAAATAGAGAATCCTTCCCAAATCGTTTTATGAGACCAACATCGTCCTGATACCAAAACCCGGCAGAGACTCAACAAGAAAAAAAAAACTTCAGGCTAATATCCATGATGATCATAGATGCAAAAATCTTCAATAAAATATTGGCAAGTTGATTGCAACAGCACATCAAAAAGCTTATCCATCATGATCAAGTAGGATTCATCCCGGGGATGCAAGGCTGATTCAACATATGCAAGTCTATAAACGTAATTCACCACATAAACAAAACCAAAAACAAAAAACACATGATTATCTCAATTGACGCAGAGAAGGCATTCGACAAAATTCAAAAGCCCTTTATGCTAAAACCTCAATAAACTTGGTATTGATGAAATGTATCTCAAAGTAATAAAAGCTATTTATGACAAACCAACAGCCAATATCATACTGAATGGGCAAAAACTGAAAGCATTCCCTTTGAAATTTGGCACTAGACAAGGATGCCCTCTCTCATGACTCCTATTCAATATAGTAATGGAAGTTCTAGCCAGAGCAATCAGGCAAGAAAAAGAAATAAAGGGTATTCAAATAGGAAAGGTGGAAGCCAAATTCTCTCTATTTGCAGACAATATGATAGTATACCTAGAAGACCCCATCGCCTCAGCCCCAAAACTATTGAAACTGATAAGCAACTTCAGCAAAGTCTCAGGATATAAAATCAATGTGCAAAAATCACAAGCATTCCTATACACCAATAACAGACTTAAAGAAAGCCAAATCAAGAACGAACTGCCATTCACAATTGCTACTAAAAGAATAAAATACCTTGGAATACAACTCACAAGGAACGTAAGGGACCTCTTCAAGGAGAACTACAAACCACTGCTCAACGAAATCAGAGAGGACATAAACAGATGGAGAAACATTCCATGTTCATGGTTGGGAAGAATTAACATCGTGAAAATGGCTATACTGCCCAAAGTAATATACAGAATCAATGCTATCCCCATCAAGCTACCATTGACTTTCTTCACAGAACTGGAAAAAACCACCATGAACTTCATATGGAACCAAAAGAGAGCCCGCATAGCCAAGTCAATTCTAAGCAAAAAGAACACAGCGGGGGGCATCACACTACCGGATTTCAAACTATACTACAAGGCTACAGTAATCAAAACAGCATGGTACTGGTACCAAAACAGAGATATAGACCAATGGAACAAAACAGAGGCTCCGGAGGCAACACAACATATCTACAACTATACAATCTTTGATAAACCTGACAAAAACAAGCAAGGGGGAAAGGATTCCATGTTTAACAAATGGTGTTGGGAAAACTGGCTAGCCATGTGCAGAAAGCAGAAACGGGACCCCTTCCTGACACCTTACACTAAAATTAACTCCAGATGGATTAAAGACTTAAACATAAGACCTGGCACCATAAAAACCCTAGAAGGAAATCTAGGCAAAACTATCCAGGACATAGGAGTAGGCAAGGACTTCATGAACAAAACACCAAAAGCATTGGCAACAAAAGCCAAAATAGACAAATGGGACCTAATGAAACTCCACAGCTTCTGCACGGCAAAAGAAACAGTCACTAGAGTGGATCGGCAACCAACAGAATGGGAAAAAATCTTTGCAGTTTACCCATCTGACAAAGGGCTGATATCCAGAATTTACAGAGAACTCAAACAGATTTACAGGAAAAAAACAAACAAGCCCATTCAAAAGTGGGCAAAGGATATGAACAGACACTTTACGAAAGAAGACATATATGAGGCCAACAATCATATGAAAAAATGCTCATCGTCACTGGTCATCAGAGAGATGCAAATCAAAACCACATTGAGATACCATCTCACGCCAGTTAGAAAGGCAACCATTAAAAAATCTGGAGACAACAGATGCTGGAGAGGATGTGGAGAAAAAGGAACACTTTTACACTGTTGGTGGGAGTGTAAATTAGTTCAACCATTGTGGAAGACAGTGTGGCGATTCCTCAAGGCCTTAGAAATAGAAATTCCATTTGACCCAGCAATCCCATTACTGGGTATATATCCAAAAGACTATAAATCGTTCTACTATAAGGACACATGTACACGAATGTTCATTGCAGCACTGTTTACAATAGCAAAGACCTGGAATCAACCCAAATGCCCATTGATAATAGACTGGATTGGGAAAATGTGACACATATACACCATGGAATATTATGCAGCAATCAGAAATGATGAGTTTGTGTCATTTGTAGGGACATGGATGAATCTGGAGATCGTCATCCTCAGCAAACTGACACAAGAACAGAAAATGAAACACCACATATTCTCACTCATAGGCGGGTGATGAAAAATGAGAACACATGGACACAGAAAGGGGAGTACTAAACACTGGGGTCTATTGGGGGGAAAAGGGGAGGGCCAGTGGGAGGGGGAGGTGGGGAGGGATAGCCTGGGGAGAAATGCCAAATGTGGGTGAAGGGGAGAAGGAAAGAAAAGCACACTGCCATGTGTGTTCCTACGCAACTGTCTTGCATGCTCTGCTCATGTACCCCAAAACCTAAAATCCAATAAAATATTAAAAAAAAAAGAAATAGGAACACTTTTACACTGTTGGTGGGAGTGTAAATTGGTTCAACCATTGTGGAAGACAGTGTGGCAGTTCCTCAAGGCCTTAGAAATAGAAATTCCATTTGACCCAGCAATCCCATTACTGGTTATATATCCAAAGAACAATAAATTTTTCTACTATAAGGACACATGCACACAAGTGTTCATTGCAGCACTGTTTACAATAGCAAAGACCTGGAACCAACCCAAATGCCCATCGATGACAGACTGAACTGGGAAAATGTGGCACATATACACCATGGAATATTATGCAGCAATCAGAAATGATGAGTTTGTGTCGTTTGTAGGGACATGAATGAGTCTGGAGAACATCAATCTCAGCAAACTGACACAAGAACAGAAAATGAAATATCGCATATTCTCACTCATAGGCGGGTGATGAAAAATGAGAACACATGGACACAGGGAAGGGAGTACTACACACTGGGGTCTATTGGGGAAAATAGGGGAAGGACAGCGGGAGTCGGGGAGCTGGGGAGGGATAGCCTGGGGAGAAATGCCAAATGTGGGTTAAGGGAAGGAAGGCAGCAAAACACACTGCCATGTTTGTACCTATGCAACTATCTTGCATGTTCTGCACATGTACCCTAAAACCTAAAATGCAATAAAAAAATTAAAAAAAAAGAATCCCTACAGACAATAAAGTACCCAAAAATATATATAAAAAACAATCAAACAAACAATGTTGAGGGGAATAGAATTTTTTATTTTAAAACACATTAGAAAGCTAGAAAATTAAAACAATTTGATATGAGTATAAAGGTAGACTAATAAAATAGAATGGGCCAGTTGTGGTGGCTCACGCCTATAATCCCAGCACTTTGGGAGGCAAGGAGGGTGGTCAGCAGTTCAAGACAAGCCTAACCAACAGTGTATAGTTTCCTACTAAAAATACACAAATTAGCCGGGCATGGTGGCAGATGCTTGTAATTTTAGCTACTCAGAAGGTTGAGGCAGGAGAATTGCTTGAACCCAGGAGGTGGAAATTGTGGTGAACCGAGAGCCCGCCATTGCACTCCTGCCTCGGTGACAGAGTAAGACTGCATCTCAAAGAATAATAATAATAATAATATGAATAAATGCAACAGGATGCAGCACATATATAAAAACTCTCACATACATGGTAATATAAAGAAGTGTCATTTGCATACCCATAATTATCTTACCATTGTTACTAAAAGCCAATAGGTAAAAGCAATGCAAATTTTTGTCACCACATAGTTCAATAGATATAATTTAATATATAAAACTACAGGCCAGGCGCGGTGGCTCAAGCCTGTAATCCCACCACTTTGGGAGGCTGAGGCGGGCGGATCACGAGGTCAAGAAATCAAGGCCATCCTGGTCAACATGGTGAAACCCCGTCTCTACTAAAAATACAAAAAATTGGCTGGGCATGGTGGCGCATGCCTGTAATCCCAGCTACTCATGAGGCTGACTGAGGCAGGAGAATGGCCTGAACCCAGGAGGCGGAGGTTTCGGTGAGCCAAGATCATGCCATTGCACTCCAGCCTGGGTAACAAGAGTGAAACTCTGTCTCAAAAAAGAATAAATAAAATAAAATATAAAACTACAAAAAATATTTACTCAGTTTGCAAAACATCAGAAAGTATTCTAACTATAAAGGTAAATCTTGATGACATTATGCAAAATAAAATGAGCCAGCCACAAACAGAGATGTTATTAGATATACAAAGCAGCTACTCTTAGAAAGAGAAAACAGAATGGTGTTTGAAAAGTACCAAGAAATAGGAAAAACTGGTAGTTGTTTAATGTGTATGGCAAAATTTCCAGAAATTTTTTATAAAACAAAGTAAATATACTTACCATGCCTGAAATGGACACTGTTTTTGAGTCAGGGTCTTACTCTATCACCTGAGCTGGAGCACATGACACAGTTATGGCTCATTGCAGCCTCATACTTTCAGGTTCAAATAACCCTCCCTCCTTAATCTCTTAAGGAGATGGGACCGTACTACTATGTCTGGCTAACTTTTAAAATGTTTTATAGAGATGAGGTCTCCATATGTCTCTCAAGCTGTTCTCAAGCTTTTGAACTCACACAGTCTTCCTGCTATGGCCTCCCAAAATTGGGGGATTGTAAGCCACCACCATCACTGGCCATGGAAAGTACTTAAACAGATTTAAGATGGTAAATTTTATTCATTTAGACAAGATGAAGCAATCATTAAAAATCAGTTAGAAAAACATAAATACAAGATTAGCCATACACACATAGATAATCAGATTGTAATAGACGTATGGTTAATTTATCTCCTAATTAAACCACACAACCACTTATGGGTATACACAGAATTGCAAATTGTCTAAAACTGCAAAACCAAAAAACACAATGAAGTATGTTAAAAGATCTACACTGAGAAAACTTGCTAATATGGAACTGCAAAACAATAAATGTTCACTCATAAACTCTGGTATGCAGCAGTGATGAAGCGTTAAGAAAGAATTTGTGTGGATAACTACAATAGTTTACTGTAACTATGAACTCATTGAAGATGAATATTTTGAATCATTGGCATCCACTGTAATGCAGTAAAGTTTTATATAAAATGCAGTGTAATCCTAAACAGAAGATTCGAATGCCAAACTGTTGATAAGCATTTAAGTGAGATATTTTTAACTTTTAAACATATGCTATTCTTACACAAAATAAAACTTCTGTAATCTAATTTTAGAAACAAAGAATACCCTTACATTGCTAAATAAAGTAACTATATATAGATTTTGCAGAATATTGTCAGAGCCTCTGATACATAAAACAAATATTTGGTAATGATTTATGTTCTATTTTATATATAGGCTGACAAAAATGAGTGAAAATCTTATAATCTTTATTTAGCTGCCTACATTTACTTTTCACCTGCCTACTAATTATCTAATTCACTTCAGGCATAACATATAATTTCTAGTACATTGTCATAAATGTCTAAATCTGAAATTACAAACTAAATCAAAATAGAAGATAGAAAGTAAAAATGTACAGGGAGAATGACATCGCCAAGATGGGAAAATAAAAGATGCCCTATTTGCCTATTTTCTGACAGCAAGAAAATTCATCAGCCATCCCTAACAAAAATCCCTTTATGAGAGACACAGGAATCATGGCTCAAACATGTAATGACAGCTACATGGTACATTGACTCACAGAACTGCTTCAGGCTAGGATTTCAAGACCAGCCCGGGTTATGTAGAAAGACCCCATCTCCAAAATAAGTGCCATTAAAAGAGCTTTAAGATCCAGGGAGGAAGTTGTACAACTCTGCTAATACCCAAGATAGAGGAACATTCTTTTCAGAAGACAGGTTTTGATTCAGGTGGCAGATTCTAGGAATCCTGTTCTTGGCTATAGAGCAGAAAATGTCCCACTGAACTTGGTCCCACTGAGAATTCTGAACTTACCCCATAATCATCCCAAACTCCTCCCAGCCACAGTCTGGAAAACATCCCACCCTTCCAGAGGCCTGGAGGAAGACACCTGTTTATAGCCATGCTGTCAGGCCTGAAGACATTGGCCCCCATTGTGGTCCATGAAGCAGTTCCATGACTCAGTTTCAGCTCCCTGAGCCACAGTGCATGGCAAGTTCTGCCTATGTGGAAACCCACAGTAACTTTGGGAAATCCTCTCTGGTACTCAGTGAAAGCCAAACTCATCTACATCTTAATATAAAGCCGCCAATATGAAGACCCAAGTGCAGAAACCTGAACTACAGTCTGCCAAACAGAGCAAAGTCCTGAAGAATATTCAGTCTGCCCAAAAATCATATGGGAATTAGAACTACCCAGTCCCCTTATAACAAGCCAACTAAAGATGGACCCTAATGCAGACCCAGCAGCCTTTGTAACCACGCTAAAACCTCTCAACTACAACACCATAGGGCATCCCATCACCCTGGGGCTCAACAAAAGGTCTTTACCTTCTGAAACCAGTTTATAGAAAGGTGAAGAGGTTTTTGCTCCTTCAAATTCACAGACACCAATGCAAAAGTATATTGTGCCTATTCTCAATGCTACTATCTGAACATAGCATTGGAAGTGTGTGCAATAAAAATTAGTCAAAAAATATTTTAGGTTACTGAAATTAAAGACAAATAACTAAAAAGTTGCTATTTGTAGATCATTTTATCTTATATAAAAAACATAAACATTACATTAAAACCTAATTAAAGTAATAATTACACTCAATTAATTAGCAAAATAGAAATTAACGTACAAGTATAAATTTGTGGCTCCTACACTTTAAACAGTCTGATACAATAGAGAAAGGAAGCAATCTTACTTACAATAGCACTAACATAATACATTTGGAAGAACAAATATAACCAAGGAGCTTAAATATCTTTCAAATGAAAGACACATCAATTAAAAAACTGAATTGACAAAAATAAATGTAAAAACATTTTATGTCTATTGGTTAAAAGACTATTGTTAAAGTGCCATATTACCTATAATGATTTATAGATTTAATAAACTCTCCATCAAAATTTCAATATTTTCTACAGTAATAGAAAATGTAATTCTAAAATTCACTTAGAACTACAATCAATGTTGAATAGTCAAAGCAATCTTGAAATCAACAAATCAGAACATCATAATTTATAATTTTAAACTATACTTCAAGGCTATAAAAAAAAAGGCAGAAAAATTAGCAATACAAAAATAATAGAGTCTGGGCTCAGTAGCTCACGTGTGTAATCCCAGCAATTTGCGAGGCCGAGGTGGGGGGTGAATCACCTAAAATTGGGAATCCAAGACCAATCTTACCAACATTAAGAAACCCTATCTCTACTAAAAATAAAAAAGTAAGCCTGGCATGGTGGCGGGCACCTGTAATCTCAGCTATCTGGGAGCCTGAGGCAGCAGAATTGCTTGAACCCAGAAGGTGGAGGTTGTAGTGAGCTGAGATTGTACCATTTCACTGCGGCCTGGGTGACAAGGTCAAAACTTCATCTCAAAAAACTAATAACAATAATAGAACAGAAACCACTACCCTCACACATTTTAGACATGATGTAAAAAGAGAGCTTAAAAACAGTTTAACATATAAAATTTCTACAAATTATGCACATATCTGATTTTCAAAAACAATGAAAGAGCAATCAGATTTTACAGTCTCTTATGTGTCATGAAGAGGATTTTGGTTGTCACTTTAAAGGTAAAGGAAGGTGACTGAAGGAAAAGTAAAATGTTTAGAGATTTTAAATGATAAGATAAGACAGAAGATGTTTCCATGAGTTGTCTGTTGTACTCACTTTCACTTTCACCTACCTGGGAGTTTGGCTTCAAACTCATGTCTCTTCATATTCCAAGGTTCTTTTCCTTGCTCCAGACAGGTGATCAGGTCTGGCTTAGAGGCAGCAATACCTGTTTTATTAAAAATTACATGAATCTCGCACATATTCTCCAATTACCAACTTAACAGTGTGCTCAGTAAAAAGAATATAATAAAGTATTTTAGTAAAATAATTCTAAAATACTAATTTATAACAAAATATTTTAAAACATGTTTTAATTTTGTAAGTTTGTAATTTCACTACCTGGTACTACTAAATTAAAAAGCAGTGGCAATCAGATTTTAAGATGTAATAAACAGAACGTTACGCCACTAAATTTCTAAACTTGATGCTAATTTAGAGTGAAGGACACAGATCAGCTCAGGAATGTGGAAAGTTCAGATCAAAATTAAACATCTTAAAATTCATTTTTACCAGACAAATCTTGGCTTTTTTTTTTTAAACAGATCTGAAAGCAAAGATTCCTAATATTTATTCTACAAAAAAGAACAAATGAACGAATGAAAGCAAGCAAGCAAGAAAACTTATAGAATATATTATTAAATTGTGTATTGAAGTTATGCTCACCCAGGAAGACCAGGTTTCCATAATTCTCTAACATCACATTTCTATATAAACTCCGTTGTGCAGTGTCCAGGCATTGCCACTCTTTTCGAGAGAATTCTATGGCCACATCCTTAAATGTCAACACTCCTTAAAAAATACACGCACACATACATATTAAACAAATGGAAAATAAGAAGAATTTTTAATTTGACTTAAGGTAAAACAAAAATAAAGACTGCTGCTTCTTACTGACAAGAGTGACTGACAATATCTAATCAATAACTCTCAACACAGAAATATTCTCTAATGTATTCTCTAATTGTGAGAAAAGAAAATGGCATAAGGTCTACAACATCAACATACAGATGGTACTTATCTGTTTAATGAGGTAGGAAACTGAGGGCATAAACACTTACATGTACATTTTTGAATGCTACATTTACATCATCAAGAATGCACTGTGTAAATTTTTCAGATGGAAAAGACATACCGAGTTAGAAAGTACTGCTGAAATTTTAATGTGTGCAATTAACTGGAGATATTAATGCAGATTATTTTTTCAGAGAATCTGGAAAACAATCTGAGTTTCCGAATCTCTAACAAGCTCACCACCAATGCCAATGTTTTTGGCCAAAGTAAACTATTTTGTCAAATATCCAATAAGTGAACAAGCCTGTGTGTTTTTCAGTTTTTCTAGCCTGTAAACAAAGATGAGATTTTTTGTTTTTCAAAGACAGATAAATGCAAAGAAAACCTAAGAAAGGGCAATCTACCAGATTAAAAGTGATTGTTTATTTACATCAACTGCATAAAGAAACTTAATAATGAAAAGAAAAATAATTAACTCCAGAGAAAAAATTCTGTCACAAAGCTTATTAAGTAAGTGGTTTATTAACATTAACTGCATGACATTTCTATGATGGGCTGAGGTACACAAAGGACACAGCATCACTGCCCCCTCAAAAGTTACTTACAGTGTGACTTTAATCATAAAGAAACAATAGATTTACCAGGAGTGGGGGCTCATGCCCTTAAGCGGAGCACTTTTGGAGGCTGAGGCAAGCAAATCAGAACGTCAAGCTATCAAGACCATCCTGGCCAACATGGTGAAACCCCACCTCCACTAAAAATAAAAAAAATTTACAAGCATTCCTATAACCCAACAATTAGAGAGCCAAATCACACATAAACTTTACAACTGCTATGAAAAGAATAAAATACTTAGAACTACAGCTAACAAGGAATGGGATGGACCTCTTCAAAGAGACCTAAATACCACTGCTCAACTAAGAGAGCACACAATCAAATGGAAAAGCATTCCATTTTTATGGACAGAAAGAACATGAGGCTGGGTATGGAGGCTCATGCCTGTAATTCCAGTATTTTTGGAGGCTGAGGTGAGTGGATCACCTAAGGTCAGGAGTTTGAGACCAGCTTGACCAACATGGAGAAACCCTGACCAACATGGAGAAATCCTGAATCTACTAAAAATACAAATTTAGCTGGATATGGTGGTGCATGCCAATAATCCCAGCTACTTGACAGGCTGAGGTAGAATAATTGCTTGAACTGCTAGAACCCAGGAGGCAGAGGTTGTGGTGAGCTGAGATCATGTCATTGCACTCCAGCCTGAGCAATACGATCTCAAGAAAAGAAAAGAAGAAGGAAGAATGAACATAATGAAAATGGCCATACCGCCCAAAGTAATTTATGGCTTTGATGCTATTCCCATCAATTTACCATTGACATTCTTCAGAGAATTAGAGAAAGAAACTACTTTAAATTTTATATAAAACTAAAAATGAGCCTGTATACCCAAGACAATCCTAGGCAAGAAGAACAAAGATGAAAGCATCAGCCTACATGACTTCAAGCTATACTACAAGGCTACAGTTACCAAAACAGCATGGTACTGGTATAAAAACAAAACACATACCAATAAAACAAAAAGATCTCAGAAATAACACCACACATCTCTAACTATCTGATATTCAACAAACCTGACAAAAAGAAGCAATTGAGTAAGGATACTCTATTCAATAAATAGTCCCAAGGAAACTCACTAGCTATATGCAGTAAATTAAAACTGAACCTCTCACTTATATCTTCTACAAAAATTTACTCAAGACGAATTAAAGACTCAAATGTAAAACCCAAAATTATAAAAATTCTGGGAGAAAACCTGGGAGGCCGAGCACAGTGGCTAATGTCTGTAATCTCAACACTTAAGGAGGCCAAAGTGGAAAAATCACCTGAGATTGGGAATTTGAAACCAGCCTGACCAACATGGAGAAAACCCGTCCCTACTAAAAATACAAAAAATTAGCTGGGTGTGTGGTGGCACATGCCTGTAATCCCAATTATTTGAGAGGCTAAGGCAGGAGAATTGTTTGAACCCAAAAGGCAGAGGTTGTGATGAGCCAACATTAGTCATTACATTCCAGCCTGGGCAACAAGAGCAAAACTGTCTCAAAAAAAAAAGAAAAAGTAAACCTAAGAAATACCATTTAGGACATAGGCATCCGCAAGAACTTCATGACAAAAACACAAATGCAATTGCAACAAAAGCCAAAATTGACAAACTAATTAAACTAAAGAGCTCCTGCACAGAAAAAGCCATCATCAGAGCAAAAAGGCAACCTACACGATGGGAGAAAATTTTTGCAATGTCTTCATCTGATAAAGGCCTGATATCCAGAAGAATCTTTTAAAATTTTACAAGAAATAGACAAATAATCTCCTCAAAAAGTGGGGAAAAGATGAACAGACACTTCTCAGAAGACATTTACCAAGCCAACAATCATATGAGAAGTAGCTCAATATCACGGATCATTAGACAAATACCAATCAAAACCATACTGAGATATCATCTCACACCCGTCAGAATGGTGATTATTAAAACATCAGAAGTAATAAATACTGGTGAGCTGTGGAAAAATAGGAATGTTTTTACACTGCTGGTGAAATGTACATTAGTTCAACCATCATGGAACACAGTGTGGTAATTCCTCAAGGACCTAGAACCAGAAACATGTTTTTACCCAGCAATCCCATTACTGGGAATACACTCAAAGGAATACAAACCATCTACTAAAAAGACACATGGACATGTATGTAATAGTTTATTGCAGCACTATTTACAACAGCAAAGAAATGGAACCAACCCAAATGCCCATCAAAAATACTGGATAATAAAATATGGTACATATACACCAGGGCATATTATGCAGCCATAAAAAGAAATAAGATTATGTCCTTTGCAGGAACATGGATTAAGCTTGCAGTCATCATCCTCAGCAAACTAACACAGTAATAGAAAACCAAAAACCTCATCTTTTCACTCACAAGTGGGAGTTGAACAATGAGAACACATAGACACAGGGAGACAAACACACACCAGGGCCTGTTGTAAAGTGGGGAAAAAGGGAGGGCACCTAGAGGACGGGTCAATATGTGCAGCAAGCCACCATGCAAACCTATGTAATAAACCTGCACGTTCTCCACATGTATCCTGGAATTTAAAAATAAAATAAGTATTCAGTATTTCATCATTGCTGGGCAGGTCGCTCACTCTGTAATTCCAGAACTTTGGGAGGCCGAGGTGGCTGGATCACCTGAGGTGAAGAATTCCAGATCAGCCTAACCAATATGGAGAAACCCTGTCTCCACTAAAACTGTAAAAACTAGCCAGATGTGGTAGCCTGTAATCCTGGTTGCTTGGGAGGCTGAGGCAGCAGAATCACTTGAATTCTAGATGTGGAGTTAGCAGTGAGCTAAGATCATGCCATTGCACTCCAGCCTGGGCAACAAGAGCAAAACTCCATCTAAAAAAAAATTCATTATTAAGAAAGCCATTTTTTTCTTGTTCTCCATCTCTAGGATTTCTTCTCAGATAAGATTCTCTGGACAAATTACACCTGCATCTTGAGAATATGATTTGAATGGCGTCAGCACCACATGTTTACCTGCTGCCACCACACCCATGGGTGCAAGAATCAAGACAGAAATACTACAGCTATTTCTTTACTTTGTAACAGAAGAGATTGAGGAACAATAAGCTGCTCCACAGGCAAAAAATATATAAGTTTTTCCTCTCCTGTTCTCAGTTGCCCTCCCATGCCAACAATTTCTCCTACACTAAAGAAAATATAAGCTACATTTCTGCCCCTATGAAACCCTATGAAAAGGGGCTCTAGAACCACCCTTTAGCAAACAGGTGAAACTTAACTCTTACAAATGTATCTTGAACCCCCTCTATTTGATTGATTCTGGCCACAACTTACAGTCACATGAGACATTTAATTTAAACAGCATGGGCCGGGCATGTTGGCTCACGCCTGTATTCCAAGCACTTTGGAGGCCAAGGTGGGTGATCACCTGAGGTTGGGAGTTCAAGACCAGCTTGACCAACACGGTGAAACCCCATCTTTTAAAAAAAAAAAAAGCACCCCAGAACATTAATCAAAATCTACGACAGGAAGGTCACCAGTAAAGAGATTTTTGCAAATGAGTCACGTGATTCTAATTAGCAACCTAACTTATAATGACTTAAGTAAGCACTACCTCTCAAGTTTTAATGAGGCTACAATTACTTGGTAATTTTGGTCCCATCCTATGTAGTGTGACTCTACAGTTTTCGAAAGAGCCAATAAATGAGTGTTTAAATTAAATCCCCTGCCATTGCTGACATTGCTCCCCCAGGCTCATCATTAGCATTAGTTAGAGAAAGCAGGCCCAGCACAGTCTCTTATGCTTTGTACTCTCATCACAACACAAATACTTCTGGCACAAATAAAGACAACCAATCTCCATTTTAAAGTATCATAATCTTTGCTGGCTTTTTAAAGTTTACAGGGAAAACAGAAAGTGGCAACATCTGACTAAGTCTGCATTTACTTAATTATTTATTTATTGAGACAAATTGTTCTGTTACCCAGGCTGGAGTGCAGTGGTGAGATCTACACTTACTTTAATTTCCGCTTTTGAAGTTTAAGTGATTCTCCTGCCTCAGCCTCCCAAGTAGCTGGGACTACAGTTCTGTGCCACCATGACTGGCTATTTTTTTTCTTTGTATTTCAAATAGATATCTTGGCCAGAATGGTCTCAAACTCTTGACATCAAATGATCAGCCCATCTCAGCATCCTAAAGCACTGGAATTACTTGTGTGAACCACCGTGCTGGGCCTTAAAAATCTGTATTTAGAAAACAACATAGACACATATACTAATAATATGTTTATTAAGCAGATACTATGTGCTCAAGAAGATTTTACAGAGCACTGTAATAACACATTATGGGACTTAATTCTAATAACAGCCTATGCACTGATTCTAAGGACTCAATAAATCCAAATATTTAGAAAAAAACTTAGAATATTTATTTCTTCCCATTTCTCTGTCATGGATTTTATTTAAAATGTATAAAATAAAATATAAATACAGACAAATGGGAGTCATATAGAAATAAAGAGTTTAATGTAATTTACAAAAATTGATATTGTGTTTATATTTAGTTTTTGTGCCTTATGGAGAAACTACTAGATGTGCAGGAACAGAAAACAAGTTGCTAAATAGAATGTCTGTGCAAACACTAATTTTAAAGTTAAAAATTTGAAATTAAGACACTAAAATACATACTTTACATTTCTGATTTATCTGTTTTTTTTTATTAAAAAATTGTGAGCATGAGCTCTATAAGTAGAACAAGATTCATCACTCAAAACTCTGATCCCCACTCACACAGGACTGAGAAGAATGCTTGTCCAACCACCAAACTGGAAAACTTCATAACTCACGGGACATTCAAATACAAAAAAGAGTCTTGTCTAAATAGTGGAAAAAAATTAGCCTTAGACTGAACATTGCCCAAGTGTCCTCTAAAAAGGACAGAGAAAGCAGAATTCCCACCTTCGAGACCAGCAACATTCATGCACCAGAGAAGACAGAGAGCCAGGTAAAAGCAACAGCAGACCAGCATAACGATTTAATGAAAATGGAAGGACATGAGCAGCCAGCCACTGAGCCCTGCACCATTGGGAACTCTCAAAACAGATTCTATAAAATTATGTACAGTTCTCTTGATCCACCCAAGATGGCTGATCGCTAGCAGCTCGGGATTGTAGCTCCCAGTGAAAGTGCAGAGAACAAGAGGACGCCACACTTTCAGATGAATTTTTGCTGCTCACAGATCAGGAGATTCCCAGAGGAGGAGCCGCATGGGTAACCAGCGCGACTCTTGTGGCTGGCAGGGCAGTTTTGCTGGGGCCTCGGTGCAGTGGTTCTTGGTGCAGAGTAAACGCGACTGGTTCCCCCTTTTGGCCAACGTTTGGAGCTCTGGGAAAACAGAGTTGCCTATTCAGCTGATTGAAGAACAGACTCAAAAAGGAAACCAGACCGGAGATTCCCAGGCAGAAAAGCACCATCAATCTTAACGCTGCTGTTTTAGCCGGTGCAGTGGGTTGCTCAGACTCGGGCACTGGGAATCAATAAATTGGACGTCCACTCAGAAACCTAATTAGAAAGTCGGTAAATACAAAGACCACAGGTGGATAAATTTATAATGAAGGGAAGAAACCAGCCTAAAAAGGCTGAGAATACCCAAAATCAGAATGCCTCTCCCTCCACAGGGGATCACAGTTCCTCTTCAGCAACAGAACAAGGCCTGATGGAGAATGACTGTGTTCCATTAACAGAAGTAGGTTTCAGAAGGTGGATGACAAGAAACTTCTGGGAGTTAAAATAACTTGTTCTAAACCAATGCAAAGAAACTAAGAACTTTGAAAAAAGGTTTGACGAAATGCTAACGAGAATAGACAATATAGAGAGGAATATAAGTGAATTAATGGAGTTGAAAAACACAACACGAGAACTCCGCAAAGTATGCACAAGTTTTAACAGCCAAATTAATCAAGCAGAAGAAAGGGTATCAGAGGTCAAAGACTAACTTAATGAAATAAAATGAGAAGACAAGAATAGAGAAAAAAGGATAAAAAGGAATGAGCAAAGTCTCCAAGAAATATGGGACTATGTGAAAACACCTAATCTACGTTTGATAGGTGTACCTGAATGCAACTAAGAGAATGAATCCAAGCTGGAAAATACTCTTCAGGATATTTTTCAGAAAAACTTTTTCAACCTAGCAAGGCAGGACAATATTCAACTCCAGGTAATACAGAGAACACCACAAAAATATTTCTGAAGAAGAGAAACCCCAAGGCACATAATTGTTAGATTCACCAGGGTTGAAATGAAGGAGAAAATACTAAGGACAGCCAGAAAGGTCAGGTTACCCACAAAGGGAAGCCTATCAGACTCACAGCAGATGTCTCAGCAGAAATCCTACAAGCCAGAAGAGAGTGGGGGCCAATATTCAACATCCTTAAAACAAAGAACTTTCAACCCAGAATTCATATCCAGCCAAACTAAGCTTCACAACTGAAGGAAAAATAAAATCTTTTGTGAACAAGCAAGTACTCAGAGATTTCATCACCACCAGGCCTGCTTTACAAGAACTTCTGAAAGAAGCATTACACATATAGACAGGAACAACCAGTATTAGCCTTTCCAAAAATATACCAAAAAGTAAAGCGTATCAACATAATGAACAATTTACATCAACTAATGGGCAAAACAGCCAGCTAACATCAAATGGCAGTAATCCTAAATTTAAATTGACTAAATCCCCCAATCAAAAGACACAGCCAAAACCCATCAGTATGTTGCATCCAGACCCATCTCACATGCAAGAATACACAAAGACTCAAAACAAAGGGATGAAGAAAGATTTACCAACCAAATGGAGAGCAAAAATAAACAAATAAATGAAAAGCAGGAGTTGCAATTCTCACCTGTGATAAAATACATTTTAAAGCAACAACGATCAAAAGAGGCAAAGAAGGTCATTACATAATGGTAAAGGATCAATGCAACAAGAAGAGCTAATGATCCTAAATATATACGCACCCAATATAGGAACACCCAGATACATTAAGACTTATAAAGAGACTCAGACTCCCACACAATAATAGTGGGAGACTTCAACATCAATATTAGATAGATCAATGAGACAGAAAATTAATAAGGATATCCAGAACTTGAACTCAGATCCAGAACAAGTAAACTTAATCAACATTTATAGAACTCTCCACTTTAAATACACAGAATATACACTCTTATCAGTACCACATTACACCTACTCACAGGTTTAAATAAAATATTGGTTGGCTACTTGTGTGTTATTTTCTTCCCTCATTTTTTTTCTGTCTCCATTATTAAGCACAATTATTGGCATAAAAGAGGTTTTTAATACCCATTTTTAGACTGCATTCTAGCCTCCCGTTCTCTCTCCCTCTTCCTTTCTTCCTCTCCTTTTTTTTCTTTTTGTCTTGTCAAATAAAAAAAGAAAGAAAATTATATACAATTCTTTTTTTTTTCCAACCCAAAATGTATTCAGCTTTATTAAAGATACTTTCCATAAACAATCATGGCATTTCAGGCAGGATATTGGCAGACAATCATTAGCAGTATACAACAACTTTCAAACTCCCTTCTTTGATGGACTACCAAAAATCAGAAGCCTATAAAACCCAATGAAGTCTTTATCTGATGCTCTGAACAGGGAACGTTTAGAGTGAGGGTTGACATTTCACATTTAGCATGTTGTTTAACAACTTTTCACGAGCCAACCCTGACTTTCAGGAAGTGAAATAAAAATGGCAGAATTTATTTGAAGATCCACAATCTAGAAATGGAATCACTGCTCTTTTGACAGGTGCCATCTCAGTGGCATCACTGGCAAGTCCAGATTGCCTGACTAACTGTAACCAATAACTGGGGGTCAGGTCCCAACAGATGTCCGGGCTTAAGGGATTTAAGTCTATGCTGAATGATGGAAAGGGAGAAGAGGACATAAAAGCGAATTTGTTTTTTCCATACCACAAGGCTTTTGTGTGCCAAGGTGGCCATGTGTGTCAAAGTCAGGGAATCCCTCCTTCTGGGAGCCAAGAGGAAGTCTCTAAAAACTAGAAGGGAAAGTCATTTCCCCACATCAATCCAGCTCTGGAGACATTCTATCAGTGACATATGCCCCTTACCCGAAAACAACAATGAAGTGTTCTGTGTGCTAACAACATAGCTTAAAAAAAAAAAAAAGGTAAAACAAAATTCTGCATTTTTATAAAACTTGATAAAAAAAATGGTATTTCAAACGGTACAGTCACCAGAAGTACAGTTATCAAAAATGCACACACTTCACTTGGCGTCTCCAGCACCTTCAGCTTTCTGTGCCTGGTCTGTTTTGGCATCTCCATTTTCTGCAGGGTTATTCCCTTCCTTGCCAGCATCAACTTTTCCCTTTTTCCCTTTAGGTACCTTCTCTCCCTTCTTTACAGGGACCTTTTTAGGCTTGGGCTCTGGCTTTGGATGAGCAGGTTTAGCAGACAACCTTGCAGATCTTCTCTGTGGTTCGTCCTTCACCTTGGCTTTATCTCCTTTAACATCCCCTTCAGCCTTTCTCTTGGGCATGGTGGCGACGGTGGTGGGACCTAGGCACTGGGCGCCAGATGCAGCAGTGTGTGGGCTTCGGTTGGTCCAGGGGTCGTTCTCGCCTCCTCTTTTCACACTGCTCTGAAAATTATACATAATAATTCTTTACAAAACATAAAATGATAGGGCTAGTTTTCATAAAAGTAATAGAAACATCTCCCATCATAAATAGGATATAGTAACAGCAGTCTTAAAAGACTTCCTCTTAACCACTCTCTAAATTAATAAATTAACTCTTTTTATTCACTCTTCACAATATATTAATGATATCTCCTTTCTGGTATGTAAAATATACTGAAGATCTTCTGCTCCCAGTAATTGAAGTTGATCAAGAAGTTGAAAATGTTCCCCAATCTTTTCATGAGTTTTAATTATAATTATATTGTTTTATTATTAACTATACAAATCTACCAAATATAAGCAAAAAAAATATTAATTCTTTAAAAACTCACTTTTAACGCTTTGGAGACATTCAGTAAAAGTGAGTTGCTAAAAATATTAAGTTGGGTATGGAAGCAAAAAATGGTAAAAGTTGGGGCAGGGCAAGGCAAGAGAAAGGATTCTAAAAGATCAAGAAAGATTCTGCAGTTAGGTAGTTTCCCAAGTGTCATTAAGTTTTCTTCCATGAAGACATCAAAACTGGAAATCGTAGTCAATGTAGTTTGGTTGTAGTTTCGGTCAAAACGACTGTATATGATGCAATAAACAAACCATGCTAAAAAGAAAAAAAAAAAAAAAACTCTGATCCCTTCTATTCAGTACTATGAGGTGAGAAGCAAAGGTAGGGCCAGACCTAAATAAGGCCTCCAAAAAGGGTCAATCTAAAAACGGTTGGGGCAGAGAGTGGACCCTATGGTACAACTTGGTTCTCTATGCCACTGGCTACATTTCCAGTTCTGTTTTCTCTAAGCTTACTTAGGAGAATCCATAATTTTAGAGGTTGTATAATTTTAATCTTTTTTAACCACTTTTCCATCAATATCATATTATATATTAACAAGCAATTAAAACAAATCACTTTAGGTTTTATAGGATAATTTTATTAGAAGATAAATACATATTCTTAAGTTAAAGAAATACAAATAATAGATTGAGTGTGGTGGCTCACGCTTGTAATCCCAGTACTTTGGGAGGTCAAGGTGGGTGTTGCACATCAGCCTGGCCAACATGGAGAAAATTGGTCTCTATTAAAAATACAAAAATTAGTCACGTGTGTTGGGCCATACCTGTAATCCGAGCTACTGAGAAAGCTGATGCAGGAGAATCTCGTGAACTCAGAAAGCGAAGGTTGCAGTCAGCTGAGATCAAGCCACTGCACTCTAGCCTGGGAAACAAGGCGAGACTCCATACCCAAACACCAAAGAAAAGAAAGGAAAAGAAAAGAGAAAAGAAGAGAACAGAACAGAACAGAACAGAAAATAGTAACAACTCTTCTGTTAATAAATATCTTTTCAGCTGAAAACATCACAAGTCACAACAATATAAAGAAAGTGAGGGTCAGGTGCTGTGGCTCACATCTGTAATCCTAGAACTTTGGGAGGCTAAGGCAGGCAGATTACCTGAGGTTGGGAGTTTGAGATCAGCCTGACCATGGAGAAACCACATCTCTACTAACACAACAATACAAAAATTAGCCAGGGATGGGTGCACATGCCTCCAATTCCAGCTACTCAGGAGGCTGGGACTGGAGAATCACTTGAACTTGCAGGATGAGGGGGCAGAGGTCACAGTAAGTCAAGATTGTGCCATTGCACTCCAGCCTGGGCCACAAGAAAAAAACTCTCTCTCAAAAAATATAAAAGTTAAAAGAAAGTGGTTCAAAAAAAGCTTAACCATTTTGCACACATCTATTTATTGTACTCACAACATAATGTAGTAATTCAATCTTTTATCCAGTTGCTACTAAGACTAAAAGTTTCTGGATTGTAGGGACCATGTCTGCTTTATCTATTTTTCTAATGACTGTATGAAATATAAGCAATTGGTTTATGTGTCTGAGTCTTCAGATCTCCTCATTGCTTTTCACTCAAGTACAAGGAAACTGGAGAAACTCATTTGAGCACCAACCAAAAACATCTCTTGTATGAGATGAAGAACAGACACAGAATGAGTCATTTCTCTTAGACTGAGACAGAAGTAGAATTAACCACTCTTGTCAGCCTAATAAAATTCTGCTCTGGACATTCTCAAATAACTCACAGATGCCTCGATGATTGTGATAAAGTTCCCAGGGACCCTGTGCTGGTGGCCCAATTATAAGTTAGACAAAAGACAGTCAGGCTCTTTCTTCTTCTTTTTTTTTTTTTTTTTTTTTTTTTGATATGGGGTTTTGCCCTGCTGTCCAAGCTACAGTGCAATGATGCAATATTGGCTCATTGCAACCTCTGCCTTGCAGGTTCAAGAGATTTTTCTGCCTCAGCATTCTAAGTAGTGGGGACTACAGGTACATGCCACTAAGGTGGGATATTTTTATATTTTTAGAACAGATGGGGTTTTATCATGTTGGCCAGGTTCTTACATTCCTGCTCTCAGGTGATGCACCCACCTGGTGCAGCCAGAAAATTCAGGCTGATGCTTAAAAAAAAAATGGACCTGCCCTGGTGGACCTCCACAACCAGGATTACCTGTCATGATCAACTAGCTCTTGGGTAACAGGAAGGACAAGAATACGCTACTCCAGCATCACATTTTTGTGCATAGGTATAGTTGTGGTTATTGCTCTGGATACTTCATAGTCTTGATCTTTCACTCCTAAGATGGTTCTTTACAATTACAGATTCTACCATAAGATTCTCTTTACCCTCAAAGCCTCTCACAACCCTGGTCACTGAGCAAGACCTGAAAAGCTCAAAGAGCCACACTCTAAAAGGGGGGATTTTAAGATGTCTGTGTTGACATCTTGCAATTCAGAAAATGCCTCCTCTTAGTTTTATGTACATTTTCTATCCAAAGTCTACCTTGTCTTGTAAATCCCAGGCAGAGGCTAAAACTTATATAAAGATTCTAGGTGGAATTAACCTCACTCTCCATCTTTGGGTGTTACACCAAGTAAAGTACAATTGAAAGAGAGATGCCTTCACCTCATGTCCCTGGGTGACAAAACAAGACCCTCTCTTAAAAAACAAATACAAAAACTGGATTTACAAAACCAGAGAAAAAGACAACAGAGAAAACTGATAAAAAGTTGTTTCTCATCAGGCACGGTGGCTCACACCTGTAATTATAGCACATTGAGAGGCCAAGGCAGGTGGATCCCAAGAAGTCAGGAGATTGAGACCTGCCTGGCCAAAATGGTGAAACCCCGTTTCTATTAAAAATGCAAAAATTAGGGGGCTGGGGACAGAAAAAAGAAAAAAATACAAAAATTAGCCAGGTGTGGTCTCAGGTGCCTGCATTCCCACCTACTTGGGAGGCTGAGGCAGAAGAATTGCTTGAACCTGGGAGGTAGAGGCTGTAGTGAGCTGAGATGGCCATTGCACTCCAGCCTGGAAGGCAAAAGCAAAACTTCATCTTAAAAAAAAAGAAAAAACAAATAAAGATAGAAAAGGTAAGGTGTGGTGGCTCGTGCCTGTAATCCCAGAATTTTGGGAGAAAAAGGTGGGTAAATCACGAGGTCAGGAGTTCAAAATCAGTCTGGCCAAGATAGTGAAACACTGTCTCTACTAAAACTACAAAAAGAAATTAGCTAGGTATGGTGGTGGATACCTGGAAATCCAGCTACTCAGGAGGCTGAGGCAGGAGAACTACTTGAACTCTAGAAGTGTAGGTTGTATTGAGCCAAGATTGTGCCACTACACTCCAGCCTGTATAACAGAGCAAGACTCCATCTTAAAAACAAACAAACAAATAAACAAAAGTTATTTCTCAGGCAGACTTTTTTTCTTTTCTTTTGGTCATTAGTTGTCATTCGTTTATTATAAAAGAGATATGAAAATTATTTAGATGATGAAAGATTTCAGAACTTCAGTAGAGTGGACCGCACCATTTCAATAGTGATTTATTTCAGTCTACCTACTTTCTAAGAAGGTCACCTCTCTAAATAGGAGATAATCCTTGTCACCTAGAAATACTTTGGTGCCTCCATTTTTTAAGAGAACTTTATCTTCATTTTTTATGCCAACTGGTTGAATCTCTCCACCCTTTCCTTTGGAACCTGGTCCAACAGGGACTACTGTTGCTTACAGTAATTTTCCTTGTGATTTTTCTTAAGGCATAATGCCTTCGTTGGTTAGTTTAGGCAGCACTCATTTTAAGCAATACTCAGTCAAAAAGTGAAAGAAATAGAAAGTCTTTTTCATTTAAAGAAATAACTTTGAAAGAGGAGGACTCAAGATGGCGCTGTGAGAACAACCCAGGATTGGCACTTGCGTTGAATCCGCAAACGGTGAGTCTGAGCTGCATTTCCAGACTGATCTTTGTTGCCCACAGAACGGGGAAACTCCCAAGTATAAAAAAGACACGGGACGCCAGGCAGTAAGTCTGCCTGGCAAAGCCGGCAGCTGGGGCTGGGGCGGTGGCGGTCGGCCCTACCCAGCAATCCCCACAGGGCGCGCTTGTCCGGGCGCCTTGTTGAACCGGCAACCTGAGACTTGAGAGGGCTGGACTTGAGACTGAACGAGACTTGGACAGAAGCCCAGCCCAGGGGATTGCAGGGATTGGGATACCCAGTGGGACGAACAAAACCGCGATTTCAAACTATCCCTAGCAGACAGCCCGAGACGCTCTGTGGGGTAGGGACGTCCACCACTACCAAAGCAACCCGCCCCAACCGAGATACACGCCCACTGCTGACGCAGCCAGCCGTTGCCGAGGCAACACGCCCCAACTGAGATACACGCCCACTGCTGACGCAGCCAGCCGTTGCCGAGGCAACACGCCCCAACTGAGATACACGCCCACTGCTGACGCAGCCAGCCGTTGCCGAGGCAACCCGCCCCAACTGAGATACACGCCCACTGCTGATGCAGCCAGCCGTTGCCGAGGCAACCCGTCCCTACTGAGATACACGCCCACTGCTGACGCAGCCTGCCGTTGCTGAGGCAACATGCTACAACGAAGAGACTCCGCCGCAGGGCGTGGCAGAGACCACAGCAGAGCCTGTAGGAACTGGGCGAATCACACAACAGCAGGGCGGAACCTCGGCAGCCAAACAGTGGCTAGTCTGCCTTCTAGCTGGGCAGGACACCTCATCGAACATCCAAAATAAAGCCCAAACCCCTCAACACAGAGCATTTGAGGAAAAAAAAAAGGGTTTTGTAATGAGCTCCGTTGCAGCAGAATCAAACATAGCAGCCTAACAGCCCTGAAGGAACAACAGAGCGCACAGCTCAGCAAATAAACCCCTATAAAGTACAAACTGTCTCCTCAAGCAGCTCCCTGACCCCTCTATATCCAAAAGACTGACATTAGGCAGTCATCATCCTGGGACAAAGATAGCAGAAAAAGAAACTGGTAGCATCCCTCGCTGTGCCACAGCTGCTAGAGGTGCACCCCAGACAAGCAGGGTCTGGAGCGGACCTCAGCAGTCGTACAACGAAGGGGCTAGACTGGTAGAAGGAAAATCAAGCAACAGAAATACTTCATCATCAACATTCTGGGTGTCCACTCAGAGACCCAATCGAAAAGTCAGCAACTACGCAGACGACCAGCGGAAAAATCCACAAAGATGGGAAGAAACCAGCGCAAAAAGGAGGAAAACACCCGAAACCAGAACACCTCGCCTCCTAGAAAGGACCAAAACTCCTCACCAGCAAGGGAACAAAGCTGGACGGAGAATGACTGTGACGAAATGACGGAATTAGACTTCAGAAGATGGATAATGAGAAACTTTTGTGAGCTAAAAGATCATGTATTAAATCAATGCAAAGAAACTAAGAACCTTGAAAAAAGATTTGAAAAAAGATACGAGGAAATGATAACAAGAATGGATAACTTAGAGAGGAATATGAATGAATTAAAGGAGCTGAAAAACACAATACGAGAACTTCGCGAAGCAAACACAAGTTTCAATAGCCGAATTGACCAAGCAGAGGAAAGAATGTCTGAAGTCGAAGACCAACTCAATGAAATAAAACGAGAAACCAAGACCAGAGAAAAAAGCACAAAAAGGAATGAACAAAGTCTCCAAGAAATGTGGAACTATGTGAAAACACCTAACCTACGTTTGATAGGTGTACCAGAAGGGGATGAAGAGAATGAATCCAAGCTGGAAAATACTCTTCAGGACATCATCCAGGAAAATTTCCCCCACCTAGCAAGACAGGCCAACACTCAATTGCACGAAATACAGAGAACACCACAAAGATATTCCGCAAGAAGAGCAACCCCAAGGCACATAATCGTCAGATTCAAAAGGGTTGAAATAAAAGAGAGAATACTAAGGGCAGCCAGAGAGAAAGGTCGGGTCACCCACAAAGGGAAGCCCATCAGACTCACAGCAGATCTCTCGGCAGAAACACTACAAGCCAGAAGACAGTGGGGGCCAATATTCAACATTCTTAAAGAAAAGAACTTTCAACCCAGAATTTCATATCCAGCCAAACTGAGCTTCAGAAGTGAACGAAAAAAAAAATCCTTTGCGAACAAGCAAGTACTCAGAGATTTTGTCACCACCAGGCCTGCTTTACAAGAGCTCCTAAAAGAGGCACTACACATAGAAAGGATCAACCAGTACCAGCCATTCCAGAATCACACTGAATGCTAAAGAGCTTCACATAATGAAGAATCTACAACAACTAACAGGCAAAACAGCAACTTAGCATCAAAATGGCAGTATCAAATTCACACATAACAATATTAACCCTAAATGTAAATGGACTAAATGCACCAATCAAAAGACACAGACTGGCAAATTGGATAAAAATCCAAAACCCATCAGTGTGCTGTATCCAGGAAACCCATCTCACATGCAAGGATACACAAAGGCTCAAAATAAAGGGAGGGAGGAAAATTTACCAAGCTAATGGAAAGCAAAAAAAAGAAGGAGTTGCAATTCTCATCTCTGATAAAATAGACTTTAAAGCAACAAAGATCAAAAGAGACAAAGAAGGCCATTACATAATGGTCAAAGGATCAATACAACAAGAAGAGCTAACGATCCTAAACATATATGAACCCAATGCAGGAGCACCCAGATACATAAGGCAAGTTCTTAATGACTTACAAAAGGACTTAGACTCCCACACAATAATAGTGGGAGACTTTAACACTCCACTGTCAATATTAGACAGATCAACCAGACAGAAAATCAACAAGGATATCCAGGGCTTGAACTCAGACCTGGAGCAAGCAAACCTGACAGACATTTACAGAACTCTCCACCCCAAATCCACAGAATACACATTCTTCTCAGCACCACATCACACCTACTCTAAAATTGACCACATAATTGGAAGTAAAGCACTGCTCAACAAATGCAAAACAACTGAAATCATAACAAACAGCCTCTCAGACCATAATGCAATCAAGTTAGAATTCAGAATTCAGAAACAGACCCAGAACCGCACAGCTTCATGGAAACTGAACAACTGGCTCTTGAATGTTGACTGGGTAAACAACGAAATGAAGGCAGAAATAAAGAAGTTCTTCGAAACCAATGAGAATGAAGACACAATGTGCCAGAACCTCTGGGACACATTTAAAGCAGTCTCTAGAGGAAAGTATATAGCAATAAGTGCCCATATGAGGAGAATGGAGAGATCCAAAATTGACACCCTATCGTCAAAATTGAAAGAGCTAGAGGAGCAAGATCAAAAAAACTCAAAACCCAGCAGAAGAAAAGAAATAACTAAGATCAGAGCTGAGCTGAAGGAGATTGAGACACGAAAAACCCTTCAAAAAATCAATAAATCCAAGAGCTGGTTTTTTGAAAAGATCAACAAAATAGACAGACCACTAGCCAGATTGATTAAAAATAAAAGATTGAACAACCAAATAGATGCAATAAAAAATGATAAAGGGGAAATCACCACAGATTCCACAGAAATTCAAACCATCATCAGAGAATATTACAAACAACTCTATGCGCATAAACTAGTAAACCTGGAAGAAATGGATAAATTCCTGGACTCCTGTGTCCTCCCAAGCCTAAACCAGGAGGAAGCTGAAACTATGAATAAACCAATAACAAGGTCTGAAGTTGAGGCAGCAATTAAGAGCCTAACACACAAAAAAAGCCCAGGTCCAGACGGGTTCATAGCCGAATTCTACCAGACACACAAGGAGGAGCTGGTACCATTCCTTCTAAAACTATTTCAAACAATCCAAAAAGAGGGAAGCCTTCCCAAATCATTTTATGAGACCAACATCATCCTGATACCAAAACCCGGCAGAGACCCAACGAGAAAAGAAAACTTCAGGCCAATATCCATGATGAACATAGATGCAAAAATCTTCAATAAAATATTGGCAAGCCTATTGCAACAGCAAAGCAAAAAACTTATTCATCATGATCAAGTAGGATTCATCCCAGGGATGCAAGGCTGGTTCAACATACGCAAGTCTATCAACATAATTCACCACATAAACAGAACCAAAAACAAAAACCACATGATTATCTCAATTGACGCAGAGAAGGCATTTGACAAAATTCAACAGCCCTTTATGCTAAAAACCCTCAATAAACTCGGTATCGATGGAACGTATCTCAAAGTAATAAAAGCTATTTATGAAAAACCAACAGCCAATATCATACTGAATGGGCAAAAACTGGAAGCATTCCCTTTGAAATCTGGCACTAGACAAGGATGCCCTCTTTCACCACTCCTATTCAATATAGTACTGGAAGTCCTAGCCAGAGCAATCAGGCAAGAAAAAGAAATAAAGGGTATTCAAATAGGAAAGGTGGAAGCCAAATTGTCTCTATTTGCAGACGACATGATAGTATACCTAGAAGACCCCATCGCCTCAGCCCAAAAACTCCTGAAACTGATAAGCAACTTCAGCAAAGTCTCAGGATATAAAATCAATGTAGAAAAATCACAAGCATTCATCTACACCAATAACAGACTTAAAGAAAGCCAAATCAAGAACGAACTGCCATTCGCAATTGTTACAAAAAGAATAAAATACCTTGGAATACAACTCACAAGGAACGTAAGAGACCTCTTCAAGGAGAACTACAAACCACTGCTCAACGAAATCAGAGAGGACACAAACAGATGGAGAAACATTCCATGTTCATGGTTAGGAAGAATTAATATCATGAAAATGGCTATACTGCCCAAAGTAATTTACAGAATCAACGCTATCCCCATCAAGCTACCATTGACTTTCTTCACAGAACTGGAAAAAACCACCATGAACTTCATATGGAACCAAAAGAGAGCCCACATAGCCAAGTCAATTCTAAGCAAAAAGAACACAGCGGGGGGCATCACACTACCGGATTTCAAACTATACTACAAGGCTACAGTAATCAAAACAGCATGGTACTGGTACCAAAACAGAGATATAGACCAATGGAACAAAACAGAGGCACCGGAGGCAACACAACATACATACAACTATACAATCTTTGATAAACCTGACAAAAACAAGCAATGGGGAAAGGATTCCATGTTTAAGAAATGGTGTTGGGAAAACTGGCTAGCCATGTGCAGAAAGCAGAAACGGGACCCCTTCCTGACACCTTACACTAAAATTAACTCCAGATGGATTAAAGACTTAAACATAAGACCTGGCACCATAAAAACCCTAGAAGGAAATTTAGGCAAAACTATCCAGGACATAGGAGTAGGCAAGGACTTTATGAACAAAACACCAAAAGCATTGGCAACAAAAGCCAAAATAGACAAATGGGACCTAATCAAACTCCACAGGTTCTGCACGGCAAAAGAAACAGTCACTAGAGTGGATCGGCAACCAACAGAATGGGAAAAAATTTTCGCAGTCAACCCATCTGACAAAGGGCTGATATCCAGAATTTACAAGGAACTCAAACAGATTTACAGGAAAAAAACAAACAAGCCCATTCAAAAGTGGGCAAAGGATATGAACAGACACTTTACGAAAGAAGACATATATGAGGCCAACAATCATATGAAAAAATGCTCATCGTCACTGGTCATCAGAGAGATGCAAATCAAAACCACATTGAGATACCATCTCACACCAGTTAGAATGGCGATCATTAAAAAATCTGGAGACAACAGATGCTGGAGAGGATGTGGAGAAAAAGGAACACTTTTACACTGTTGGTGGGAGTGTAAATTAGTTCAACCATTGTGGAAGACAGTGTGGCGATTCCTCAAGGCCTTAGAAATAGAAATTCCATTTGACCCAGCAATCCCATTACTGGGTATATATCCAAAAGACTATAAATCGTTCTACTACAAGGACACATGCACACGAATGTTCATTGCAGCACTGTTTACAATAGCAAAGACCTGGAATCAACCCAAATGCCCATTGATAATAGACTGGATTGGAAAAATGTGGCACATATACACCATGGAATATTATGCAGCAATCAGAAATGATGAGTTTGTGTCATTTGTAGGGACATGGATGAATCTGGAGAACATCATCCTCAGCAAACTGACACAAGAACAGAAAATGAAACACCGCATATTCTCACTCATAGGTGGGTGATGAAAAATGAGAACACATGGACACAGAAAGGGGAGTACTAAACACTGGGGTCTATTGGGGGGAAAAGGGGAGGGCCAGTGGGAGGGGGAGGTGGGGAGGGATAGCCTGGGGAGAAATGCCAAATGTGGGTGAAGGGGAGAAGAAAAGCAAAGCACACTGCCATGTGTGTACCTACGCAACTGTCTTGCATGCTATGCTCATGTACCCCAAAACCTAAAATCCAATAAAAAATTAAAAAAAAAAAAATAATGGTAACACTGTAAAGAAAATTACAGATTCAATGCTATTTTTATTAAATTTCCGAAAATATTTTTTAACAGAACTAAATAAAAAACTTATAAATTTAAATGGAAACAAAAAAGAGTCCAAATAGCCAAGGCAATCATAAGAAAAATGAACAAAGCTTAAGTCATGACATTACCTAAATTCACACTGTACTACAGGCTGCATTAAAGAACGCAAAAAGGTACTGGTACAAAAACACACTCACACACCAATGCAACAGAATAGAGAGCCCAGAAATAATAACACATGCCTACAACCATCTGGTCTTTGACAAAGCTAACAGAAGGAATCTGGGAAGAATTCTCTATTTAATAAACGGTGCTGGAATAACTAGCTAGCACCATGTAGAAGATTGAAACTGGACGCTTTCATTAAACCATACACAAAACTCAAGATATATCAAAAATTTAAATGAAAAACTTCAAAGTAGAAAAGAAAAAAGCCCTCAGAGAACTTAGAAAATACCATTCTAAACATAGAAAATGGTAAAAATTTTAAAACAAAGATGCCAAAAACAATTGCAACAAAAACAATTGACAAATGGAAACTAAGCTAAAGAGCTTCTTCACACCCAAGGAGACCATCAGGACAGTAAACAAACAACACACAGAACAAAATACTTGCAAACTATGCTCTTCACCAAGGTCCAATACACATAATTTATAAGAAACTTAAGTTTATAGAGAAAAAAAGACCTTAATAAAATGTAGGCAAAAAATACAAAAAAAGTTCTTTTTTAAAACAAGACATACATGTGGCTAACAAGCATATAAAAAATGCGCAACACTAATGATTACAGAAATAAAAAAAAAACACACAATGAAACATCATCTCAGAGCAGTGAGAATGGCTAGTTTTAGAAAGTCAAAAGACAGCAGATGCTGGCAAGGTTACAGAGAAATGGAAATGGTTATACACTGCCAGTGGGAAGTAAATTAGTTCCAACACTGTGAAAAGCAATGTGACTATTCCTTACAGAACTAAAAACAGAATTACCTTTTGACTTAGCAACCTCATAATTGGGCATATACCCAGTAAAATATCAATTCTTCTAAAGACATATGCATCACTGCAGCACTATTCACAATAGCAAAGACATGGAATCAACCTAAATGCTTCTCAGTCGTACACTGGGTAAGAAAAATATGGTATGGTTGGGCATGATGGCTCACACCTTTAATCTCAGCACTTTAGGAGGTGAGGTAGGTAAATTGCCTGAGCCTAAACATTGTTACCAGCCATGGAAACATAGCAAAACCCCATTTCTACAAATAATAATAATAATAATAAGCCAGGCCTGCCGGTGTGTGCCTGTAGTTCAAGCCACTTGGGGGGATGAAGTAAAAGAGGATTGTTTCAGCCAGGGAAATTGAGGCTGCAATGAGCTGAGATCATGCCACTGCATTCCAGTCTGGGCAACAGTGAGACCCTGTCTACAAAAATAAAATAAAATATAAATAAAAGGCTTAATAAAAAGAAAATATGATACATAAATATCATAGAATACAATGTGGTTACTAAAACACACACACACACACACACACACACACACACACACATGACCATGTCCTTTGAAGCAACATGGATGAAGCTGGAAACCATTCTTAGAAAATAAATGCAGCAGCAGAAAACCAAATGCATGCTACTTCCAAGTAAAAGCTGAATAATAAGAACACAGGAACACAGACAAAAACAACAGACACTGAGGCCTAGTTGAGATTGAAGAATGGGAGGACAAAGACTGTCAGAAAAAGCACCTGTTTGGTGCTATGCTAAGTACCTCAGTGACAAAATACTCCACAAACCAAACCCACATGACACAATTTTAGCTGCATATAAAACCTACATGTGTACCCCTGAGACAAAAATAAAAGGTAAATGAATAAAAATCTGTGAGTGGGAAACAGCGCAATGTAGGTGAAAGATCTGGTTTGTGCTACAGATAGCAGCTGAGGGGGAGGTGTCCTCTGATGTATCTTTGTGTTTATGCAGGCAGATGAGATCAGGAAGATGTGGTCCAGAACCCTGAGTTGGTGAAGAAAACAGTCAGTTGTTGCAGATTCAGTGTATGGGGGTGGGGATGTGCCCGGAGACTTGTAGACACTTTTGTAGGTTTTTGCCAATAAACACTAGAATCAAAATGCTGTTGTGAAATTTCTCTGCGTGGTGCCTAGTCCTGGAAGAGGAATCGACACGCTAATACTTAATGTGTAAGCCTGTGAATGAGTGGATATGCTGTGGTAACAGCTGTGGGAAAAGGGGGTCTGCTATCAGAGTTCCTCTTCTCTAAGTTTTTATCCTCTCACTCTGGAAGGAGAACTGGAATCACAGAACAATGGGCAGTGTGACAGCCTGTGTACAGGAGAGCAAAGCCTTCCATTCCCAGACAACCCGAGTTTGATTCCAGGCCAGGTTTCTGTGATACCTTTTTTCTTTCCTTTTTTCTTTTTCTTTTTTTTTTTTTGAGATGGAGTTTCACTCTTGTTACCCAGGCTGGAGTGCAATGGCGCGATCTCGGCTCACTGCAACCTCCGCCTCCTGGGTTCTGGCAATTCTCCTGCCTCAGCCTCCCGAGCAGCTGGGATTACAGGCACACGCCACCATGCCCAGCTAATTTTTTGTATTTTTAGTAGAGACGGGGTTGTGATACCTTTTTTCTTGTACCAAATCTGTAGTTTGCTGAATACCAAGCCATTCTCCAATACCAACTCACTGACTAAAATTTGAATTTGAATTCTGACACCATCCAGATTCAGCACAGACCCTATCTCACAACATTGTCCTAATGGCAGACCCCAGTAACAAACCCCATAGGCCTATCTATGCTTCTGAGCTACTGTTTAAAAATTGTGGACTCCCGTAACCTCTCTCAAGTTTTATAATTTGATAGAGCTACTCAAACAACTCAGCAAAGCACTGTAGATACATTTACCAGCTTACTATAAAAAATACAACTCAGAAAAAGTCAAACATAGAAAACATGGCCAGGCATGGATGCTCATGCCTGTAATCCCAGCATTTCAGGTGGCCGAGTTGGGTGAATCACCTGAGATCGGGAGTTTGAGACCAGCCTGACCAACATAAAGAAACCCTGTCTCTACTAAAAATACAAAAAATTAGCCGGGCATGGTGGCGCATGCCTATATTCCCAGCTACTCGGGAAGCTGAAGTAGAAGATTCATTTGAATCTGGAGGCAGAGGTTGTGGTGAGCCAACAACGTGCTATTACTCCAGCCTGGGCAACAAAAGTGAAACTGTCTTAAGAAAAAGAGGAGAGGAGAGGAGAGGAGGGGAAGAGAGGGGAGGGGAGGGGAGTAAAAGGGGAACAGGGGAGGGGGAGAGGGGAGAGGAGGAGAGGGGAGAAGAATAGGACAAAGAAAAAATGGAGAAATAGATAATTCTCATAAACAGCTGTGATTAATAAAATTCTCTATCCTTTGTGTTCTCCAGAAACAGTTTCCGGAAAGAAACATGCTTTCCTCTATGACTTAACTGGTGTTCTTTTTCTTATCTATCACATAGCCAGACACAGACTCTGCACATTTTCTTCCTGTTCTCATTTTTAAAAATTGGCCGAATTTTTCTTCAGTGGTCAAAAGAAAATACTTTTTAATCAAACTTCAGTTATGTTGATTTCCAGCCCACAGGCTCCTGAACTTTCAGCCACTCCATTTGAGTCAAAATACAACACGTTATGTCCTTCCTAAAAACATGCTGACTTCAGGGTAAAACATGAATGTGAGATATAGCTAGCCTAGAGTTAGAACCTGTACACTGCCATCTTATAAAGGACAAAACTGTTTCCATTCTCCTCACAAGGACTGCTTACCTTGGTTTCTGCAAAACTGCTACATTACTTTGCAAAAAGGTAAAGCTGCATAGTTTCTCCGTAACTACCAGAATTGCTGGCCTTTGATCATCAGTAATGGCCAAGAGTAAGACCCCCCGAATAATTCCAACCTGGAGCCAAGTAACTCCCACCCAGACGATGTGTAAGCAAATGGTTATCTTAAGTTCTGCAAATCTCTCTCCTAGCCCTCAGAATGTCTGGAACCCATCACCCTCCTCTCCTACCCAGGAGGTAATTTACAGTCCACCGAGATATCTAGGTGGGATGAAGGTTTTCTTTCATTTCTGCTCCTTCCCCCCATCTCCCAAAAGTAGTTTAGTGGGTATAAAAAGGTCTTGTCTCTCTTCTTTCGGGGCCACGGGTTGGAGAGACGTGAGTCCTCCGTGGTCGCCGGCAATAAACCCTGCAATTTGGCATACTTGTGTTCTGGTGTTGACTTTCTGTGCTTAGTTCAATGCAACAAATGTAGAATCTGATCTTTTCACCTCTCATTTGCTATTTACCTTCTACCTTCTTTGTAATCTTATTTGTTCCTTCTGATAAAGAAGGTCCTTGTTTGCCCAAATTTTGCAAATGTTTACAGATCTTTTATCAGGTATTCTCTTCTTTGCAATACTCCTTTGGAATTTATTTATTTATATATTTGATGAAGTCTCACTGTGTCACCCAGGCTAGAGTGCAATGGAGTGTTCTTGGTGTAGCAGGAGCGGCCCCAGGAAAGGATCTCTCGGACACCGAATACAGGAGGAAGGACTTCATTTCAGCGGGGAGCAAGGTGGCATAGGTGCCTAACATCCAAACTCGTCTAACAAAGGGAGGTTCAGCCTGCATATAGGCTTATACTTTAGATGTCACACATGGAAGAATCTTAGGTTTATAGTTTTAGGACTCACATGTGAAAAGGTTTCAGTTTATAGTTTCGGAATTACATATGAAAGGGTTCCCGTTTACAGTTTTAGGACTCACATGTGAAAAAATCTCTGTTTACAGTTTCAGGAATTACATATGAAGGGGTTCCAGTTTACAGTTTTAGGACTCATCTGTGAAAAGGTTTCTGATTTGATCTTGTTTTAAGTAAAAATAGTGCCTTCTGGAGAGTTTCCCCAAGGTCTAGCCATTGTTTTCAGAAAAGAAATTCAGGAGGCACCAGCTGGCCTAATCTGTCTTCTATTGAGATGAACAGTGGAAGACAGAGGGGGAAGAAATCCAAAATGTCTGGGTCTCCCTCCTCATAGGCTCACTGCAAACTCTACCTTCAAGGTCCAAGCAATTCTCCTTCCTCAGCCTCCTGAATAGCTGGGACTACAGGCCTGTACCACCACACCCAGCTAATTTTTGTACTTTTAGTAGAGTCGGGGTTTCACTATGTTGGCCAGGCTGGCCTTGAACCCCTGACCTTCTGATCCACATGCCTTGGTCTCCGAAAGTAATGTAATGACATGTGTGAGCCACTACTCCCAGTTGGAATTTAATTTAAACATTTTTAAATTAATTAATTAATTTTTTCTTAAAAATGTAGATTTACAGTGTTGGTCAGAATGGTCTTGATCTCCTGACCTCCTGATTTACCCACTGCCTCCCAAAGTGCTGAGAGTACAGGCATGAACCACTGTGCCAAGCCTGGAATTTAATTTTGTTACATAAATCAAACTTTGCTTTATTTTAAGCACTCTAGAAACTGCTTCAAAACAATAACAACTTCATCTTCACAAAAATTCTACCAGTTCTTTTTCTTCTTGACCTTAACTGCATTGGCCTGTGGGTCCCCAGTTTTCCAGGGCTCTGTAGCTTTTTCTCACTATGGAAAGAGTGTTCCATGACTGGGGTGAGTAGGCTGGACATAAGCAAGGGAGGCTCTTCAGAAAACAATTGGGCTGTTAATAACCTTCTTTTGGAGGTTCAATATTAGCCTTAGCTTGAAGGCACTAGGCTCAAGCTTTGATTTCCATGTCACAGTTGTGTAACTTGGTTTTTGAAACTACCTGTGTGAAAAATTCAGCAACATTATTCAAACAGTGTTCATCTAAAGGGATAAAATTATAAGGTGCTTACATTTTACACCTCAATGAGAAAAGCAAAAGTATCTAACCCTTTCAGACAGTATATGTCCTATTATAAATTTTTCCATTAAAAATCATGTAGTAAACAATTAGTCATATGGAAACATTTCTAGGAGGTACCAAGTTTTATCTCATAAAATTTAGAATGAAACACAGAAGATAAAAGGATAAAGAACAGAGATATTTACTGTCACAAATTAACTCTGCAAAAAAAGAAAGTTATATTTTTATGACTCAACACAACTCACCAGTGGTCTACCACATTTTCTTGTAAAAAAAATTTTTTTTCTTTTTTTTGAGGAGTTTTGCTTTCATCCAAGCTGAAGTAAATTTGCAAAATCTCGGCTCTGCAACCTCCGCTGCCTGGGTTCAGGCAATTCTCCTGCCTCAGCCTCCCCAGTAGGTTGGATTCTAGACTCCATGACCACACCTGGTTAAATTTTGTATTTTTAGTAGAGACGGGATTTCGCCACATTGACCAGGCTGGTCTCAAACTCCCAACCTCAGATGATCCACTGGCCTTGGCCTCTGAAAGTGCTAGGATTACTGTGTGCCGTAGGTAACCCAGAGTTAGAACCTAAGCAATACCATCTTAAACCCTGCACCCTGCAAGCACCAAGAAAAATAATTTTTCCAAAAATAAGTTGTAACTGCTGCCCTGTTCCTTTGTGATAACTGCTAGCTGCCCCGTTTTCCTTGTGATAACTGCTGGCCTTGGTTTCTATAAATAAAAACAGCTAGCTTGCTGTGAAAAATGCTGATTGAAAAGAAAGAGAAAAAAAAAACAACTTTCAATTGAAATGTTTGACTTGCAGCTCTCCACCAGGGACTACTTAGAATTTCCCCGAATTCCAGGAAGCCCACTGTGTAAAGCTGCTTGCCTTTGCTTATCACAAACTGCCAGAAACAGCTTCTGTAAAGTTGTTTGCCCTGCAACCCCTCATCCTCCTGGTCCTAAAACCAGGATGTGGTTTTTCAGATTAAAAACCTTGCTTCCCCTGAGCTTGGGGCCCCGGATTGGAGAGACGTGCGTCCTCCGTGGCCTCCAGCAATAAAGACCCTGCAATTTGGCATACTTTTGTCATGGTGTTGATTTTCTGTGTGCTCACTCCAGTACAACTGGCTTGAGCTACAGTGCCTGGCTGGCAAAGTATTCATTTTCTACAGCCAAAATGAGGGAGAGATTTCCCTATTGTTTTTCTTGGTAGCACTTTAAAAAGGAAGCCTTGGAATTCGGCTTGAAATCACTCAGTCATAAAAAACATTTCTGCAATAACTCCCATCAATTTTTAATAGAAGAAAAGAGAAATCTGAGAACCCCATAAACCAAACCAAAGGGCTTCTCATTCATGATCCGCACCCTGAGTCAGGAATCTCCCCTGACGACCCTCATGTGGTCCCTGGGAGGGACAATATGGAAGAGACACGGCGCTGCGGGTGCAGAGCTGCCCAGAGAGGGCTCCAAGTACAGTCGCTGCTCAGCTGCAATTTTATTGCTAAACGGGACTGAGGCCGAGTTGGGCAAGAACTCGGGGCACGGATTTTGGAGCTGACTGCGGGGAGGCCTGAGTGCGCGGCCACTTTACACCGGTTCCAACAAACCCCTTCCCTGAGGTCGGACCCGCACTCACACCATTTCTTGATTTCCAGGGGGTCCTGGCATCTCAGCTGTGGATCTCCAGTACCAGCACATCACAAGGCCACAGAGGCTGGACCTATAGTAGCAGAGGACACAGGACAGCAAAGACGACACCTAAAACTCTAGCTGCAGCAAGACACAAAGCCGCCGCCACATCGCAGAAGCCGCCTTTTCCGCCCCAGCTGCGTGCCTGATTGGATGCTTCTCACGGCAGCGTCGCTTATTGGATAAGGTTTAAGACCCAAGACCTGAGTGACAGAAGACATGACCAAATGCTGGCTGACCGAAGAAAGAGTGACAGCTGAAGGTGCAGCCTTTTCAGGCAGGACTTCCTCCCTGAGCTGAGCCAGGCCCACCCAGAGGGTGTTTGCCTTTAGCCTTGTTCATAAGGTCGCGTGTATTTGTAAATTATGTACTATATGGCTGCTTACACATTAAAATAATAGAATAAAAATTATTTTTTAAATTGCAGTTTTTTTAACCTTCCTGGCTTCTCGTCCTTTTGCTGTAAGCGAGCGAGTACCGAATCACCACTGAGACCAAAGTAAGCCAATTCACAGGGTAATTTATTGCCAGCGACCACAGAGGACTAGTGTTTCTCCAACACGTGCCCCCAAGCTCAGGGGAAGCAAGGGTTTTAAGCAGAAAACCCACATCCTGGTGGGGCACAGGGTTCTTTTTTTAGCAATCAGCGTTATGTAGAGCAAGCTAGCTATTTTTCACAGAAGCCAAGGTCAGCAGTTACTGTGTGACATGGTAAAAGCCCCATAAAACTACATACCTCAACCATACCTGGCTTTCTCTTGAAACTGCTCTCTGGAACCCCGATGTGACAAGCAAGCAGTCCAAACCCACGCCATCTTGGCCCCTGTGACTTGTAATAAGTAACTAAGGTCTGTAATTTCCATTCTACCCAGGCAATGTGTAAACTAATGCTTATCTTGACTTCTGTGAACCACTCAAGCAACAATCGGAATATCTGAAGTCCCTCACCCTCACCCCCGCCCAGGAGGTGGTTTATGGGCATAAAAGGTCTTAACACCCTCCTTTCTGGGCCATGGATTAGAGCGGCAAGAGTCCTCCGTTGCTGCCGGCAGTAAAGACCCTGCAATTTGGCATACTTTTGTATTGGTGTTGACTTACTATGCTCACTCTGGTATAACAGTTGCAAGAAAAACGGGGCAGCAAGCAGTTATCATAAAGAAAATGGGACAGCAGTTACAACTTATTATTGGAAAAACCGGTTTTCTTAGTGCTTGCAGGGTGTGGGGTTTAATATGGCGTTGCTTAGGTTCTAACTCTGGGTCAGCTATGGCACAAAAAGACCGTTGGTTCAGAAAACAAGATCTTCTGGTTCTGGACTCTGTAGCTGTCTTGGGTAGGGGACTTTTGCCAGCTCTGTGCTTTCATTGAGCCTAAAGAGAGGGGTCACCCGGAAGGGACTCTGAAGCCAAGGATAAGAGTTCTATGTTCCTGCCTCCCCAGCTCGCTTTCCAAGAGGAGATATTGGACAGCAAAATTTCTTTCTTTCTTTTCTTTTTCTTTTCTTTTTTTTTTAATTTCTTCATGCAGTGACTCAGATATAAGCAGCAAAGTTTCTTAACAAAGTCAGAAAAAATAATATTCAGACCAGGCAAGCTAATAAATGCTTACCAGGATTATCTGGCCTAATCATGAAAACAGCCCTGCCTATTTGTCCTCTGGGACAGGTTAGAAAAATGAGGTGGAGGAGGACACAAGCACTGTGAGCCTGGATGGGGCACTGGCAGCCTGGAACCTCAGAGGTTCCGGCATTCACCGCCCTCTAACCCCCTTTTCTCCCTCAGTCCCCAAGAGGCTTCATTTCCACACATTCCCAGCTCATTCACTTGTCAATAGCTCAGGACCTGGGGTCACTAGCCCTCCCTCAAACTCCAACTGCCCAGCACCCCCAGCTGTTCAGGTGGTGGCCTCCCCCTGTGTGGTACCAGGCAAGGGATGGTGCTGTCTGTGCTTCCCTTCCTCAAGCTGTGAGTGGCCTCTTCCCTGGGGGAAAGACCCTCCTCATCTCTGAGCACCATGACCACCAGCAGCTCCACACCTGTACCCTCTGCCTGGAGCTGGGTGCACACACTAGGGGTAGATAAATCCCTTAGCCCAGTGAGCTTGACAGCAGGGTTGGGGCAGCAGGGGCTCCGGAGGGTGTCACCACCTTAGGCTGTCCATGGCCTGGCAGAGGCTGTGCTCAGCTGATATCCTCACATCCGCCCTCCAGACTTCGGCCTCTGACTTTGGCCAATCTGGCCACGATCTGGGGTCTGGGGCCGGGATTATGGGCACTCCAGGTCACGACTCTCTGTGGCCCTTTCCATTTAAGTGGAGACCCTGCAGCTCCAGGTGCCACAAACCAGTGCCCTTGCCCTTGCTGTTAATTTTAAGGAGGGGCGGCAGCAGAGCCAGCGGGCAGGCACGGTAGGGAAGATCACCCGCCGGCGCCTTTTTCCATCCAGGCGCCCTTTCCAGTCCCCGGGTTTCCTGAGGGGCCACCCCTCCTCCTCCTGCTGCTCCCTCCCCACTCGCTGTTCTCCCGCACCTCGGGGCTCCTTGGCCAGGCCCCAAGGCAGGGCGACTTACGACGACCACTGGCAGGGACAGCGGGGGCAAATTTCCCAGAGCAAAAGACGGCCCCAGCCTGCTCCACAGCAGGGATGGCTCCGAATCTGAGCCCTCGACACCTGCTCCATCCACACCCCTGGTGGCTCTCTGCAGGCCTGCTCCGCTCCCGCTGGGTCCCTCTGACTGGGGACCTCTCTTTTCTTTTTAATCAATCTGGCTAGTGGTCTGTCTATTTTGTTGATCTTTTCAAAAAACCAGCTCTTGGATTTATTGATTTTTTGAAGGGTTTTTCGTGTCTCAATCTCCTTCAGTTCAGCTCTGATCTTAGTTATTTCTTGTCTTCTGCTGGGTTTTGAGTTTTTTTGATCTTGCTCCTCTAGTTCTTTCAATTTTGACGTAGGGTGTCAATTTTGGATCTCTCCATTCTCCTCATATGGGCACTTATTGCTATATACTTTCCTCTAGAGACTGCATTAAATGTGTCCCAGAGTTTCTGGCATGTTGTGTCTTCGTTCTCATTGGTTTCAAAGAACTTCTTTATTTCTGTCTTCATTTCATTGTTTACCAAGTCAACATTCAAGAGCCAGTTGTTCAGTTTTTATTAAGCTGTGCGGTTCTGGGTTGGTTTCTGAATTCTGAGTTCTAACTTGATTGCACTGTGGTCTGAGAGGCTGTTTGTTATGATTTCAGTTGTTTTGCATTTGCTGAGGAGTGCTTTACTTCCAATTATGTGGTCAATTTTAGAGTAGGTGTGATGGGGTGCTGAGAAGAATGTGTATTCTGTGGATTTGGGGTGGAGAGTTCTGTAAATGTCTATCAGGTTTGCTTGCTCCAGGTCTGAGTTCAAGCCCTGGATATCCTTGTCTATTTTCTGTCTGGGTGATCTGTCTAATATTGACAGTGGAGTGTTAAAGTCTCCCACTATTATTGTGTGGGAGTCTAAGTCTCTTTGTAAGTCATTAAGAACTTGCCTTATGTATCTGGTGCTCCTGCATTGGGTCCATATATGTTCAGGATCGTTAGCTCTTCTTGTTGTATCGATCCTTTTACCATTATGTAATGGCCTTCTTTGTCTCTTTTGATCTTTGTTGCTTTAAAGTCTATTTTATCAGAGATGAGAATTGCAACTCCTGCTTTTTTTTGCTCTCCATTTGCTTGGTAAATCTTCCTCCATCCCTTTATTTTGAGCCTTTGTGTATCCTTGCATGTGAGATGGGTTTCCTGGATACAGCACACTGAAGGGTTTTGAATTTTTATCCAATTTGCCAGTCTGTGTCTTTTGATTGGTGCATTTAGTCCATTTACATTTAGGGTTAATATTGTTATGTGTGAATTTGATACTGCCATTTTGATGCTAAGTGGCTGTTTTGCCTGTTAGTTGTTGTAGATTCATCATTATGTTGATGTTCTTTAGCATTTAGTGTGATTTTGGAATGGCTGGTACTGGTTGTTCCTTTCCATGTGTAGTGCCTCTTTTAGGAGCTCTTGTAAAGCAGGCCTGGTGGTGACAAAATCTCTGAGTACTTGCTTGTTCGCAAAGGATTTTATTTTTCCTTCACTTCTGAAGCTCAGTTTGGCTGGATATGAAATTCTGGGTTGAAAGTTCTTTGCTTTAAGAATGTTGAATATTGGCCCCCACTCTCTTCTGGCTTGTAGAGTTTCTGCCGAGAGATCTGCTGTGAGTCTGATGGGCTTCCCTTTGTGTGTGACCCGACCTTTCTCTCTGGCTGCCCTTAGTATTTTCTCCTTTATTTCAACCTTGTTGAATCTGACGATTATGTGCCTTGGGGTTGCTCTTCTTGCGGAATATCTCTGTGGTGTTCTCTGTATTTCCTGCATTTGAGTGTTGGCCTGTCTTGCTAGGTGGGGGAAATTTTCCTGGATGATGTCCTGAAGAGTATTTTCCAGCTGGGATTCATTCTCTTCGTCCCCTTCTGGTACACCTATCAAACGTAGGTTAGGTCTTTTCACATAGTCCCACATTTCTTGGAGACTTTGTTCATTCCTTTTTGTGCTTTTTTCTCTGATCTTGGTTTCTCGTTTTATTTCATTGAGTTGGTCTTCGACTTCAGATATTCTTTCTTCTGCTTGGTCAATTCAGCTATTGAAACTTGTGCATGCTTCACTAAGTTCTTGTATTGTGTTTTTCAGCTCCTTTAATTCATTCATATTCCTCTCTAAGTTATCCATTCTTGTTATCATTTCCTCATATCTTTTTTCACGTTCCTTAGTTTCTTTGCATTAATTTAATACATGTTCTTTTAGCTCACAAAAGTTTCTCATTATCCACCTTCTGAAGTCTAATTCTGTCATTTCATCACAGTCATTCTCCGTCCAGGTTTGTTCCCTTGCTGGTGAGGAGTTTTGGTCCTTTCTAGGAGGCGAGGTGTTCTGGTTTCGGGTGTTTTCCTCCTTTTTGTGCTGGTTTCTTCCCATCTTTGTGGATTTATCCGCTTGTCGTCTGCCTAGTTGCTGACTTTTGGATTGGGTCTCTGAGTGGACACCCAGATTGTTGATCACGAAGTATTTGTGTTACTTGGTTTTCCTTCTACCAGTCTAGCTCCTTCGCTGTACAACTGCTGAGGTCCACTCCAGGCCCTGCTTGTCTGGGGTGCACCTCTAGCAGCTGTGGCACAGCGAGGGATGCTACCAGTTTCTTTTTCTGCTATCTTTGTCCCAGAATGATGCCTGACAGATGTCAGTCTTTTGGATATAGAGGCGTTAGGGAGCTGCTTGATGAGACAGTCTGTACTTTATAGGAGCTCAATTGCTGAGCTGTGAGCTCTGTTGTTCATTCAGGGCTGTTAGGCTGCTATGTTTGATTCTGCTGCAACAGAGCTCATTAAAAAAACCCTTTTTTCTCAAATGCTCTGTGTTGGGGGGTTCGGGCTTTATATTTGGATGTCCGTTGAGGTGTCCTGCCCAGCTAGGAGGCAGACTACTGACTGCTTTCTTAAAGTCTCTTCTATAGAGCAGATGCACTACCCAGGAATTATTCTAACTGGGACTCCAGATGGTTGTTTCTTGAGCTTCCCAGCACTGCTTGATTAGGATGTAGGTATCCCCCCCAATTTGGTGAATATATATATATGTACATATGCACATATTTTCCTTTTGTCCCACTTTAGTCTTTGCTAAGTTTACCATTATATTCTTTTGCTACATTAATCATTAAACTTTTCTCTTAACTGCATTTGAATGTAATATTCTGGTTTCTTTTGCTCATAAATCCTCAAATCTGTAATGAAGGTATATCTTTCAACAAAACACCCCTAGCTCTCAAAAATCCTGAGCATCTGTGCCTGTCAGAAAGTGGAATTCTTTACTTACCACAGGTAGGGAACCTGTAAAAGGATTGTGTAGAAGAGCTGTAAAGACAGCTTGTTGAAAGAGTTAATGTTATTTCTTTTCCTTTTTTCTTTCTTTCTTTCTTTTTTTTTTTTTTTTTTTTTTGAGATGCAGTTTCACTCTTATTACCCAGGCTGGAGTGCAGTGGCACGATGTTAGCTCACCACAACGTCTGCCTCCTGAATTCAAGCAATTCTCCTGCCTCAGCCTCCTGACTAGCTGGGACTACAGACATGCGCCACCATGCCCAGCTAATTTTTGTATTTTTAGTAGGGACAGGGTTTCACCATGTTGAGCAGGATGGTCTCGATCTCTTGACCTCGTGATTCACCCACCTCAGCCTCCCAAAGTGCTGGGATTATAATCGTGAGCCACCACACCCGGCCCTTATGTTATTTCTATAAGCCAATTTTGATACCTTGAAGGAGTCTACATCTGAAAGCATGCCATTCCAGGTAAAACCTTGAAAAAATAACCAGTGTTTCCAATTGTGTTCTGTTACAAAGAATATATATGTATTTGAGACAGTGTCTTGCTCTGTCACCCAGGCTGGAGTGCAGTGGTGCAATCTCAGCTCACTGCAACCTCTGGCTTCTGCACTCAGGTGATCCCCTCACCTCAGCCTGCCAAGTAGCTGGGACTACAGGTGAGTGCCATCATGACTGGCAAATTTTTATATATTTTTTGGGAGATGGGAGGGTCTCCTAATGTTACTGAGACTGGTCTTAAATCCTGGGCTCAAATAATTCACCCACCTGAGCCTTTCAAAGTGCTGGCATTATACTTGTGAGCCACTGAACCCATCAGGAAAACAGATTTTTATTGCACTGATGCAAATAACTATATTGACATAAGTTAAGAATACTCACAGCTGGGCGCAGTGCCTCATGCCTGTGATCCCAGCACTTAGGGAGACGTAAGCGGGCAGGTTGTAGGGTTAGGGGATTGACACTATTCTGACCAAAATGGTAAAACTCTATCTCTACTAAAAATACAAAAATTAGCTGGGTGTGGTGATGTGTGCCTGTAATCCCAGCTACTCAGGAAACTGAGGCAGGAGAATCACTTGAACCAGGGAATTGGAGGTTGCAGTGAGCTGAGATTGTGCCACTGCACACCAGTGTGGTGGCAGAGCGACACTCTGTTTCAAAAAAAAAAAAATACAACTAGTTTCCAAATTTCAGAACAATTGGACAGGGAGCACTAGTCTCCATAATTTGGTTTATTGTAGTATATTTTACTCAATTGTCCAAAGTTATAAATACCGCAAAAGAAAAACATTCTTGGTTGTATAAAATAAAAAAAGAATCAGCAATATTTTAATCAAAAAGTAATCACAGATTATTTAGTCTTCCATTAGGTGTGCCCAAACTGGAGCGCAGTGACACCATCTCGGCTCATTTCAACCTCGCCTTCCAGTTTCAAAGAATTCTCGTGCCTCTGCGTTCCAGTAGCTGGAATTACAGTCGCCGGCCACCTCGCTGGCTAATTTTTTGTATTTTTAGTAGAGATGGGGTTTCACCATGTTGGAGGGACTGTTCTCAAACTCCTGACCTCAAGTGATAGGCCTGCTTGAGCCTCCCAAAGTGCTGGATTTACAGGCGTAAGCCACCGCACCCGGCCCCATTTCCTTTATTTTGTTTTATTTGTTTATTTATTTATTTATTTTTACCATTGCTCATGCCTGTAATCTTAGTACTTTGGGAAGCCAAGCATTTTGTTTTATTTTTTTGAGACGGATTTTCCCTTTTCTTTCCCAGGCTGGAGGACAGTGGCGCGTTCTCCCCTCACTGTAACCTCCGCCTCCTGGTTCAAATGATTCAGCTGCATCACCCTTCTGAGTAGATGGGATTAAAGGCGCACGCCCCGCCACGCCCGGCTACATTTCTTTTTTTACTTTTTATAATTTACTAGTCTGTTTGTTGATAACAAAACTGGAGGTGCACAAGGTTGAGTCTCAAGAGTTCACGGGGCGGGGATCAAGGATCAGGTTTGAGGGTTTCCAGCGCCTGGTGCAAATCTCGAAGAAAGTTTAGGAAAGGGCACCGAGGGTGACTCCAAAAAAGTTTTGGTTTGGCGCAGAAGGTAGGCGATCCAGCGCAGAAAACGCAAAAAATTTTCTTTCTTTCTTTCTTTCTTTCTTTCTTTTCTTTTCTTTCCTTCCTTCCTTCCTTCCTTCTTCCTTCCTTCGTTTCCTTTCTTCTTTCTCTCTCTCTTTCTCTCTCTCTCTTTCTTCCTTCCTTTTTTCTTTTTTTTTGTTTGGACGGAATCTCGCTGCTGTGGCCCAGGCTGGAGTGCAGTGGCGCGATCTCGGCTCACAGCAACCTCCGCCCCCCGGTTCAAGCTATTCTCCTGCCTCAGCCTCTTGAATATACCTTGGACTACAGGCACTTGCCACCACGGTCGGCCAATATTTTGCATTTTCAGTAGAGACGGGGTTTCACCGTGTTAGCCCGGATTGTCTCTATCTCCTGACCTCGTGATACACCCGACTCAGTCTCCCAAAGTGACAGAATTACAGGTGTAAGCCACTGCGCTCCGCCTGTGGCCGCTAGCGCTTCTTACTCGCTAATGCGGACAAAACTACACATCCATTGGCTAAAAGCTCCGTCTATCTGAGGCTGACTGCCAGCATCCCTTCCTTCTGTTTTGCCAGGAAAGGAACTGTCTGCCTAGTAACAGCTGATAGCATTTCCCATTGGTCACCATTTCCAGAAGCCCGCCCTTTCGTTTCCGGAAGCTCGGCGCGCGCAAAGTCTGCAGATGGCATGCAGGGTAACAGTGGAGAGCGTATTCAGCGGACTTGGGCTGTTCGGCCAGTCGCCGGCTGGACATAGGACGCTGGAGGGTCCGCTGTGTGGAGTCCTTGCCTTCAGCGTCCGCGGCTGGGAAATCGGCAATCGCCACGGCGGAACTGAAAGTCGGGCTCCATCAGGGCCCTTTCGCGTCCACCCTCCGGACTCCTGGGCGCTTGCGCTAGGGCTGAGGTAGTTTCCAGACCTCTAACCTGTAGTGTCTCGAGGTTAAAGGTAAAAACGGTTTTGTTTGTTTTTTTTCAGGCCGCTTAGTAAAACACCCTTTTATTTTTAGGCAGATGTTTTGTTGCAGAACGCCTCGAGGAAAGGGAGTGACTGGCGAATTGAGGTTTATTAAATAAAATACGTTGCTGGTTTATATTATGTTTATAATAAAGCACCCCAACCTTTTAAAAATCTCACTTTTTTCCAGTTTTGTTATTTAGTGGAATGTCTCTGATAAGGACCGCCAGTTAAAATGGCATTTTGTTATTGTTGCTAATTAAACCAATTTTTAGTTTTGATGGTTGTCCTAAGAGCAGCAACTTCTCAGGCTTTAGAAAATGTTATTTCTTGTGGGAAATTTCTGTGAAAGGCACAGCCAGTTAGTTTGGAATTGTTTTGAAGAAAATAAGTTTCTGGTTTTGATATCTTAGTAGTAGTATTTTCCCCAATGTCTTTAAAACCTTATTTTTAAGGCATGTATATAGAGTAACTTTTGTGAAACAAACAGCCAGGTTAGGAGGCTTTGGGATTTCCCTTATGAACTATAATCCTGGCTTTGATTTTTTTTTTTTTAATACATCTAAGGTAATGACACTATCTTCCTAAGTCCTTTAAAATGTTACTTGGTGGATCTCTTTCTGTCATAGGATTTATTTCATAGGTGTGAATGAGACACCTCCGATAGGCTCCAGGACCCTATCTTCATGAGGTGTGCAGATTCGGTGCTTTATAATATAACAGCCCCACGTTCTTCATTGGCCTTGCCCTTAATTTTCAGCACCCCTCTGCTTCTGACATTGTACCTAACATTCAGTTTCTGTGGCTGTGTGAGAGCTCTGGAAATGCCCAGCATTCGCCACTAATGTTTCTCCCTGATATTTCCCCAGATCTTCATACTGACCCTCTATTTATTACTCAGATGACTGTCCCTTCCCTGGATGTCTGCAAACTGAGGCCGGCTCTCCCCTCGACCTCCCTGCTGAGCTACCATTTTTTCCTCTCTCTCTTTTTTTGTCTACACTTGAGTTCGTAACCCTCAGCTCTTTCATGAGAAACCTTGATGCCTTCAACTGCTTCTAACTCTGGATTTATTACCCCCAGTTCCAAAATGTGGTGTGTCCTTCCATCTTGAATATAGGCTGTGGACTCCTCAGGTATGAAGCGTTGTTAGCAGTGAGACAACAGCAGTTTTTCTGTCATCTGACAGCATATGCAGATAGCCTTGAACCATTTGGAGGCTTGTTTCCTCACATCCGATACCTGGGCTGGGATGTTAGAAGAGGCTTAGCTGGGACTGAGTGCCTGTGTGTGGTGTTTCCATATGGCCTTGACTTCCTGACAGCCTGGCAGTCTCAGGGTAGTCAAAATTCTTAGGTGGCTCAGGGCTCCAGGGCAAATGCTGAGAGTTTATTTTTAGGAGATAGCACATGAAATGCACCCAGGATTAGGGAGACAGGAAAGACATCAATTCTGCCTCTCGTAGGGAGGAGTGACAAGAAATGTTCCTGCCTATTAATATATCAGACACAATTAAAATATTCTGATAGCTGCATTTCTGAGTAATTGGTCTCTTTTGAAATTCTATAAATTGTGTTTTCTGTAGTTTATGGCATTAGTCTGAGGAGGGTCAAAGACTCTCCTGTATGTTAGAAGGGTCCTGCACAGAACAGGCTCATCCCCACCCACTTCCCCTAGTATTTGAAATGCAGTTTTGCTCTGGTTTATCGGTTAGGGCAGGACTTTCTCATTTGTTTTAGACCTAACAGCTGTTTAGAAATTGAATAAGAACCTAAAATGCAGTGTGTGTGTGTGTGTGTGTGTGTGTGTGTGTGAAATTGAGAAATTGGCCTTTTTTTTTTTTTGGCTCAATTTTCTTCTGTTTGTGCTGATATTTTTCTCATCTCAATAGGAATTGGGAGCTTCTTTTCTATTCTTCTGTTTTGGATACATTTGTAGGTAAGTTTCCTGGTATTTTGGAGTCATTTTGTAGGCTTTGCCAAATGGCCTTTTTACCCTCATGTATATTGCATTTTCCTTGCATATTCTCATAGATTCTCAAGGATATTTTTAAATTTCACTATTCATGGGTTTAAAAGTATGTTTACTCTCCTGAGCTTTGATTTTCTTCTTTTTCTTCTGCCATATGTAATTTACAGAGCAAATACCTACTAGAGAGGATAACTTAAAATATGTGGAAAGTGATTTCTTTTTGCACTTATTGAGTGCAGTTGATTTTTAGTCAATGAGCATTCAGTATATGCCTGGGACTCTGGCTTAGTTTATTAGTTTTCTGATGCTGAACTCATCAATGGATGTCTCTGTTTGATTCATCATGAGGAAAGCGATGACACCGAGGGTGGCTGATTTCCAGGTTTACATCAGTTGCTCCAGGGGCAGTACCTGGCCATCATCTGGTTCTTGCTGCTCTAACTTTGCCCTGTTAGTGGAAGAAATGTGCTATAAACACTTCCTGGGGTATTACTGGCATTTATTGCCCTCACAGTTTACAGAGAAGCCCTGTCACATTTTCAGCCACTTCCTCTGCTTTCTGTCATTTCTAAACCAGTTCACCTGACCTGATGTCATCTTCATTGTGTGTCAGTTTGTTGTGCAGATGTAATTTGGGCCTACACATCTCCTCAAACCCTAACGCCCACCTCCCATGTCCACGGAACTCGAACTCAGGACCCACTACCCTCCCCAACCCACTTCAAGTTTGAACGTTTGATGGTGGACACCCCTCCCTGAGTGTGTATTATGGTGGATTCTCTTGGGTCTTGTTCTCTGTGGGTCTGTACTGCTCTATAGTGTGTAGAGCTGGTGGGATTTGCCATGTGTTACTGAAGGAGGGTCACAGGGAGTTGTTGAGCAAAGAGGAGCTGATACTACTTAAGGGATTCCCCAAGAAGGAAGAAGCCAAACCAGCTCAGGAAGATGTTCTTTCTTTATTCTTCTAGGTCCAGATTTTGAAGGAATTACTATAGAGATTGAACAGGTGAGGCTCACCTTTCAATAGTTACACCAGGAAAGGCCTAGCTGGTGACTTAAGCTATGGTTTTGTGTGGCAAAAGAGTGATCGGAGGACAGTAGGGAAGTCTACACATAACCCAAATAAAAAAGAGAGAAGACCCCTCAGAAATTAGGGAAAAGTGCCACAGTGTCTCTTTCCCTATGATGTCACTGGCATCCCCCACTGTGTCCTCCAAAAGACCCCTTTGGCCACAGACTGCAGTGCCAGTGGACAGAGAAGCTGTGGGGATGGAAGTCTAATCGCTTCGTTCAAACACACACCCCAATGCATCTGTGTCTCTTCTGATGCAGTGCCCCAATGGGTAAGCTCTGTGCCTCTCCACACAGTCGATTACAAGTGGAAACATACTGTTTGCTTAGTGCTTGATGGTTTGACTGTGACCTCATGTCATGGTGATTAGAGCCAATAACTCTAACAGTTTAAGCTTGTTGGTAGGTATTTGGGAGATAGTATATGTGTTACCTAGTCTTTGTCATCTGCAACTTTTTTTTTTTTTTTTTTTTTTGAGATGGAGTTTCACTCTTGTTACCCAGGCTAGAGTGCAATGGCGCAATCTTGGCTCACCGCAACCTCCGCCTCCTGGGTTCAGGCAATTCTCCTGCCTCAGCCTCCTGAGTAGCTGGAATTACAGGCATATGCCACCATGCCCAGCTAATTTTTTGTGTTTTTAGTAGAGACAGGGTTTCACTATGTTGACCAGGATGGTCTCGATCTCTTGACATCGTGATCCACCTGCCTTGGTCTCCCAAAGTGCTGGGATTACAGGCATGAGCCACCGTGCCTGGCTCTGCAACGTTTTGTTACTTTTTGCGTAAACTGCTGAGAATGCTTCCTTACTGTAGATGATAGAGAAATCACCAGTCACTCTAAAATCCTCCCATTTCTTGGTCTAGAGCTGCACCTGGATCCCCCAGCAGTGAGGAGACCTGAAGACCAGAGGAAACTAAGCAAGTAGGTCCTTTAGACCAATCATCTGTGTTCTCTTTTAATTTATTCTGTTTGTATTTTGTGTACGTCATTTTAAGGGGTTATAATCAACTTGTTCAGATCTCAGCATATAAAATGATCCATCTTTAGACATGAGGCTCCAGCCATACCCAATGAGTTATCTGGCATTTTTTTAATTACTGCCAGGTTTCAATTGTAGATAGCCCCAGAGGGAATATTTCAAATTCCCTGAGTAGTTTCCAGGTTGAAGTCCTTTAGGCTTCTTCTATTTTGAGGAGGAGTTTCTGTCAGAGAAAGATCTGATTTTAGATTTTTAGCTTTAATGCTTGTAAAAAGCTATAAAAAGTAATTTTCTGGGCCAGGCACGGTGGCTCAAGCCTGTAATCCCAGCACTTTGGGAGGCCGAGGCGGGTGGATCACGAGGTCGAGAGATTGAGACCATCTTGGTCAACATGGTGAAACCTGTCTCTACTAAAAATATACAAAAAATTAGCTGAGCATGGTGGCGCGTGCCTGTAATCCCAGCTACTCAGGAGGCTGAGGCAGGGGAACTGCCTGAACCCAGGAGGTGGAGGTTGCGGTGAGCCGAGATTGCATCATTGCACTACAGCCTGGGTAATAGGAGCAAAACTGTCTCAAAAAAAAAAAAAAAGAAAAGTAATTTTCTGCTCTTAGCTTTGAAGCACTGTTGGTGAGGAATTAAAGTTTCTTCAGGAGGATTAAACTGCCATTTCAGTTCATCTAATTCCAAAAGTTTTGGTCTTTAGAATTTTCTTTAATGTTCATGAAGAAGTGTTTTATATTTTCCATCAAGATTGATTTTCTTTAGCAATTAATTCTGAATGTTGCTTTCTTAAAACATCCAAATTCCGTTTCTCTTAGTTTTCTTTCTGTTATGATTTTTTTTGTCTTGAGACAGAGTCTTGCTCTGTCTCCTAGGCTGGAGTGCAGTGCCGTGATGTCAGCTTGCTGCAGCCTCTGCCTCCTGCATACAAGTGATTCTCCTGTTTCAGCCTCCCTAGTAGCTATAATTACAGGCGTGAGCCACCACACCTGGCTGGTTTTTTTCATTTGTAGTAGAGATGGGGTTTTACCATGTTGGCCGAGTGATTTGCCCACCTCTACCTTGCAAAGTGCTGGGATTACAGGTGTGAGCCAGTGCACTGAGCCTCTGCTACAGATTTCTAACATAACATGAAAGGCCACTTTTAATAAAAAAGGGCAAAGTGCAGAGTGAACAGTAGAGGGCACCATCAACCCCAGCATGGAAATGAGCTTCCTGCTTCAAAATGAACCATCACAGCAGTCTCAGCTTCTTGATTTGGACCCTCAATTCTTTTATAATGTGAACCTGTATTAGGGAGAAGCGGTCCTGTCTTTTAAGCCAGTCAATTTTTTTATTGGGTATTTATGCAATATTTGTTCTAAGTGATTTTCTCATTTATTGTTGTTTATTTTTATTTTTATGATTTTCTCATTTTTATTACAATGTGTTCTGTGGGCTGTCAGTGACTTCACAGTATCTTCTTCACATGTTCATAAAGCGGAGTAGTGCTGTGTGTCAGCTCAGCACCCCTAGTGTCAGCCATGCTCCTCTCCTGCTATGCATAGATGGGGGCCTAGCCACACCGGAATCCTGGGTCCCTACTATCAGCACCTGAAGGTACCCACCAGATGTGTCTGTCACTTCTGTCCATCCACCTCGATTGTGGTTCTCATGTTTCTGTCTCCCTAGAGACCATTTCTCTCTAGGGCAGTGGTTTCCAATAGAAATACAATGCCAGGTCGGGCGCGGTGGCTCAAGCCTGTAATCTCAGCACTTTGGGAGGCTGAGGTGGGTGGATCACAAGGTCAAGAGATTGAGACCATCCTGGTCAACATGGTGAAACCCTGTCTCTACTAAAAATACAAAAAAAATTAGCTGGGCATGGTGGCGTCTTCCTGTAATCCCAGCTACTCAGGAGGCTGAGGCAGGAGAATTGCCTGAACCCAGGAGGTGGAGGTTGCGGTGAGCCGAGATCGTGCCATTGCACTCCAGCCTGGGTAACAAGAGTGAAACTCCATCTCAAAAAAAAAAAAAAAAAAAAAAAAACAGGTGAAATTAATGTTTTATTTCACCTAAAATGTTAGCATTATCCAAAATATCACTTCGACATCTTATCAAAATGTAAATTATTAATGATGTAGATAGTTTACAGTTTTTCTTATATATATATTTTTTTCTGGAGACAGGGTCTTCCTTTGTTGCCCAGGCTAGAATGCAGAGAGTGGCAAGAGCATAACTCACTGCAGCCTCGAACTCCTGGGCTCAAGAGATTCTCCTTCTTCAGCCTTCCTAGTACTTCAATCTAGAAGTATATACCATGTCCAGCTAATTTTTTTTTTTTTTTTAAAGACATGGTCTCATTCTGTTACCCAGACTGGAGTGCAGTAGCACCATCTCGGCTCACTGCAACCTTGACCTCTAGGGCTCAAATGATCCTCCCACCTCAGCCAGTTAAGTAGCTGGGGCCACAAACATGTTCCACCATGCCTGACTAATTTTTGTATTTTTTTGTTAAGACAGGGTTTTGCCATGTTCATGCTGGTCTCAAACTCCAGAGCTCAAGTGATCCACCTACATTGGCTTCCCAAGGTGCTGAGATTACAGGCATGAGCCACTGTGCTTAGCCTAATTTTTTTTTTTTTTCTTCCTGAAGAGATGGAGTATTGCTATGTTGCCCAGAGGGATCTCAAATTCCTGGCTCAAGCAATCCTCCCACCTTGGCCTTCCACAGTGCTGGAATTACAGATGTAAGGCACCACACGGGTCCATTCTTTCCTTTATAGCAAGTATTCAGAATGTTTTCAAATGTGTTTTACACTTACAGCACTTCTCAGGTTGGACTAGCCATCTTTCAAGTGCTCAGCAGCTGCATGTGGCAAGTGGCTGCCTTATTGGACAGCACAGCTCTGATGAGTGCTTTTATGTACATCCCCACTGCTCTCTCTGCCTCCTTCATTCTCATCTACCCGCACACCCCTGGAGTCTGTTATTATCTTGTTCTCTTTTCTCTGTCTCTTGTGTTCCTTTAATATGGAGAATCATTTCCAATTTCTTCCCTGATTTTTTCTGTCTCATGTTCAAGGGTCAGTTTTCCTCTCATCCTCATTTTAGTGTTTTCCCGGAACATGTAACATACCTTTTTGCAACTTATTTGCAATACAAGACATACCTTTCTGCAGTTTATTTGCAAAATGTATTTGTAATACAGAACAATTGTTTTCTTTGATACCTTAGTGATTTACATATTTTCTTGTTTTTTGAGTACATCTTTCTTGTCAGAATTTCAAATTAATTTTAGAGTTAAACTAGAAAGCATGCCTTTTAAAAAATTTTTTATTTTTAAGACGTCTCACTCTGTCATCCTGGCTAGATACAGTGCCACGTCCTCCGCTTAGTGCAACATCTGCCTTCCAGGTTCAAGTGACTCTCCTGTCTCAGCCTCTCGAGTAGTAGCTGGGATTACAGATGTGAGCCACCACATCCAGCTAATTTTTGTGATTTTAGCACAGACAGGGTTTCGCCATGTTGGCCAGATTGGTCTTGAGCTCATGATCTCAGATGATTTGTCCACCTTGGTTTCCCAAAGTTCTGGGATTACAGGTGAGCCACTGTGCACAGCCAGAAAGCTTATTATAAAAGGTGTGCATTTAAAAAAAATTCAGTCTGAGTCAAAAACCTGGAAAAAAAAAGGTGTGCATTTAAAAAAATTCAGTCTGAGTCAAAAACCTGGGGAAAAAAAAAGGTGTGTATAGAGTCCCTTAGGTTTCTGCTTGATTTTTGAAATGCCATATTTAGGTCTATATATTTTAGGATGTAAGATCTCACTCTACCTGTTACTTTGCGTCATTGAACATTTTGGTAATTTTTTTTATTTTCTGTGTATTTTAGAGTTTTTATTAAACTGATATAGAATTTCATGTTCAAGGCCTGGCCCAGTAGATTCATGCATATAATCCTAGCACTTTGAAAGGCCAAGGCTGGTACATCAAACTTTTGAGGTGAGGAGTTTGAGACCAGCCTGGCAAACATGATGAAATCCTGTCTCTACTAAAAATTTAAAAACATCGGCAAGACGTTGTGGTTCATGCCTGATCCCAGCACTTTGAGAGGCCGAGACAGGTGGATCACCTGATGTCAAGGGTTTAAAACCAGGCTGGTCAACATGGCAAAACCTCATGTCTACTAAAAATACAAAATTGCTGGATGTGGTGACATATGCCTGTAATTCCAGCTCCTTGGGAGGCCAAGGCAAAATAATTTCTTGAACCTGTGAGGTGGAGGTGCAGTGAGCTGAAATTGCAGCATTGCACTCCATCTTGGGCATCAAGAGCAAAACTCAGTTTAAAAAAAAAAAATCGACTGAGCATGGTGGGGGGTACCTACAATCTCAGCAACTGAGAAGGCTGAGTGAGGAGAATCGCTTAAACCCAGGAGGCGAAGGTTGCAGTGAGCCAGGATCATGTTACTTCACTCCAGCCTGGGAGTCAGAGCAAAACTCCATCTCAAAATAAAAAAATATATATTTGTTAATATCAAAAATGAAATTTAATTTTACAAATTTCTATTTGAGACCAGGTGCAGTGGCTCATGCCTGTAATCCCAGCACTTTGGGAGGCAGAGGCAAAAGGATCATGAGGTCAGCAGATCGAGACCATCCTGGCTAACATGGTGAAACCCTGTCTCTATTAAAAATATAAAAAATTAGTGGGGCATTGTGACACACATCTGTATAGTCCCATCTACTCAGGAGGCTAAGCCAGAAGAATCACTTGAACCAAGGAGGCGGAGGTGTCAGTGAGCCAACATTGCACCATTGCACTTTAGCCTGGACAACAAGAGCAAGACTCCATCTTAAAAAAAAAAAAAAAAAAACAAAAACACTTGAGTGATAGTATTATTTTATTTATTTATTTATTTATTTATTTATTTATTTATGAGACGGAGTCTCACTCTATCACCCACACTGGAGTGCAGAGGCATGATCTCAGCTCACTGCAATCTCTGCTGCCCAGGTTTAAGCAATTCTGCTGCCTCAGCCTCCTGAGTAGCTGGGATTACAGGCGTCTGATACCATGCTCAGCTAATTTTTGTATTTCTAGGAGAGATGGGGTTTTATCATGTTGGCAAGGCTGGTATTGAACTTTTGACCTCATGATCCACCCGCCTTGGCCTCCCAAAATGCTGAGATTACAAGCATGAGCCATCATGCCCAGCCAGAGTTATTTTCATGTAGGAAAGGTTCCTCAAAAATAGGTGTAGTGATTGTGTTCTTTCCTATGCTTATATGGAAAATGATGAGGGAACAGGATGTTAGAGTTGCCATGAGAGAGGGTGGAAAAGAGAGATTCCAGAGTGCCAGTCACACAGGTTTTCTGGAAGGTTTACATGGGACTGTTGTGGTTTGAAAGTGTTCCCCTAAGTTTGTGTGTTAAAAACTCAATCCCTAACGCAACAGTATTGAGCAGTAGAACCTTTCAGACGTGGTTAGGTCATAAAGGCTCTGCCACCATAAATGGATAAAGACAGAGTGGGTTAGTTATCTTAGGAAGTACGTTCCTGATAAAAGGATGAGGTTGGCCTTCTTTCCTTTCTTTTTCTCCCTTCTCTCATATGTGGTCACTCTCTTGCCCTTCCGCCTTCCACCTTCCATGATAGGATTAGACACAGCAAGACCTTGACTAGATGGAGGCCGCTCACCTTCCCAGTGTCCACACCTGTAAGACAAATAAACTCTTGCTTATAAATCACCCAGCCTGTGGTATTCTGTTATAGCAACACAAACAGACTAAGATTGGACACTCAGCGAGCTCAGCTGTCTACTTGATGCAGCACTCTCTGCGTGGTACCTTGTATTTTTAGACATGGTGCTGTCAATGCTGTTTTGAGTTATGGGTAGATTTTTCAATGAGGGCAGAGGGCAAGAGGAGTGAGAACCATTTTTGAGGTTGGTGGGTACCCCTCCTGTAGGGGTGTGAGTTAGGTCCTGTGAGGCTTTTGTTTTTAGCTAGGGTGTGGTCATTTTGATCATAGTAAAGAGGCCACTCAGGATGGGGAGGTTATTTGAAATTTTTGGGTTTAACCAAGCTCCCCATGTTGCCCAGGCCCTCACAAATTAAAATTGAAACCACCAGCAGAATGACTGACAACCAGCCACATGACCCAGGCAGACATGGAGACAGGCTCACCAGAAGAACAGGCTGACGTGCAAGAAACAGTCCTCCAGTGCTCAGGGCGCATGTACCCCAACACACATGGACACAGAGATGGACAGAGAAAGAGCGAGAAAGGGGAGAGGAAGAAATGAGAGAAAGAGAGACATAGAAGCACACACACAGACACTGCAACATCCTCATGCAGCCCCTGAAGCTGCCGGTTCTGTCTGCCACAACAATTTTTGTGTGAGAGCAGCACATAGGCACACAGGCAGACCTGTCCTTGAAATCCCAAAGGTCCGACTTTTTGGGAGACTTGCCTGCAAACCATTTGTGCAGGCCTGAGGCTGGGATCCTTCACTGCTTTTCCACATTCTTCCTGAAGTTTCTGCCTTCTGGTCAACCCTCTGTGAATCGTGGCCTCCAGAGACTATTCTGTCCACATTCTGGTGAGGACTGGCCTTAGCCCGGAGTCTGACATGCTGACGCAGAAGGCTGTGCTTGGGGAAGTGGCAAGGACTCATCTCTGGGCAGCCATGGCAGTCTCTATGATGCCACCACCAGCTCACAATTAGTGCATGTGCATTGTCAAGGCAGATGGTGCTCCACTCTTGTTTGGGCTGCAGCCTCTGAAAAACATTGCTGGGGCTGTGTGCTCCAATGCGACTGCTCGTGTGTGTCTTCGGCCAGAAGTGCCTCATTCGCTGGAGGGTGGTTTCTTGCACGTCTGCCTCTTTTTGGTGAGCCTCTTTCTCCATCTCTGCCTGGGTCTTGTAGCTGGTTCGGTGACTAGAACTGGCAGTTATTTTTCTGGCTGTTCCACTTTCAGTTTGTGAAGGCCTTGGTGAGGTTTGGTGCTGTGTCTACAAATTACCTACCCATTCTGAGTGGCCTTCTTCCTAAAATCCTACACCCAGGAGCACAGGATTCAGATGTCTCTCAAGAATTAGGAAGTGCAGATTATTGCAAAGCACATGATAGCTGACACTGGATAGATGAGATGAACATGGCCTTGTTCATTACCCATTCTTATGGTGCAGGGAGGGAGAGCCCAGCATACCATGCAGGGTATAGTGTGTTGCACTCAGGAGCAGAGTAATCAGGTGGAGGCTGAGGCTTTTCCAGGATGCTTTGTAAGTATGCAGGTACTGTGTCCGGCCTCTGAGGGGAGTGGTTTGGATAGCGAACCTTATTCAAAGGAGTACAATGGGGCAGGGAATTTGCAGTTAATCCATTAAGCCCACCTTGTTTTCACCCAGTGTCAGAGCATGTATAATATTGAGCCTTAATAGGAACATATGACTGTGATTAGGAAACCTGTGGAGACCCTTTGGCTGCATTTGCTGTGGGATAGCCAAGGGAACTGATACGTGGTTTCCAGATTATAATATGTCTCTGAATACTCGTGTGATCTTACATATTTACTATCAGTTTTCATTTGTTCGGTGCTGCTGTTCTTGCCTGGTATTGTTATCATCATTTCAAGAGAAATCTCACTGTTGCCCAAGCTGGAGTTCAATACTGCAGTATCGGCTCACTGCAAACTCCAACTCCCAGGTTCAAGTGATTCTCCTCCTTCAGTCTCCCGAGTAGCTGGGATTACAGGCATGCGTCACCACACAAGCCTAATTTTTTTATTTGTAGTAGAGACAGGTTTCACCATGTTGACCAGGCTAGTCTCAGTCTCCTTGGAAAATTGCTCATGTTGAAACCCCATCTATACAAAATATACAAAAAATCAGCCAGGTGTCGTGAATTGCTTGAACCCCTGGGGAACAAAGGTTACAGTGAGCCAAGATCATACCACTGCACTCCATGCTGGGCAACAGAGCAAGACTGATTCAACAATTTTTTTATTTTTTTGAGGTGGAGTTTTACTTCTGTTGCCCAGGCTGGAGTGCAATGGCACAATCTTGGCTCACCACAGCTTTCGCTTTCCAGGTTCAAGCAATTCTCCTGCCTCAGCCTTCTGAGTAGCTAACATTACAGACATGCACTATCATGTCCAGCTAATTTTGTATTTTTAGTGGAGACAGGGTTTCTCCATGTTGGTCAGGCTGGTCTCAACTCCTGACATTAGATAATCTGCCTGCCTCAGCCTTCCAAAGTGTTGGAATTAAAGGTGTGAGCCAAAGAAATTTTTTTTTTTTGAGACAGAGTTTTGCTCTTTTTATCCAGTTGCTGGAGTGCAATGGCGTGATCTCGGCTCACTGCAACCGCCGTCTCCTGGGTTCAAGCAATTCTCCTGCCTCAGCCTCCTGAGTAGCTGAGACTATAGGCATGTGCCACCATGCCCAGCTAATTTTTGTATTTTTAATAGAGACGTCGTTTCACCATGTTTACCAGAATGGTTTCGATCTCTTGACGTTGTGATCCACCTGTCTCGGCCTCCCAAAGTGCTGGGATTATAGGCGTGAGCCACCGCACCCAGCCCAGAAATTTTTAATAAAATATGTGGGTATAGACCAGGTGCAGTGGCTCATGTCTGTAATACCAGCACTTTGGGAGGCTGAGATATGAGGACCACTGCAGGCCAGGAGCTCAAGACCAGCCTGTACAACACAGCAAGACCCCACCTCTAAAGAAGAAAAAGTGTGTGTGTGTGTGTGTGTGTGTGTGTGTGTGTAATATAATAAACAAATGTGGGTATCAGTCATTGTTCACCAGTTACTCATGCTGTATAACATACCACTTCAGACTTAGTAAAAAACACAACCTTTTTTTTTTTTAAGAGATGAGGTTTCACCATGTTTTTCAGGAGGCTGGTCTCGAACTCCTGACCTTGTGATCCGCCCGCCTCAGCCTCCCAAAGTGCTACGATTACAGACGTGAGCCACCATGCCCAGCTAAGACAACCATTTTAACATACTCTCTGATTCTGTAGGTTAGAAATTCAGACAGCTCACAGAAGAGACAGTTTGCCTCTGCTCCAGATGTCTGTGGCCTCAACCAGGAGGATTCAAAGGCTGGGAGTGATCTGATGTCTGAGAGCTGCAATCCTACAAAGTCTGCTTTGCACACAGGTCTGGCACCTGGGGTGAGAGGACTCAAACACTCAGACTAGTAGCCTCTTTATGTGACTTGACTTCCTCATAGCATGGTGGCTCAGGGCACTTGGAACTTCTGACATGATGCCTCAAGACTTCAATCACAGGAGTTTCAGCTAATGAGGTCAAGGTCACAGTGCCTCTTATGACTGAGGCTTGGGAGCCACACAGCATTGCTTACAAACAACAAACCAATCGAGATTCAAGGACAGAGGAGTTAAACTTCACCTCTGAAAGTGGGAAGGCAAAATTCTAGAAGAACACATGGTACAAGCCTTTTGTTGCAACCACCTTTAAAAAATACAGTTTGCCACAATTACCTTTGGAATCTAGAAAACCAATTCATTATTCTAAAACTAATAATTCTGAAAACTAATGAATATGAATGAAAAAAATCAAGCATTTCTCCTTCCTTTTCTTCGCATACTATCCCTCTGAGTAATCAGATTAAGGTGGGAGGAGTTTATTTTTATAAAAGGATTCCAGTAATAATGGCTGAAAGAGAGACAAAAGAATAAGGTGATTGTTTTGCAACTCCTAACAACATAATGAGTCTAGACAGTGATCATCAGTGAATGCATGACATTATGCAAAAGGCAGCAACCTTACAATGGGTAAATCACATGGATTACACTTTAACCTGCTAATAAATTTGATCACAAAAACAGTGACAAGCAGATCTTACCAAAATAATTGAACTTGAATTTGATGAAGCCTCTGGAGCAGAGTTTCTCTACTCTGACACTATTTATATTTAGTTCCACATAATTCTTTGTTTAGGGTGGGAGGAAGCTGTCCTGTACATTATAGGATGTTTAGCAGCACCTAGATTCCTAATCAATAGGTGCCAGAAATAGCATTCTTCTTTCCAGTGTGGTAACAAAAATATCTCCCAGCATTGCCAAATATCCTCTGATGGGGGGGAGGGGGAGACACAGCTGGTTGAGAACTACTGCTCTAATTAATGACCAGATATTTTAGAGGAAATATAGAGAATCTGATATGTTAATCAGTACCATGGGGGTGTACTGAAACGCAGTATGTGGAAACTTCATATGGTCTAGTATTTTATTTCTCCAAACAATAAATATCAAGAAAAAAAGGGAAGTCAATCGATTTTTAAAAAAGTAAGCCAGGAGAGGTGGCTCATGCCTGAAATTCCTGCACTTTGGGAGGCCAAAGTGGACAGATCACCTGAGGTCAGGAGTTCAAGATCAGTCTGGCCATCATGGTGAAACCCCATCTCTTCAAAAATATAATTATTTGGGAGGCTGAGGTGGGTAGATCGCTTGAGATCAGGAGTTAGAGACCAATCTGGTGAACAAGGTGAAACCCCTTCTCTACTAAAATACAAAAAATAGCCAGGTGTGGTACACCTGTATTTCTAGCTACACAGGAGTCTGAGACAGGAGAATCGCTCTAACCTGGGAAGTGGAGGCTGCAGTGAAGCAAGATCATGCCAGTTACTCCAACCTGGGTGACAGAGCAAGACTCTATCTCTAAAAAAAAAAAAAAAAAAAAAAAATTAGCCGGACATGGTAGCATGCACCTGTAATCCCAGCTACTTGGGAGGCTGAGACAAAATAATCACTTGAACCCGGGAGGTAGCGGTTGCAGTAAGCTGAGATCATGCCATTGTACTCCAGCCTAGGTGGCAAAATGAGGCTATGTGTGTGTGTGTGAGCTTTATTATCTAACTTGAACATATAGATCTTGTTTAAACTTTGATTTGAACAAATCAAATGCAACTAATTATGTGATTTTAAAAAATTATTTATTTATTTTTTCCTTTTTTTGGAAACAGGATCTTGCTCTGTCACCAGGCTGAAGTGCAGTGGTGCAGTCATGGCTCACTGTAGCCTCAAATTCCCAGGCCCAGGTGATCCTCTCACCTCAGTCTTCTAAGTTGCTGGGACTAGAGGTGTGTCCACCATGTCCAACTAATTTTTTTGTATTTTTTTTTTTTTTTTTGTAGAAGCAGGGTTTTGCCTTGTTACCCAGGCTGGACTCAAACTCTTGGACTCAATCCATCCTCCTGCTTTGCCCTCCTAAAGTGCTGGGATTACAGGCATGAGCCATAGCACCTGGCCAGGAATTGTTCATTTTCTTAATGTGATAATATGAAGAATGTCTTTTAAGAAAATTTCTTAAAAGAAGTATATTTCAGCTAGGCACGGTGGCTCATGCCTGTAATCCCAGCACTTTGGGAGACTGAGGCAGGCAGATCACCGGAGGTTAGGAGTTTGAGACCAGCCTGACCCAACAAGGGGAAACCTTGTCTCTACTAAAAATAAAAAATTAGCCAGACATGGTAGTACATGCCTGTGATCCCAGCTACTCAGGAGGCTGAGGCAAGAGAATCACTTGAACTAGAGAGGTGGAGGTTAAGGTGAGCTGAGATCGCACCATTGCACTTCAGCCTGGGCAAGAAGAGAGAAACCCTGTTTCAAAAAAAAAAAATATTTTGTGCTAAAATATTTATAGATGAAATGTCTGGAATTTTCTTTAAAATAATGGAGTGGAAATAAGGATGAAGCAAAACTGACCGTATGTTAATTGTTAAAGCTGGATTCATTTTACTAGGTTTTTTTTTTAACGTATATAATGTTGAAAGTATCCATAATAAAGAGCTTGAATTAAAAAAAAAAAAAATACCTCCTTTCAAGCACCACTCAAATCAGTAAGCACTAATTTGGAAGGTCGTCCATAAGGTCTTCTCTAGAAAGAAATTGCTGGACCCAGTATTTAACTGATAGCACTATTCTGCTTTGCCACTAACCACAGGGGACCCAATGACACATTGCTGGGCCTGTACCAAGGTGATGTGACTCTCATTTCTTGTCTTGGTGATGCCCCAGCGGGCATTGTGACATATCACTGGGCTTTGCACCCAAGATATTTGGCCTTTTGCATATGCGCCTGCCCACATGGACCATTGAGATGTATTGCTGAGTCCAACAGTCAAGTGACATATCTCTCCTGCTTGGGCCTTTCTACAAGGGGATTTGACATATCTCTGTGTCTATTATCTAGGTGATGTGACTCTTTCTTCAACCTGGTGTCAGCCTACAGGAAAAAATGTGAGACATCTCCTGAGACTAGCACCTAGCTGATGTGGCTTTTCTCATTTTTCTAGCTTCTGCCCACCAGGGAGATTGTAACATATATCTTGTCCCAGCACTATGTTAATGTTACCCTTTTGCCTTCATGCTGCAATCACAAGACATATTTCTGAGCCCAGCACCAAGGTGCCGTGAATCTCCTGCCTGGATCCTGCCCACAAGTGGCATTTTGACATATCTTTGAACCCATTAAAGAGTTAATGGGAACTTCTCTCCTGTGAGCCTTGCCCTGGACCATCTGCACAAAAGAGTAACTGATCACTGAGCCCAGCACAGTGATCACAGATAATGTGACTCTCCTGCCAATTCCCTGCTCTCAAAAAGATTGTGACACATTCCTGGAGAAGTACTAGGTAATGTCATTCTTCTGCTTGCTCCATGTATGCAAGTAGGATTGTGACATATCTTTGCTCAGGTGACTGGTGTGACTGAGCCAAGATATATGTCACAATATATGTATTGTGTGAGGTATAAAATGACTTTTATACCTCAAACTACCCAATATGGGTAATGTTCTAAGTCTTCTCTTTGTTGGAAGGTAACAGAGAGTTACCACTTTATGCATGTTATATAAACACATCGGGTGGTACAAAGAGTGTCAACACAAAGCCCAGCACACAGGTGAAATTGTGTTTTACACATACACACCCTGCCAACCATTTCATGCATTGCATTCACACATCGACAAAGTCCACTGATGAAGTTTTAAATCTCACACGGGAATGCAGCTTACAATTGGAATTATGTCTTTCATGTAGAAGATTTGGCCATGCTTGGAATGCTAACTCATTTCTAAATCCACTCATAGGCAGGACTCTCCTATCTGGACCGAGCAAACTGGAGTGACGTTGACTCATATCTCGGTTTAGGGCCACAGATACAATCACTGATCCATAGCAGCGTAAATGTCAGCATGATTTGTGACACTCATGCACACTGTATAATGCCATCAGTTGGTACAGAGAATTTTCACAGGGCCCAGCTGACAGGTGGGATTGTGACACTCATATGAACATCTCAGCTCAAAGTAAAGATGGTGAACTTCCTACATCAACACGGTGCAGTGCTGAGGTTCTAAATCACACCCAGAGGCAGTGAGATTTTTTTTTTAAGGCTCTGGTACATAAATATGATCCACATGTGGGTTGGTGACTCTCAGACCAGAATTCAGCACACCAAGGAGGCTGGAACTCTACTAAGTCAACACAGTCTGCAATAGAAATTGAGACTCTGATGCATAGATCTGGTCATGTAGCTGGACCCAACATTCAGGACGTGTTCACTCCCATACCTAAAACTGGGATATGTGCAGGATTGTTAATCTCATCCCTGGACCTTCCTGCAGGTGGGATTGTCACATATCATGTGCCCAGCACCCAACATGATTTGAGTCTCCTATCTGACCCAGCCCACAGATGAAACTGTGATGTATGACTGGACCCAGAACCCAGGTGATGTTATTCTATTTTTCTCCTTGGCCCTGCCTACGTGGATCATTGTCACACAGTTCAAAACCCTGCAGTCGGCACTCAGGTTATATGTCTCTTCTGCCTGTGCCCAGATCATGTGGGTCATTTGATATATTTTTTGGATGTCACCCATGATATGTATGCCTCCTGCCTGGGGTCTGCCTACAGGGAGCATTCTGACATATCTATATGTGAATCACACAAGTGATGTGAACTTTTTCTACTGCCTGGTTTCTGCACACAGGGAAGATTATGACCTATCAGTGGGCCAACATCTAATTGATGTGACTCCTTTTCTCAGGTTCTGCCTACAGGAGAGATTGTGACACATTGCTGGGCTTGGCACCAAGGTGATTTGAGTCTTCTGCCTGGACCCTGCCTTGTAGGGGCATTGTGGCATAGCTCTAGGCAATCACCTAGATAATGTGACTTTCCTCTTCTCTTACCTGAACTGTGCCCATACAATAGATTGTGGCATATCTTTAGAATCAGCACCTGGGTGATGTGACTGTTCTCCCTTGCCTGGCGATACCCACAGAAGACAGTGACTTATGACTGGGCCCAGCATAGGTGACAGAGGGCATGAGAACATATCGCTGAACCCATCACCTGGATGATGTGACTTCATCATAGGACCCATCTACGTGAGGAATGTGACATATTGCTGGGCCCAGCATCTATGTGATGCATCACCCCTCTCATGCCTTGCCTCTTTAAAATGGAGTGATTGTGACATGAAGCTGGGCCCAGCCCCTGTTATGTGATTCTTCCTTCTGAGCCCTACCCACAATGGGGCATTGCAACAGATTTTAGAGTCCCTCACCTAGGTGGTGTGACTTCCATGAGTGGGCCATTTACTCTGGGTATTGTGACACATTTTTTTTTAAGATGGGGTTTCACCATGTTAGTCAGGAGGGTCTTGAATGCCCGACCTCAGGTGATCCACCCATCTTGGCCTCCAAAGTCCTTGGATTACAGGTGTGAGCCACCACACCTGGCATGACACATTTTTGCACACAGCACTGAGGTGATGTGACTCTCCTCTACTGCTTGAGATCTGTCCAAGAAGGTATTGTGATGTAACACTGGGTCCAGTGCCTAGATTGTTCCCTCTACTGCCTGGGCCCTGCATACATTGTGCATTGTGACATATGGCTGTGTCTAAAACACAGGGGATGCAACTCTCCTTGATTGGCTCTGCCCATACAAGTATTAGAAAAGTTAATGAAAGAGAGTAATATTCTTTAATTATTCACCTAGGTGATTGACTCTTCTTTTCTGCCTGAGCACTGCATACAGGTGGGATTGTGACACAGATATCCACTCCCAGTCAGCAGTACAGACTCATCATCCCACATGAACATAGTCGACTGTTCAGGTTCTGAGTCTCACATCCAAAGCCGGTCAAAAGTTGTGGATTGACTTTCATATGCAGATTTTTCTCACATTTGGGTTTCTGACTCCAACCAACATTCAGCAAACCTGTCAGGCTGTCACTCTACTAAGAAGGCAGTGCACAGGACAGATTGATAGATCCAGCACACCACTGAGATCATGACTCATGTACTTGTACCCAACATGACATTTTGCTGGGCCCAGCACCAAACTGATGTCACTCCTCTATTATCCAGTTTCTGAGTCCAGAGAAGATTGTGAAATATTGCTGGGTCTTTCACCTAGTTGATGTGACTATCTTACCTGTGATCTTTATTAGGGGTATGGTGACATATTCCTGGATCCAGCACCTAGGTGATGTGACTCTTTTCTGCTCATAGGGCTCTGCCTAAAAAAGGATTGTGTTGCGTTACTGGGCTCTGCACCAAGGTGACAATGCTGTTAGCTGTGTCTGCATATCAAAGTCATAATCTCACCTGTGTGCTGGCCTCTGTAATAACACTCTGAACCGCCAGGGGGCATTATACAATATGCATAAGTTTCATAATCTGCCACGACTTTCATACAGGTAGGAGACCCAGGATCTTCCCAGTTTTCTTAAGCCTAACTATAAGGGTCAGCATTGTTTTTGTTTTTTTTTTTAATTGACTGGGTCCAGTTATAAGAGTCATTACTGTGCCTGTGAGATAACATTACACCTGTGACTGGATCTACATATGACAGTCAAAATTCCAACTGTGGACTGTGTCCATGTATAAGACACAGGACCATCCCAGAGGTCTCTGTGCATGTGTGAGGGTGACACTCATAACTGTTGGCTGGATGAGCATACAAGAGTCACTTCCTATCTCCTCTGTGTGCTGGGTGCATTTGTATGTCAAAATCCCACTTGTGGTAAAGAAGCCAGAAGAGCCACATATCTTAAGTGCTGGGTTAAAGATAGGTTACAATATTCCCTGTGATCAGAACCCAGGGAGGAGAGTTAAATTACCTGCATACTGTGACCAGTGATATGTCATAATGCCATCTGTAAGCATGGCCTAGACAAAGATTTTACATTACCATTGTGCTGTTCCAAAGATATGTTACAATCCCTCTCCATTGTCATGGCTTAGAATAGAAGAGTCACAGCACCTAAATTATGGCCACAGAGATCAGTCACAATACCTCCCATGGGCAGGGCCTAGGATAGAGGCTTACATCACTTGCAATCTGGGCTCACTAAAATAATTCAACCTCTTGTTGCCATGATCCAGGCAGAAGAGGAAAGTCATATCACCTAAGTGATAGGTAATAAGTCACCTGTGGGCCTGTGGTATGTCACAGTCCACTTTCAAGGGGTAGAACGCAGGCAAAATAAAAAAGTTACATCACCTGGGTAATGAGTTCAGAGGTATGTTACAATGTCTACTGTGGGCAGGGCCCAGGCAGTACAGACACATCACCAGGTGCTGGGCTCAGTGATATCTCATAATGGCTTTGGGAACAGAGCCTAGGCTAAAGATTAGAGTCAGATGACCCATGTGCTAGGCCCAGTAATATTTCAAAATACCCTCTGTGGGTAGGCCTCAAGCAAGAGAGTCACATTACCTAGGTGCTTTAGCCAGGTATATGTCAAAATATTCCCTGGGACTGTGTCCAGGCAGTAAAGTAAAATCACTCAGGTGTTATGCAAATGTATATGTTACAATCACATTTGTGGGAAGGTGCAGGGATAAGATTCACAATTCACACATGTTCCAGCTTCAGGTAGGAAAGTCAACACCTCCTGTGAATTGCATCCAATACCTGAGTTTCAATCTCAATGATGGACTAGATTCATGCATGAGAGTCTCAGTTTCACCTGTAGAGTGTGTTCTGGTATCAGAGTCAAAGCCTCACAGGTGTAATAAATCCTGGCCCTATCTCACCATCTACCTATAGACAAAACTTACATATAAGGATTATAATTCCAACTTTCAACTGTGTCCAGGTGTGAGATTCAGAAGGTCAACATTTTGTCTGTATTTGTGTGGGAGGGTGACAGTATTTACTGTGGGCTGGAAGTACATATAAGAATCACAATCTCAGCTGTGTTCTGGGTTCTCTTACAATACTCTGTACCACCAGAGGGCTTTACATTGTTAGGGTGAGACTCATGATCCCCTGTGAGATGTTAGTGCTGTTAAAACTCATGATTTTACCTATTGCCCCACCCACAGGTGTGAGTCAACATCTCATATTGGCTAGGTCCAGGTGTGAAATTCATTGCTGTGCCTCTTGTTGGATTCAGATACGGGTCACCATCCCACTTGTGGCTATATACACACATGACATTACAAATTTCAACTGTGGATTGCATCTGTGAGTAAAATTCAGGACTGCACCAGTGGGTTCTGTCCGTGTGTGTGAATGACAGCTTTTACTGTTGGCTGAGTGTGCATTTGAGAGTCACAATCTCAACGTTGTCCTGAGTTATGTTATGACACTACTCTTACTACCCTTGGGGCATTAGACAATATAAGTGAGTGCAGTAATCTTCTGTGACATTTATAAAAGTAGAAAATACAAAACCTTACCTGTTGACCTAAGGCTAGGTACAAGAGTCAATATATCGTCTATTCGTTGGGTTCATTGTGCAAGTGAGTTGGGATCAGAGATTTGTTACCATCTAACCCGCTGGATCCACATATGACAGTCACAATTTCAATGGTGGAATAGGTTCATGTGTAAGATTTAGAATATTACTAGTAGGCTCGGCCTATATATGAGCATGGCAATCAAACTGTTGGTTAGCTGTGTATAGGAGAGTCACAATCTCACCTGTGAACGGGACCCTGTAAAGACCCTCTGTATTTCCCAAGAGCTTTATACAACATGCAAGGGTGTCATAATCTGTTACCTTCCTACAAGAACCCAGACCCCATGGTCTAGCTACCAGAGTCAACATCTCTCTTATTAGCTGGGTGCAGATATGAAAGTCATCACCATCCCTGTGAGCTGAATCCAGAGTGAGTCACCATCTCACTTCTGGTAAGATAGACCCCTGACAGTCCCAATTTCAACTGCTGGCTGTGTTCACATATGAGATTTAGGTCCTCATCAGTGGTCTTTGTTCATGTGTTATACTCACAATAGTAACTTTTGGCTGGGTTTGCATACAAGTGTAAAAATCTCATCTGTGTACTGGGCTGAGTTACATGTCACAATCTTACCTTTGGGAAAGACTGAGAAATAAGTCACATTACCTTGATCCTTCACCTGGAGTATGTCTCAATCTCCTCTATGGGCAAAGCACAGGAAGAAGAGTCACATCAGTTGTGTCTAGGGCCTAGTGACATATAATATTTCTTTTAGGCAGAGCTCAGAAAGGAGAGTTATGATATTTGGGTGCCGGGCCCAGAGATATGTCACAGAGGCATAAATAATCTCACTTTTAGCATGTCTTGGGCAGCAGAGAAGAGGCACGTTATGTAGAAAATTAGTTTAGAGATATGTCACAATGTCCCCTTTGGTGGTATGCAGGCAGGTGAGGAGGGTCACATTCATCTAGATAATGGGCTCAGGAATATGTCACAATGCTCCCTGATGGAATGGCAAATAAAAGAGTCACATAACCAAGGTGAGCAAACCAGAAATTTCACAATGCATGCTATAATTAGGAATCATGGAAAAGTGGAACATCATATAACCCAGGGGCTACACCCAGGTACATGTCACAATCACCCCAGTGGGCAGGGCCTAGGCATGAGAGGAGAGTCACAGCACACAAATGCTAAGCCAAGTGATATGCCACAATTCCCACTGTGGACGGGTCCAAGAAAAGAAAAGTCACATCATCTATATGTTCAGACCACAGATAGTATCAATGTTTCCTGTAGGTATCACTCAAGCAGAAGAGGTAAGTCAAGTTACCTGGGTGCAGAGATGAGAGATATATCATGGTGTCTCCTATAGGCAAAGCCCAGGTAAAAAAGGAGAGTCTCCTCAAATAGTTCATGGGCCCAGAGATATGTCACAAGGCCTCTGTAAGCAGTGTCCAGGCATGAGACTCAAATCACTTTTGTGCTGAGTCCACCAGTATGTCACAATGCCTTTTGAGAGCAGGACAAAATCAAGAGAGTAATGTCACCTTATTTGGCCTAGCAATATGTCACTTTATTTTATGTAAGCAGAACATAGGAAAAAGAGACAATCACATCAGCTGGGTGCTGAGCCCAGAGATATATCTCAATCCCCCCATCAACAGAAATGCAGAAGAGAGTTAAAGCACATTATATGGCTGGGCACAGTGGCTCACACCTGTAATCCCAGCACTTTGTGAGGGCAAGACTGGTGGGTCGCTTGAGGTCAGAAGTTTGAGACCATCCTGGCCAACTTGGTGAAATCCCGTCTCTACTAAAAATACAAGTTAGCTGGATGTGATGATGGGTGCCTGTAATCCGAGATGCTTGGAGGATGAGGCATGAGAATCACTTAAACCTGGGAGGTAGAGGTCGCAGTGGTCTGAGATTGTGTCACTGCACTCCAGCCTGGTTGACACAGCGAGACTCTCTCTCAACACACACACACACCAATAATGTGCACATAAATATTTTATAATGCCCCCTGTAAAAAGGTCCCAGGCAGAAGTGTAAAATCACCTGGATGTTGGGTTGTGCAATATGTCAAAATAGCCAATGTGGATGGGCCACAGGCAGAAATCACATAATCTTAGTGCCGGGATGGTAAATATACCACAATGTTCTCTATAGGCAGAGCCAAGACAAGAGCACTTGCACAGTGCTGGGCAAAATGACATGTTAATCTCTCCTAGAGGGTAGACCCAAGCAAGAGAGGCAAATCATTCAGATTCTTGGCAGAGGCTTACATCAGAATCACACCTACAGGAAGGTCTGGGCATGATTTAACAGTCCCACTCATGTCCCAGTTGTAGTTTTGCTTTGAGTACATGAGTCACAATCTCAAAAATAAACTGCATTTGTACAAAAGAGACTCAATTTCTTTTGAAGAATGTTTCCCCTTAATGGAGTCACAGCCTCACAGCTGTGAGGGAATCTTAGTCTGAGATTCACCAACCCATCTGTGGACCAGATCCATGTGTGAGAGTTAATTCTCCAACTTTCCACTGCCTCCAGGTGGGAGACTCAGAAGCTCAAAAGTGGGCTCTATTTATGTAAAAGGATGACAATCTTTACAACTGGCCATCTGTCCAAAGAAGTGTCACAATGTCACCTCTGTGCTAGGCTCTGTGAGGACAGTCTCTCTACCATTCAAGGGCTGTGTATACTATGTATGAGAGTCAACATCTGCTGTGAGACCTTCATGGCGGTATGCACCCACGATTGTACCAGTGGCCCTAAATCCACATATGAGAGTCAACATCTCTCCTATTGGCTGAGTCTAGATGGGAGAATCCTGACCTCTCTATGAGCTGGATTTAGGAAAGAGTCATCATCCCAACTGTGGCCAGGTGTTCACATGTGACAGTCAGAATTTTAACTGCAGACCACCTCTGCATGTGAGATTCAGCATTTTACCAGTAGGCTCTGTTTAGGTGTGAGGGTGACAATCCTAACAGTTGGCTAGGGGTGTGTGTGAGAAATAGAATCTGGCTTGTATTCTAGGCCCTGCGATAACATCCTCTGTGCCACTGGAGGGCTTTATATAAGATACAAGGAAGTGGTAGTTCTCTACAACTTTCATACGAAAAGGAGACCCAAGATCTTGCCCATTTCACTAATCCTAGCTATGAAAGTGTCTCTTATGTTGACTGGTTCAAGGAAAGAGGATAAGCATCTTACCTGTGAGCTGAACCAAGATATATGTCATAATCCTGCCTATGGGTAGAGAGGGAGCAGGAGAGTCATATCAGCTGGTTGCTGGGCAAGGCATATGTCACAATCTTCCCTGAGGACAAAGACCAGGTAGAAGAGTCACATTACCTGGGTGCTCAATCAGGGATTTTACAATCTCTTCCTGAAAGCAGGACACAGGATGCACAGTCACATCACCTGGGCCCAGTGATATGTTACAATGCTCCCTGTGGGCAATACCCAGGCAGAAAAGACATTTCATCTTAATGGTGGGCCCAGCAATGTGTCCAATCTTTCCTATGAGCAGAATGCCGGCAAAACAGGAGAGTCACATATCCAAGGTGATGGAGTCAGGGATACATAAAAAGGCTTTCTAATGGCAGGGACAAGGCAGAATCCTTAAATCTCATTAATTTAGGGCTCAGCCATATATCTTGCTACCCAAAATATGCAAGACCCAGGCAAATAAAACAGTCATATTACCTAGGTGTTAGGTAAAGGGACATGCCCCGGTACCCTTTGTTTTTAGGACCCAGGCAGAAGAAATTCACAACACATAAGTGATGAACAAAACGATGTCATAATACCCCTGTTGGCAGGGCCCAGGTAGAAAAGTAGAATCACCTAGATTTTGATCTCAGCCCTATGCAACAACATAGAATGTATTTAGGGCCCAGGCAGAAGAGGAGAGTCCCAACACCTAGATTCTCGGCTCTGTGATACATTACAATTACTTCTCGAGCAGAGCCTGAGCAGTAGAAAAGCTTTACATCATTATTTGGGTGCTGAGTCCAGCAATATGTCACAATACTCCTTAAGAAGAGGGCCTAAGCAGAAAAGTCTCCTCACCTGGGCAAGAGACTCAAAGGTATATCCCAGTGCTTTCTGTGTTATTCTCAGGAAGAAGAAAGTCACAAAGCCTATGGGATAGAGCAAGTCATAGTTCACAGTCACCTAAGTGAGCATGGTAGAGGCATGAGTGGAGAGTCACATGATGTAGGGGCTGAGCCAAGTGATATATCACAATGCCGTCTGCGAGCAGGGACCAGGCAGGAGAAAGAAGTCAAATCACCTGGGTGATCATGCAGAGAGATGTCACAATATCCCAGGCAAGAGAGTAACATCATCTTGGTGTTGGATTCAGAAATATGTCACAATGCACCACGTGAGAATGACACAAGCAGGAAAGTAGAAAAAACTGGGTGCTAGAACTCCCAATATATTATAATTTCCACTGTGGACAGGCTCAGGAAAGAAAAAGAGACTCAAATCATCTAGGTTATGAGCTATATTCCAATTACCTCTATTGGCGAGGACCAGGCGGAAGTGTCACATCACCTTTGCACTATGTAATGCTCTAAGTCAAATCACCTAGGTGATAAATGGCAATACCTCACTCTTTCTTTTCTGAACACAGCCCAGGCAAGACAGGAGCATCACATTTCCGAGGTGCTAGGCCCAGATGTATGTCACCATATCTGTTATAGGCAAGGGTGTGTTAAAGGGGGAAAGTCTAATCAAATAGTTGATGAACCCAAAGACAAGTTACCATGCACTCTGTGGGCAGGGTCCAAACACAAGACACACATCACCTTGGTGCTCATAACAGCAGTGTGTCATAATGCCTTCAGAGGACAGTGTCAAGACAAAAGAGTAACATTACTATGATTTTGGGCCCAGCTTTATGTCACAAACTCCCCTGTGAGCAAAACCTCAGAATACAAGAGAAGTCACATCAGCTCAGAACTGAACAAAGTGATATGTTTTATTCTTTTCTGAGAACTAAGACCAGACAAATATAGTCTTACCATTGTGTGACAGGACTGGAATATGAAACAGTCTTCTGTGTAGGCAGGACTTAGGCAAGAGAGTTAAATCAAATGGGCGTAGGACCCAGTGGTATATTACAATGCCTCTGTGTGCAGCATCAAGGCATCAGAGGAGAACTATCATCTGAGTGCAAGGTCCAGTGATGTCAAAATGCCCCCTCTGCTCAGTGCCCAGTTGTATGTTACAATCTCATATGTGAGCTGGGTCCAGGCAGTAGTCAAATCACTCAGGTGTTGGACTGGGGCATACATAACAATAACACCTACAGGAAAGTCCAGGCTTGAGATAAACAGCCTCACACATGTCCCAGTTCTACACATGAGTCAACTTCTATATGGTAGTTGTAAGTACACAAGTCACAATCCCAATGTTCAACAGGATCTATGTGTGAGAGCCCCATTCCTTCTGAGAATCATGTCTTTTAAGTAGAGTCACAGCCTCATGGGTTTGCTGAATCTTAATCTGAGTGTCAGGAACCCACTTGTGGAACAGATTCATGTATGAGAGTCAAGTATGCAACTTTTAGCCACCTTAGGATGTGAGATTCAGAACCTCAACAGTGAGCTGTGTTCATGTGGGATAATGACAATCTTTACTGTCGTCTGGGTGTGCATAGGAGAGTTACAATCTCACTTGTATGCCTGGCCCTGTTAGAACACTCTCTGAACCACTCAAGGGCTTTATACCATATGCATGAGAGACAAAATTTGTTCTGAAATTTTTATGTTAGAGAGACCTTTGATTGTACCTGTGGCCCTAAACCCAGATGTGAGAGTCAACCAAGAAGGTCGGCAAGTCTGACTTTGAGTGAGCCCAAGAAGGGCCTGGTTCTGACAGTCAGTCTTTCACAAGGACAAGAGGCCAGAAGAAAACTCATCAGAATTTCTTGATCCTTCTCTGCAGTTTGGGCAGAAAAGAACCCTCCAGGAATGTATAAGGCCCATGCACCACTAATAATTGACCTCAAGCCTGGAGCCATCTCTGTTAGGCAGAGAAAATACCAATACCTCAAGAGGCCCAGCTTGGAATTCAGGAACACATTTCACACATTTCATGGCTCCGAAAAGACAGGATCCTGGTCAAGTGCCAGTCTCCTTGGACTACCCCTCTACTGCCAGTGAAAAAGCCTAGTAGGGAATATTGACCCATGCAAGACCTGAGAGTTGTTAACAGTGCTGCAATCACTTTCCACCTGGTGGTTCCCAACCCATATACTCTCTCTCTTTTTTTTTTTTTTTTTTTTTTTTTGAGATAGAGTTTCGCTCTTGTTACCCAGCTAGAGTGCAGTGGCGTGATCTTGGCTCACCACAACCTCCACCTCCCAGGTTCAAGCAATTCTCCTGCCTCAGCCTCCTGAGTAGCTGGGACTACAGGCATCTGCCACCACACCTAGCTAATTTTTGTATTTATAGTAGGGATGGGGTTTCACCATTTTGACTAGGATAGTCTCGATCTCTTGACCTTGTGATCCACCCACCTCAGCCTCCCAAAGTGCTGGGATTATAGGCATGAGCCACCGCGCCCGGCCTTACCAACCCATATACTCTCTTGGGTCATTTCCCCTCTGAGGCTGAGTGGTTCACTTGATTTGACTTAAAGGATGCCTTTTTTTTGCCTATGATTGGCATCAAAAGCTGGCCACTGTTCACCTTCAAATGGGAAGACCCACAGACGCAAAGAAAGACACAGCTAACCTGGACTTGTCTACCCCAAGATTTCAAAAACTCTGCCACACTGTTTGGTGAGGTGCTTGCTGCTAACCTAGCTGCCTTCCCATGAGAGGACCTCAACTGCATGTTGGTACAGTATGTGGACAACCCCCTTCTCGCCAGCAGAAGATGGGAGGACTGCTGCGAAGGAACTAAGGCATTGCTGCAACTTCTCACAGAAATGGAATACAAGGTTTCATGGAAAAAGGCTCAAATTTGTAAACAACAGGTGCAGTACTTAGGATTTGTAATCACCACAGGTCACCAGTCCTGGGACCAGAGAGGAAAAAGGTAATCTGCTCCATGCCCACTCCCAACACCAAGTGAAAACTCTGAGTTCCTCGGAGCAGCAGGCTTCTGTCACGTATGGATCCCTGGCTTCTTAGACATACCAAGACCCCTGTATGAGGCACTAACTGGGCTGGAAGATAGACCCCTTAAGTGGGGTAATAGTCAAGATGCAGCTTACCAGAAAATCAATGTGCTACTCCACAGTACCCCAGTGCCAAGACTACAAATGTTACCCGGGAATTCAAACTATTTGTTCAAGAGAAGAACAAAGTGGCGCTTGGGGTTCTCACCCAAACTCTTTCGCCTTGGCAGAGATCAGTAGCATATCTGTCAAAACAGCTGGATACAGTGGCATCAGAATGGCCCCCTTGTCATTGAGCTTAGCCGCCACGGTTATTCTGATGAAGAAAGCTGACAAGCTAACCTTGGGCCAGACTGTCTATATCAAAGTACCCCACTCAGTGTCATCCTCATGAAGAGTCAGGGACACCAGTGGCTCTCAAATCTCTGTTTAACCCACTACCAAGAATTGCTATGTGAGAACCCATAAGTCACCATTGAAACTGTGCATGGCCTCAACCCAGCCACATTCTTGCCTACGGAAAGAGGAGCCCCCAACCACGACTTTTTGGAAGTGGCGGACAAAGTTTTCCCTAGTCAGCCAGACCTCAAGCACTCTCCAATCTCAATGGCAGACTTTAATCTGTTCACCAATGGCAGTGGTTACATCCAAAATGGAGAGAGGTATGTGGGATATGCAGTCACCACTGCCACTGAAGTCATCGATGCAGCTCTCTTGCCCAAAGGCTGGTCAGCACGATGGGTGAAACTCTATGCCCTTATCCAGACCCTATGTCATGGAGAAAATAAAGCAGCCAATATCTACACTGATTCCAAGTACGCCTTTGCAGCCGTTCACATACATGGGGCGATATACAAGAAAAGAGGACGGCTGACAGCAGGAGGAAAGGAGGTTAAAAAGGAGGTCTGGCCCAAGGTTAGCTTGTCAGCTTTCTTCATCAGAATAATGGTGGCGGCTAAGCTAGAAGCAGTTTGGAAACCCAAAGAGGTAGCTGTCATACACTGCAAGAACCAGCAAAGAGGAATGGATTCCATTTCCATGGGGAACCGGCTAGCAGACCAAGAAGCTAGAGCAGTCGCAATGCAGGAAGATTCAGTGCTTACACCTGCGCATTTATTTACAGGCACTTCTCGGCTTTGCAAGGATTTCGGAAGACCAGAGTACTCCAAGAGGAAAATGAATGGGCACAGGAGGAGGGGGCAAAACGGAGCAGATGGAGATGGTGGCTACTCCCTGACAACAGACCCGTGGTGCCCAAGAACCTGGCTCACACTGTCATTACTCAATGCCACAGTCTCACCCACCTAGGCAAGACTGCCCTGGAAACCCTACTCAGCAGATACTACTACACTGCACACCTCCCTAAACTCTGTGCTGCAGCAAGTAACCAGTGCGTGATCTGTGCTAAGAACAGCCCCACACAGCAGCTGAGGCCCTTTCCAGGGTTGCAAGAGGTGGGAAGCTACCCAGAGGTGGACTTCCCTGAAATCAAGCCCAGTAAAGGGTACAAATACCTACTGGTCTTTGTATGCACGTACACAGGTTGAGCTGAGGCACTCCCGAACAAGACTGAAAGAGTCTGAGAAGTAGTGATAATCCTACTCCATGAAATTGTTCCCTGATATGGGTTTCCACTCACCTTGTTTCCCCTGCCAATAACCTATGAAAGCTGTGCAGTGATTCAGGCTAGGGTCCAGTCCTTTGGGTATAAACCCATCGGGGCCCACCGGTGTAATAAACCACGATCCTTCCACCCTCTGAGTGCCGTTTGGGTTTCTTGTCAGGTGAAATTCCTCTGGAAGAATTGCAGTGAACCAAGAAGTGCTATTGCACCCTAGACTCGGTGACAGAGCAAGACTCCATCTCAAAAGAAGAAGAAAGAAAGAAAGAAAAGAGGAGAAACTGTTGCCTGAGTATAATGGATGGAATGTAAGAAAAACAAACAAACAAACATGAAGACCTGCCTCGGTTTTCTCAAACACTAAACTTTGATCCAATAATAATAAAATTCTTACACACTCACCTCGGCCTGTCTTAAAATACAGAAATTTTCCAAGACTCCAGAGAAATCTTTGCAGACCCTAGACCCTAGTTAAAGATTAGATGTTGATTGAAACACTCCTGCTTGTAGGTGCAATCCCACACGTAGCATGGAGCTGAAGATGTATATAAGCACTAGAAAAAAACTTGTAACTTTGAGTTGGTCTGGTGAGTTACTTGACACTTCTCCATGTAACCGATTGCAGACATACACTTCCCTTATCTGCATCTTATTAGACAATTGTGACTGACTTGCTCCGCAAACTTCTCTTTTGTCTGGTTATCTGGGACTCCTTTTGTGGGGAACATTTAAAATTTTCCATTTAAAAGGTTCTACTGGAACTCTTGTACTTTTTTTCTCTGCCTACACTGGGACCTGAGTTCTCCTTGACCTAAATCTCCAGCCACAGAGTCCAGAATATCTCCACATTTTGTGGCTATTTTGAAATCACAGGAAGAATTTGCTAAAAATATGCATTAAAAACCTTGCCATTCTTTGCAATAAAGCCCCACTTTATAAACTGGGGAAAACAGAGGATTTTAGCCTGAATGGTTTTTTTTTTTCTTTATATGAAATAATTTTTCTTTAACAATTTTGGAGCAAAGTTTCCAGATCAATCAATAAGCACCCCCAGGCTTATTCTTATGTACACTGCCCCCTCTGCACATGCAAGATAAAATAAACCTTAAAAATATTATGCTAAGTGAAAAAATCCAGTCACAACATACCACATGTTATGTAATTCCACTTAAATAAAATGTCAAAAATAGACCAATACATAAAGACACAAAGTAGATTAGCAGTGGCTTAGGGTTAAGGGAATTGGGGGGAAATGGAAGTATATGTGGTTTACTTCGGGGTAATGAAATTAATCTAAAATTTATTGTGGTGATGTTTGCAAAACTGTGCAAACATACTGAAAAACATTATACACTTTACATGGGTGGCTTCTGTGGTATGTTATTAATATTTCTCGATAAAACTTAAGGCTGGGCGCGGTGGCTCACACCTATAATCCCAGCACTCTGGGAGGCTGAGGCGGATGGATCACGAGGTCAAGAGATTGAGACCATCCTGGTCAACAAAGTGAAACCCCGTCTCTACTAAAAATACAAAAATTAGCTGGGCATGGTGGTGCATGCCTGTAGTCCCAGCTACTCGGGAGGCTGAGGCAGAAGAATTGCTTGAACCTAGAAGGCGGAGGTTGCGATGAGCTGAGATCGTGCCATTGCACTCCAGTCTGGGTAACAACAGTGAAACTCTGTCTCAAAAATAAATAAATAAAATAAATAAAACTTAAAAAAAATAGTGCCTTCAAAAAAACTTCAAAAAATATTAAAGAGTGGACATTTTATCTATTATTTATTATTATTATTCCTCCAGAGCAGATATTTTTCACACTATGAAGAAATCAGGATTTTGTTTCTTCTTTTGACAGAGTCTTCCTTTGTTGCCCAGGTTGGAGTGTGGTGGCACAATCTTGGCTCACTGCAACCTCCACCTCTCATGCTCAAGCATTTCTTGTGCCTCAGCAGCCTCAGTGGCTGGGATTACAGGCGTGAACCGCCACACCCAACTAACTTTTGAATTTGTAGTAGAGACAGCATTTTACCGTGTTCGCTAGGCTGATTTCAAACTTCTGACCTCAAGTGAGTTCCTTACCTTGGCCTCCCAGAGTGCTAGGATTACAGGCACGAGCCACCATGCCAGACCCAAGTTTCCATTGTTTCAGATGCCCTATGGCCATTTTATTATACCTTAATTTCTAATGCATCATCTTTGTGGAAATTTTACATTAGTTCTCAGAGTATTTTACTCTTTTTAAGATGTTACCAGCTGCATGCAGTGGCTCACACCTGTAACTGCAATGCTTTGGGAGGCCAAGGTGGGATGATTAGTTGAGTACATGAGTTCAAGTCCAGTCTCTGCAACATAGTGAGACCCTGATCTCTACAAAATTTTTTACTGTAATTAAGTAGGCATATTGCTGCATGCACATGGTCTCAGCTACTAAGTAGGCTGAGGTGGGAGGATCACTTGAGCCTAGAAAGTTGAGGCTGCAGCGGCCACTGTCCCTTAGCCTGGGTGACAGAGTGAGACTGTGTCTAAAAAATTTTTTTTAATTACAATTTTTTTTTTTTTTTTAGAAAACAACATGTACATTTAGTGACTTGATACAAATGAATGACTTTTATAAGCTACAGAAACAACAACAAAAATAATAAAAACCCACAGCCATTCTTCTTATGTGAGTCTTTGGTGTCTCTGACTTGTAAGAATTGTGAATTATGATTTTTTTTTTTAAATTTTTTATTGGATTTTAGGTTTTAGGGTACATGAGCAGAGCATGCAAGACAGTTGCATAGGTACACACATGGCAGTGTGCTTTGATTTTCTTCTCCCCTTCACCCACATTTGGCATTTCTCCCCAGGCTATCCCTCCCCACCTCCCCCTCCCACTGGTCCTTCCCCTTTCCCACCAATAGACCCCAGTGTTTAGTACTCCCCTTTCTGTGTCCATGTGTTCTCATTTTTCATCACCCACCTATGAGTGAGAATATGTGGTGTTTCATTTTCTGTTCTTGTGTCAGTTTGCTGAGAATGATGTTCTCCAGATTCATCCATGTCCCTACAAACGACACAAACTCATCATTTCTGATTGCTGCATAATATTCCATGGTGTATATGTGCCACATTTTCCCAATCCAGTCTATTATCAATGGGCATTTGGGTTGATTCCAGGTCTTTGCTATTGTAAACAGTGCTGCAATGAACATTCGTGTACATGTGTCCTTATAGTAGAACGATTTATAGTCTTTTGGATATATACCCAGTAATGGGATTGCTGGGTCAAATGGAATTTCTATTTCTAAAGCCTTGAGGAATCGCCACACTGTCTTCCACAATGGTTGAACTAATTTACATTCCCACCAACGGTGTAGCAGTGTTCCTTTTTCTTCACATCCTCTCCAGCATCCGTTGTCTCCAGATTTTTTAATGATCGCCATTCTAACTGGCGTGAGATGGTATCTCAATGTGGTTTTGATTTGCATCTCTCTGATGACCAGTGACGATGAGCATTTTTTCATATGATTGTTGGCCTCATATATGTCTTCTTTCGTAAAGTATCTGTTCATATCCTTTGCCCACTTTTGAATGGGCTTGTTTGTTTTTTTCCTGTAAATCTGTTTGAGTTCTTTGTAAATTCTGGATATCAGCCCTTTGTCAGATGGGTAGACTGCGAAAATTTTTTCCCATTCTGTTGGTTGCCGATCCACTCTAGTGACTGTTTCTTTTGCCGTGCAGAAGCTGTGGAGTTTGATTAGGTCCCATTTGTCTATTTTGGCTTTTGTTGCCAATGCTTTCGGTGTTTTGTTCCTGAAGTCCTTGCCTACTCCTATGTCCTGGATAGTTTTGCCTAAATTTCCTTCTAGGGTTTTTATGGTGCCAGGTCTTATGTTTAAGTCTTTAATCCATCTGGAGTTAATTTTAGTGTAAGGTGTCAGGAAGGGGTCCCGTTTCTGCTTTCTGCACATGGCTAGCCAGTTTTCCCAACACCATTTGTTAAACATGGAATCCTTTCCCCCTTGCTTGTTTTTGTCAGGTTTATCAAAGATTGTATAGTTGTATGTAGGTTGTGTTGCCTCCGGTGCCTCTGTTTTGTTCCATTGGTCTATATCTCTGTTTTGGTACCAGTACCATGCTGTTTTGATTACTGTAGCCTTGTAGTATAGTTTGAAATCCGGTAGTGTGATGCCCCCCGCTGTGTTCTTTTTGCTTAGAATTGACTTGGCTATGCGGGCTCTCTTTTGGTTTCATATGAAGTTCATGGTGGTTTTTTCCAGTTCTGTGAAGAAAGTCGATGGTAGCTTGATGGGGATAGCGTTGATTCTGTAAATTACTTTGGGCAGTATAGCCATTTTCACGATATTAATTCTTCCTAACCATGAACATGGAATGTTTCTCCATCTGTTTGTGTCCTCTCTGATTTCATTGAGCAGTGGTTTGTAGTTCTCCTTGAAGAGGTCTCTTACATTCCTTGTGAGTTGTATTCCAAGGTATCTTATTCGCTTTGTAGCAATTGCGAATGGCAGTTCGTTCTTGATTTGGCTTTCTTTAAGTCTGTTATTGGTGAAGACGAATGCTTGTGATTTTTGCACATTGATTTTATATCCTGAGACTTTGCTGAAGTTGCTTATCAGTTTCAGGAGTTTTTGGGCTGAGGCGATGGGGTCTTCTAGGTATACTATCATGTCGTCTGCAAATAGAGACAATTTGGCTTCCACCTTTCCTATTTGAATACCCGTTATTTCTTTATTTGGCCTGATTGCTGTGACTAGAACTTCCAGTACTATATTGAATAGGAGTGGTGAGAGAGGGCATCCTTGTCTAGTGCCAGATTTCAAAGGGAATGCTTCCAGTTTTTGCCCATTCAGTATGATATTGGCTGTTGGTTTGTCATAAATAGTTTTTATTACTTTGAGATACGTTCCATCGATACCGAGTTTATTGAGGGTTTTTAGCATAAAGGGCTGTTGAATTTTGTCAAATGCCTTCTCTGCGTCAATTGAGATAATAATGTGTTTTTTGTTTTTGGTTCTGTTTATGTGGTGAATTACGTTGATAGCCTTGTGTATGTTGAACCAGCCTTGCATCCCTGGGATGAATCCTACTTGATCATGATGAATAAGTTTTCTGATTTGCTGTTGCAATCGGCTTGCCAATATTTTATTGAAGATTTTTGCATCTATGTTCATCATGGATATTGGCCTGAAGTTTTCTTTTCTCGTTGGGTCTCTGCCGGGTTTTGGTATCAGAATGATGTTGGTCTCATAAAATGATTTGGGAAGGCTTCCCTCTTTTTGGATTGTTTGAAATAGTTTTAGAAGGAATGGTACCAGCTCCTCCTTGTGTGCCTGGTAGAATTCGGCTGTGAACCCGTCTAGACCTGGGCTTTTTTTGTGTGGTAGGCTCTTAATTGCTGCCTCAACTTCAGACCTTGTTATTGGTCTATTCATAGTTTCAGCTTCCACCTGGTTTAGGCTTGGGAGGACACAGGAGTCCAGGAATTTATCCATTTCTTCCAGGTTTACTAGTTTATGTGCATAGAGTTGTTTGTAATATTCTCTGATGATGGTCTGAATTTCTGTGGAATCTGTGGTGATTTCTTCTTTATCATTTTTTATTGCATCTATTTGGTTGTTCTCTCTTTTATTTTTAATCAATCTGGCTAGTGGTCTGTCTATTTTGTTGATCTTTTCAAAAAAACCAGCTCTTGGATTTATTGATTTTTTGAAGGGTTTTTCGTGTCTCAATCTCCTTCAGCTCAGCTCTGATCTTAGTTATTTCTTGTCTTCTGCTGGGTTTTGAGTTTTTTTGATCTTGCTCCTCTAGCTCTTTCAATTTTGACGATAGGGTGTCAACTTTGGATCTCTCCATTCTCCTCATATGGGCACTTATTGCTATATACTTTCCTCTAGAGACTGCTTTAAATGTGTCCCAGAGGTTCTGGCACGTTGTGTCTTTGTTCTCATTGGTTTCGAAGAACTTCTTTATTTCTGCCTTCATTTCATTGTTTACCCAGTCAACATTCAAGAGCCAGTTGTTCAGTTTCCATGAAGCTGTGCGGTTCTGGGTTGGTTTCTGAATTCTGAGTTCTAACTTGATTGTACTATGGTCTGAGAGGCTGATTGTAATGATTTCAGTTGTTTTGCATTTGTTGAGCAGTGCTTTACTTCCAATTATGTGGTCAATTTTAGAGTAGGTGTGATGTGGTGCTGAGAAGAATGTGTATTCTGTGGATTTGGGGTGGAGAGTTCTGTAAATGTCTATCAGGTTTGCTTGCTCCAGGTCTGCGTCAGCAGTGGGCATGTATCTCAGTTGGGGCGGGTTGCCTCGGTAATGGTGGACGCCCCTTCCCCACAGAGCGTCTCGGGCCGTCTGCACGGGGCTTGTTTGAAATCGCGGTTTTGCTCGTCCCACTAGGCCACCCCTAACGCTCTGTCTCTGCAATCCCCTGGGCTGGCCCACTGTCCAAGTCTAGCTCAGTCTCAAGTCCAGCCCTCTCACGTCTCTGGTTGCCGGTTCAACAGGGCACCCGGACAAGCGCGCCCTGTGGGGAGCGCTGGGCAGGGCCGGCTGCCGCCACCCCGGCTGCTGGCTTCGCCAGGCAGAGGTTCTGCCTGGTGTCCCGCGTCTCCTCTTCACTTGGGAATTTCCCCGTTCCGTGGGCAACAAAGATCAGTCTGGAAATGCAGCTCAGACTCACCTCTCCGCGGACACAACGCAAGCTCCAATCCTGGGTTGTTCTCACAGCGCCATCTTGAGTTCAGTCTCCCAGAAGAAATTTAATTCTGTAGGTTAGGAAGTCCAAGAGGCCTGCAGATTGGGTGTCTGATGAAGACCCATTCTTCATTAGTGATGACTTCCTGCTGTGTCCTCACGTGGAGTTGTGCATGGCTGGGCAGGCCTCAGGAAACTTACAATGATGATGGAAGGCATCGCTTCACAAGGAGGCCGGAGAGAGTATGACTCAGATCATGGCTTTCTTAATAAATTCAGATGACTTCAGATTAGTCCCCAGAAGCTATAAGGATGCACTTCATCCAAGAACTCACCTCGGCTTTCTGTTGAAACTTCTCTCTGTAGCTCAAATGTGACAGGCAAGCAGTCCAAACCCAAGCCATCTTGTCCCCTCGTGAATTATGATTAATACCGAATATGCATAACAATGACTGAAAAAGGGATAGAGATTAATAAATTGCAATCTGCACTTACTGGAATAAGGTCTTCAAGGATGTACAAAAAGAAAAAGAAAAGGCATTGAGAAATTGTGTTGACTATCAAAATGCTGAAGTTTACCTAAGTCCATTAGTCAGCATGCACACACACACAACGGATGTGTAAAATGGTCAACACACTTGCCCATGAATGTATCCTCTTATTAATAGGTCTGTGAGGGTAAGAGAGGGGCTTCTATAGATCCTTGAATCAGGGATGGGGAATCTGTGAGGTTCCCTGTGGTGATAGATGAGAATCTGTAGATTAGTAATGGGTGGTCTTTGGAATAGTGGATATGTTGGGTCAGTGATGAGGGACTCTGGTGTCACTGATGTGATATGTGTGGAATCAATGAGAGAGTGTGAAATCAGTCTGTGAAAGCCAGATTTGTGGTGTCATCTCTCAGGGTGACACATCCTGATTTGTATGTCAGTGGCAGAGATTCTATGGGGTCAGTGAGTGTGGCTGTCAGGTCCCTGCTACTGTGTGTTCTGAGTTCAGTCAAGTGCACAGATTCCTTTACCTGGTCCTGGCTGGAAAGGCCTCCCTTCTCAAGCATGCGTCACCTGAAAGGTGGGTTGGTGGTAGGTTTTGTTTTGTTTGTGGAGGGGGTTGGCTTTTTCTTTTGGGTTTTATTTTGACTCTTAGAGACCACAGACACATGCAGCTGTTAGGAAGATGTTTGGTCTGAGCTATCACTGGGTAATTCTAGCACTTTGGGGAGCTGAGGTGGAGCATTGCTTGAACCCAGGAATTTGAGACTAGCTTGGCCAACATGGTGAAACCTGCTCTGTACAAAAAACACAAAAATATACTGGGTGTGGTGGCACATGCCTGTGGTTCCAGCTACTCAGGAGACTGAGTTAAGAGGAGAGCTGGAGCCCGGGAGGTTGAGGCTACAGTGAGTTGTGATCATACCACTGCATTCCTGCTTGGGTGACAGAGTGAGACCCCGTTTCAGACAAAAACAAAAACAAACCAAATGTAATGTCTATGCACTGCACACTAGATTTCTTTCCAAAGGGTTATATAATGCTATACTTACACCAGCAATATACGAGACTACTCATTTCTTACACATTCACTATCACTTGTGTGCAGTTAAAGAAGCTTAGTAGGCCTGAAATGTCCAAACCTCATACACTTCAAGAAAAGGTTTGACTCTAGTTCAACTCCAGGGAAATAACCTCTCAGTCCTTGGAATACCCTGACTATCTGGTGTTACCCACACCAGATAGTCTATGTTAACAATGTGATTTATTTTGGGGACATCGTACCACACAGTGTAGTGTCAACTTGACCTTAGGAAGGTGGACACAGAGAAACTAAGTCATCCAAATGGGTGCTCTTGTCCATGCGACCAACCCCCAGTGAAACCCTCAACACCAAGGCTCAGGTAAGCTTCTTGTTTGCAAGTACTTTCTGTGTGTTGCTATATATCGCTGGAGAATTCAGCACTGTCCACATCATGGCCCTGGGAAAGGACAACTGGAAGTTTGTGCTTGGTCTGTCCTGTCCTCTGCCCTATGCAGCCTTTTCTGCTGCAGATTTTAATCTGTGTCTTTTTGTTGTGATAATCTATAACAGCTTGACTCAGTTTTGTGAGTCCTTCTAGTTAATCACTGAACCTTTGGGACCCCAAAACACAACTTTGTTTCTTCTGTAATTGAATTTTACATGTTATGTAAGAAACCTATGCACATAATTGAAAAATGGCACTGAGAGCTTTTTACGTAGTCTACTCCCTAACCCTGTTTCTCCAGTGCTCCCAGATATACTCTGTAATTAATCAAATGTTTACATTTTCTAAATTATTTCTAATCTCTATATCTGAGTGATTATCTCTGTATTATATAATAGGTATATCCTGCTCCTTCTTAATATATTACCTGATGACATCCTGTTGTGAGGGTTACCTTTCACAATGTTCAACAATTAGCTTTTGCTTCATTATTTATTTATAATTTTCTCAATTTTTAGGTTTAAGGGCTACATATGCCGACTTGGTGTGCAAATGATATTGTCACCCAGATAGTGACCGCAGTACCCAACAGTTTTTTGACCCATAGCCTCACACCATCCTCCCTACTCAAGCAGGCCACAGTGTCTATTGTTTCCATCTCTGTGTCCATGTGTACTCAATGTTTAGCTCCCACTTATAAGTGAGAACATGGGCTATTTGGTTTCCAGATGCTACATTAATTTATTTAAAATAATGGCCTCCAGTTGCACCCTTGTTACTGCAAAAGACATAGTATCTTTTTTTTACTTCTGTGTAGTATTTCATGGTATATAAGTACCACGTTTCCTTTATTCAGTACACTGCTGATGGATATCACATATGCAACTTCAAACTATACCATAAGGTTAGAGTAGCCAAAACAGCATGGTTTTGGTACAAAGTCAGACACATAGACCAATGGAACAGGTTAGAGAACCCGGAGATAAAGCCACACACCAACAACTATCTAATATTTAACAAAGTCAACAAAAAAAAAGCAACGGGGAAAGGACTCCCTATTCAATAAATGGTGCTGGGGTAACTGGCTAGCCACATACAGAACATTGAATCTGGACCCCCTATGTTTCACCATATACAAAAATTAACTCAAAATGAATTAAACACTTAAATATAACATCTCGAGTTATACAAATCCTGGGAGACCACCTAGGAAACACTCTTCTCAACATCAGCCTTGGCAGGAAATATTTGGTTAGGTTTTCAAAAAAACAATTGCCACAAAAACAAAAATAGACAAGTGGTACCTAATTCAACTAAAAGCTTTAACAGAATAAGACAAACTATCAACAGAGCAAACAGACAATATAAGAATCAGAGAAGATACTCACAAACTATGTATCCAACTGAGATAGGGGCTAAAACAGAAGCCTAAGCACCACTATCTTATAGAGAAGTCCCCTGGGCCCTGGGCAGAGGTGTCGTTCTCAGGACTGTTATTATACTGCAATTCTCAGAAGTGTTAAGGGCAAAAATTTCCGCTGCTACCCAACTCCCCTTGCAACAAACCGCTGACCTTAGCTTTTTTACAGACAGCTTGCCTTGCACAACCCTGTGTCCCCCTTGAGCAAGGATGTGGTTTTGCACCTTAAATGCCTTGCTCCCCCTGAGCTCGAGGCCATGGGTTGGAGAGACTTGAGTCCTCCATGGCTGCTGGCAATAAAGACCCTGCAATTTGGCATACTTTTGTCTTGGTGTTGATTTTCTGCTCTTGCTATGGGGCAACACAACAAAGACCTAATCTTCAGAATCTATGAAGAACTTAAATGGAACTTAATCAAAACCCTTACTACATAGAAAGTTCTGTCTGCATAAGCCTCCCTTTGATCTTATTTGGGTGGAGTTATTTTATTTACAAAGAGAAAGAACTGATCTTTCCCATAAACTGTGGCTTTGAAAATGGTCACAGTAACTATGACACTTGGAGGAATGTTGCATTTATGTTAGTGGGGTAGTGACAGTATATGTGGAAGGAACATTTTGTTGTAGGTGATGATGTTAAATTTAGTTATGAAAGAAAAGTGTATGTTAGTGATGAGATGTCAAAAGAGCAGATCGGAGGCATCTGTTCTGTTTTTCTGGCCACTCTGTATATTCCAAATATTTTTAGACCAGATGTGGTGGCCCATGCCTGTAATCTCAGCATTTTGGGAGGCCAAGACAGGTGGATCACGAGGTCAGGAGTTCGAGACCAGCCTGACCAATATGATGAAGCCCCTTCTCTACTAAAAATACAAAAATTAGCTGGGCGTGGTGTTGCATGTTTGTAATTCCAGCTACTTAAGAGGCTGAAGCAGGACAATCGCTTGAACCCTGGAGGCGGAGGTTGTGGTGTGCTGAGATTGTTGCCACTGCACTTTAGCCTGAAGGACAGAGTGAGACTTCATCTTGAAAAAAAATTAAAAACAGTCCCTGCTTTTGAGACAGGGACTCACTCTCTTGCCCAGGCTTCAGTGCAGTAGTGCGGTCACAGCTCACTGCAGCCTCAGACTCCTGAGCTCAAGCATTCCTCCCACATCAGCCTTTCAAAATGTTGGGATCACAGGCATGAGTCACCACTCCCAGTCCCTTTTGAACATTTTTGCCAGCTCTAGGAAATGTCTTCAGTTCCTTGGGCTCTACATGTCACCAATGAAACTCATATCAAGATATTTCAAAATTGACCAACTTAATCCAGGTTTCACATGAAATTCATTTTGTGGGTGTGGCTTTCACAGGCAGGAGTAGTTGCTTATGTATCAGGTGCAGACAGCATATCAGTGTGGCAACAGTGCCAATTCCCATAGCTCTTGTGCCAGCAGGAGAGGCAGGTGACTTACTCAGCATACCTGTCCCATGCCATGGTTTTGGGCATAGTTCCTAGAAGCCTAACCTTGAGCCTGGATACCCTCCCTCCCAATCATTCGGCAAACTACCTACATTTTTGGTTGAAACTGTTGCTTGCAATTGGAAGCTTTGAATATTAAAGTATTAAACAATAAAACAGGCCAGGCCTGGTGGTTCACACCTGTAATCCCAGCGCTCTGGGAGGCCAAGGGGTGGGGTGGATCACCTGAGGTCAGGAGTTCAAGACCAGCCTGGCCAACGTGACAAAACCCCATCTCTACTAAAAATACAAAAACAAGCCTAGCACAATGGTGCACATATATAATCCCAGCTACTCCGGAGGCTGAGGCAGGAGAATTGCTCCAACCCAAGAGGCAGAGGTTGCAGTGAGCCAAGGTTGTGTTACTGCACTCCAGCCTGGGTGATAGAATAAGACTCCATCTCAAAAAAAAAGAATGATTGCAACAATTTTTTGCAATCAATATTATTTTGTATTTATTGTGTCTGTGGTTTATACAGCTCTTTTACGTCAAGAAATTTGTCCAAAGACTCACAGCTACTAGGTGGCTAGGCTGACATTCAGGAAAACTGAGTTTGCTCATCTGAGCTCCTCCAAAGATTGAACTATTGGCTTCTGCAGACCCATGAAATACTGGAGAATGATACTTTTACAATAGAAGCTGGATTTTTTTTAATTGTGCCCATATAGCACTGTTCATTATTGGGAATAATCCTGTCAAGAAATTGTAGAAGCACACAGTGCCTCACACCTGTAATCCTAGCACTTTGGGAGGCTGAGTTGAAAGAATCACTTGAGTTCAGGAGTTCAAGTGCAAACTGGGCAGCAGAGTAAGATCCTGTGTCTATGAAAATATATTTTTACATCAGCCAGGCATGATGTTGCATGCCTGTAGTCCCAGCTACTCAGGTGGCTGAAGCAGGAGGATTGTGTGAGCCAAGATCATTAAGGCTGCAATGAGCAATAATTGGCTACACCACCACCCTCCAGCCAGGATAAAAGAGTGAGATGCTGTCTCAAAGAAAAATTGCAGGAGCGTTTTGAACAAAGAATAATTTGCATGGATAGTTAAGGGATGAGATTAGAAAGTCAAAACCTAAGAACATTATTTTTTATCCATGAAATAACTCAAAAACTTGTAAAAAAAAAAAAAAAACACTAGATAAATTAAATGCAATAGGGTTAAACTGAGCAAAAAATGACATGCAAATTGGATAGTCCATGGATCCAGAGTAGGCTCAGAGATACTCCAGATTAGCCACATGGTGGAAAAAGCAAAGTGACATACAGAAAATCGAAGGAATGTACAGAAACAGCCAGATTAATTACAGCTTAGAATGTGCCTTATTTGAAAATGATTTGAGCAGTTGACATTTTTATATGTGCCAAAACATTGCAGGAGGTACAAGAATGGGTACAGTCCATGTATATATCAAATTAGATTTCAGTTTATTATGTAAAAAAAAAAACTATTGAAAAAAATTAAACATGAAAGCAGGCAGCATTAGAATATAATTAATTTAACCATTTCTCTCTTTTGGTCATCATCTCAATTTTGAGAGATACATCAAAACTTTAGATATTGATATCACCCCATTGCAATAAAAAATGCATTTATTGGCTGGGCTTGGTGGCTCACACCTGTGATTCCCAGCACTTTGGGAGTCCAAGGCTGGAAGATTACCTGACGTCAGGAGTTTAAGACCAGCCTGGAAGCCTGGTCAACGTGATAAAACAAAACTACAAAAATTAGCTGGGCATGGTGGGTGGCGACTGTAATCCCAGAGACTCCAAAGGCTGAGGCTGGAGAATCGCTTGAACCCGGGAGCCAGAGATTGCAGTGAACCCAGACCCTGCCATTGCACTTTAGCTTAGGCAACAGAGTGATACTCCATCTCAAAAATAAATCAAAATAAAATAATACAAAATAATGAGTTTGAAGGCGCTTCCTAGTGTTACAATCTGTGATTTCCAGAAGTAAAATATAAACCTGGCCACTCTTAGAATCTACCTATTTTATAATTCGCCGCCGCCGCCACCCTCTATTTTCTTTTTTTTTTTTTTTAAGACGGAGTCACACTGTTTCTCGGGCTGAAGTGCAGTGGCGCGATCTAGGCTGACTGCAACCTCCACCCCCTCTGTTGAGGCAATTCTTTTGCCTCAGCCTCCGAGTAGCTGGGATTAAAGGTGCGCAGGCTGCGCGCAGTGGCTCATGCCTGTAATCCCAGCACTTTGGGAGGCCGAGGCGGGTGGATCATGAGGTCAAGAGATCGAGACCATCCTGGTCAACAAGGTAAAACCCTGTCTCTACTAAAAATACAAAAATTAGCTGGGCATGGTGGCACATGCCTGTAATCCCGGCTACTCTGGAGGCTGAGGCAGGAGAATTGCTTGAACCCAGGAGGCGGAGGTTGCGGTTTGTCGAGATCGTGCCATTGCACTCCAGCCTGGGTAACAGGAGCGAAACTTTGCCTCAAAAATAAATAAATAAATAAATAAATAAATAAATAAATAAATAAATAAATAAAGGTGCACAATACCACAATGAGTTTTTTTTTTTGTAATTTTAGTAGACACGGAGTTTGACTATATTGGCCAGACTGGTCACAAACTCCTGACCTCGTGATCCGCCCGCCTAGGCTTCCCAAAGAGCTGGGATTACAGGCGAGAGCAACCATGCCCCACCCACATCTACGAATTTTCTTGTATTTTCAGTTTGATTATGTCACAGTTATCACAAGTGACTCATTTTGGTTTGGTTTGGTCTGTGAGGAACTAGTGTACAAGGTCAGTTTAGAATGATGACCTCCAATTATTTTGGTTTGTTTTTGAGAGGGAGCCTCACTCTGTCTCCAGGCTGGAGTGAAGTGGCGCGATCTCAGCTCACTACAACCTCCATCTCCTGGGTTCAAGTGATTCTCGTGCCTCGGCCTCTTGATTAGTTGGGATTACAGGCATGTGCCACAACACCCAGCTAATTTTTGTATTTTTAGTAGAAACGTGGTTTTATGCTGTTGGCCATCATGGTCTTTATCTCTGCCCCATGATCAGCTCACCTCACCCTCTCAAAGTGCTGGGATTATAGGCATGAACCACTGCCACTGCAAACCTTGTTTTTTAAAATTGCCTTTTTGGTCACTTTTTTTTTCCCTCATTGGTCACTGAGGCTTTTTTTTTTTTTAATTTTTTATTGCATTTTAGGTTTTGGGGTACATGTGCAGAACATGCAAGGCTTTTTATTTTGAGCACAAAACCACTGGGGATCTTGCCTGTGGCCACCCCGGAGATGGCCACAATCTGGAGGCTCAGATTGCTCCAGACACTTGGTGGAAAGTGAGGTGAGAAAAACAATCATTTGGGCCAATTCCATGGCTGTAAAGCTAGAGTTGCCAAGAGGGCTCCAGGGAGCTTGGCTTCTGTAGAAGTTCTAAGAAGCAGTGTGAACTCCACGGCAGTGGGTGAGGGAAGCTAACCAGCAGGGGCCACTGCAAGTGTTGATAGGCCTGGAGCTGCCCAAGCTGACAGGAGAAGAGGAGTCTAATTAGCCAACAGGTGACTGAAGGGCTGGCCTGCCCACA